>NW_023270454.1:51428122-51694926 GCF_011800145.1 Mirounga leonina
GATAGATAGATAGATAGATAGATAGATAGATAGATAGATAGATAGATGTATATACCACATATTCTTTATCCATTCATCTGTCACTGGACATCTGGGCTTTTTCCATCTTTTGGCAATTGTGGACATTACTGCTCTAATCATTAGGGTGCATGTGCCCCTTTGAATCACTATTTTTGTATCCTTTGGATAAATACCTAGTAGTGCAATTGCTGGGTCATAGGGTAGCTCTATTTTTAACTTTTTGAGGAACCTCCATACTGTTTTCCAGAGTGGCTGCACCAGTTTGCATTCCCACCAACAGTGTAAGAGGGTTCCTCTTTCTCCACATCCTCGCCAACATCTCTTGTTTCCTGAGTTGCTAATTTTAGCCATTCTGACAGGTATGATGTGTTATCTCACTGTGCTTTTGACTTGTATTTTCCTGATGATGAGTGATATTGAGCATTTTTTCATGTGTCTATTAGCCATTTGCATGTCTTTTTTGGAGATATGTCTGTTCATGTCTTCTGCCCATCAGTTGACTGGATTTTTGTTGTTGTTGTTGTTGTTTGGTTGTAGAGTTTGATAAGTTCTTTATAGATTTTGGATAATAGCCTTTTATCTGATATGCCATTTGCAAGTATCTTCTCCCATTCCATAGGTTGCCTTTAGTTCTGTTGTTACCTTTGCTGCAAAAGCTTTTTATCCTGTTGAAGTCCCAATTGTTCATTTTTGCTTTTGTTTCCCTTGCCTCCAGAGATATGTCTAGTAAGAAGTTGCTACTGCCGATCAAAGAGGTTGCCTGTGTTCTCCTCTAGGATTTTGATGGATTCCTATCTCACGTATAGGTCTTTTATCCATTTTGAATTTATTTTTGTGCATGGTGTGAACTTTTTCATTCTTCTTCATGTGGCTGTTCATATGGTGGCCCAGTTTCATTCTTCTTCATGTGGCTGTCCAGTTTTCCCAGCACCATTTGTTGAAGAGACTGCCTTTTTTCCACTGGATATTCTTTCTTGCTTTGTCCAAGATTAGTTGACCAAAGAGCTGAGGGTTCTATATTCTGGGTTCTATATTCTGTTCCATTGATCAATGTGTCTGTTTTTGTGCCAGTACCCCCACTGTGTTGTTGATTACAGCTTTGTAATACAACTTAAAGTCCAGAATTGTGATGCTTCCAGCTTTGGTTTTCTTTTTCAACATTACTTGGACTATTCAGTGTCTTTTCTGGTCCTATACAAATTTTAGAATTGTTTGTTCCAGATCTGTGAAAAATGCTGCTGTTACTTTGATAGGGATGGCATTGAATGTGTAGATTGATTTGAGTAGTATAGACATTTTAACAAAATTTGTTCTTCCAATCCGTGTGCATGGAATGTTTTTCCATTTCTTTGTGTCTTCCTCAATTTCTTTCCTAAGTGTTCTATGATTTTCAGAGTATAGATCTTTTAACTCTTCGGTTAGGCTTATTCCCAGGTATCTTATGGAGTTTGGTGCAATTGTAAATGAGATCGATTCCTTGATTTTTATTTCTGCTGCTTCATTGTTGGTGTATAGGAATGCCACTGACTTCTGTGCATTGATTTTATATCCTGCCACTTTGCTGAATTCCTGTATCAGTCCTAGCAGTCTTTTGGTGGAGTCTTTTGGGTTTTCTACATGGACTATCATGTTGTCTACAAAGTGTGAAACTTTGACTTCTTCTTTGCCAATTCAGATGCCCTTTTATTTCTTTTTGTTGTCTGATTGCTGAGGCTAGTACTTCCAGTACTATGTTGAACAACAGCAGTGAGAGTGGACATCCCTGTTGTGTTCCTGACCACAGAGGAAAAGCTCTCAGTTTTTCCCCACTGGGGATGATATTAGCTGTGGGTCTTTCATATATGGCTTTTATGATGTTGAGGTATGTTCCTTCTATCCCTAACTTTGTTGAAGGTTTTTATCAAGAAAGGATACTGTATTTGTCAAATGCTTTTTCTGTATCTATTGAGAGTATCATATGGTTCTTGTTCTTTTTCTAATGTGTTGCATCACATTGATTGATTGGTGGTTTTTGAACCATCCCTGCATCCCAGGAATAAATCCCACTAAATCGTGGAAAATAATCCTTTTAATGTACTGTTATATCCTATTGGCTAATATCTTGATGGGAATTTTTGCAACCATGTTCATTGGGGATAATGTTCTGTAATTCTCCTTTTTGGTGGGGTCTTTGCCTGGTTCTGGGATCAAGGTAATGCTGGTCTCATAGAATATGTTTGGAAGTTTTCCTTACATTTCTATATTTTTGGAACAGTTTCAGAAGAATAGGTATCAATTCTTCTTTAAATTTTTGGTAAAATTTCCCTGGGAAGCCATCTAGCCCTGGACTCTTGTTTCTTGGGAGATTTTTCATTACAGATTCAATTTCTTTGCTGGTTATGTGTTTGTTCAGGTTTTCTATTTCTTCCTGAAACCAGTTTTGGTAGTTTATATGTTTCTAGGAATTTATCCATTTCTTCCAGATTGCCTAATTTGTTGGCATATAATTGCTCTTAATATTCTCTTATAATTATTTGTATTTCTTTGGTGTTGGTTGTGATTTCTCCTCTTTCATTCATGATTTTATTTATTTGGGTCCTTTTTCTTTTCTTTTTGATAAGTCGGGCTAGGGTTTTATCAATCTTGATAATTATTTTAAAGAACTGGCTCTTAGTTTCTTTTATCTGTTCTACTGTTCTTTTGATTTCTATATCATTGGTTTCTACTCTACTCTTTATTATTTCCCTTCTGCTGGATTTAGGCTTAATTTGCTGTTCTTTTTCCAGCTCCTTTAAGTATAAGTTTAGACTGTGTATTTGAGACTTTTCTCTTGAGGAAGGCCTGTATTGCTATGTACTAACCTCATAGGACCACCTTTGCTGCACTGCAAAGATTTTGAACTGCTGTGTTTTCATTTTCATTTGCTTCCATGTATTTTCTTAATTCTTCTTTAATTTTCTGGTTGACTCCTTCATTCTTTAGTAGGACGTTCTTTAACCTCCATATATTTGTGGTCCTTCCAATTTTTTTTCCTGTAGTTGACTTCAAGTTTCATAGCATTGTGGTCTGAAAATATGCATGGTATGATTTCAATCTTTTTGTACCAGTTGAGTCTTTATTTGTGACCCAGTATGTGATCTATTCTGGAGAATGTTCCATGTTCACTCAGAAAGAATGTGTATTTTGCTATTTTAGAATGAACTGCTCTGAATATTTCTGTTAAATCCATCTGGTCCAATGTGTCATTCAAAGCCCTTGTTAGATCTTCTTGTTGGATAGATCCCTTTATTATTATAGAGGGTCCTTCATCATCTTTTATTATAGTCTTTGGTTTTTAATTTGTCTGATATAAGGATTGCTACCCCAGCTTTCTTTTGATGTCCATTAGCATGATAAATGGTTCTCCACACCCTCACTCTCAACATGGAGGTGTCTTTGGGTCTAAAATGAGTCTCTTGTAAGCAGTGTATCAATGGGTTGATGGGCCTTGTGCTTTTTGTTTTGTTTTGTTTTTTTATCCATTCTGATACCCTGGGTCTTTTGATTGGAGCATTTAGTCCATTTACATTCAGAGTAGTTATTGAACGATAGGAATTTAGTGCAATTGTATTACCTGTAAAGTTGATGTTCCTGTAGATTGTCTCTGGTCCTTTCTAGTCTTTGTTACTTTTGGTCTCTCTTTCCACTCCAAGGGTCCCCTTTAATATTTCTTGCATGGCTGGTTTAGTGTTCATGAATTCCTTAAGTTTTTGTTTGTCTTGGAAACTTTTCAACTTTTCTTCTATTCTGAATGACAGCCTTGCTGGATAAAATATTCTTGACTACAATATTTTTTCCTATTTAGCATGTTAAATATATAATGCCAGTCCTTTCTGGCCTATCAGGTCTCTGTGGACAGGTCTGCTGCCGGCCATATGTGTCTACCCTTGTAGGTTAAGGACTTCTCCCACGCTGCTTTCAGAATTGTCTTTACCATTGTATTTTGCAAGTTTCACTATGGTATGTCATGTTTTTGTTGATTTTGAGGAGAGTTCTCTGTGTCTCTTGGACATAAATGCCTATTTCCTTCTACAAGTTAGGGAAGTTCTCAGCTATAATTTGTTCAAATAAAACTTCTGCCCCCTTTTCCTGTTCTCCTGGGACTTCTATGATATGGGTATTATTTTGGTTTATGGAATCACTAAGTTCTCTAAGTCTACCCTAGTGATCTAATAGTTTTCTTTTCCCTCTTCTTTTCAGCTTCATTGTTTTACACAATTTTATCTTCTATATCACTGATCTGCTCTTCTCCCTTGCTCATCCTCATTTTATGTCTTCTATTTGGGACTGCATCTTGGTTATAGCATGTTTAATTTTGGCCTGACTAGATTTTAGTTCTGTTACCTCTACGGTAAGGGATTCTCTAGTGTCTTCTATGTTTGTTTGTTTGTTTGTTTGTTTTTTCCAGCCCAGCTAGTATCCTTATAATTGTTGTTTTAAATTCTAGTCAGACATCTTACTCAATATCTGTTTTGATTAAAACCCTGGCTGTGAGCACTACCACCTGTTCCTTCTTTTGGGGTAAATTCCTCTGTCTCATCATTTTGTCCAGCAAAGAGGAAAGAAAAAGAAAACAGCAACAACAACAACAACAACAACAACAAAGCCCCCCAAAACAACAAAAAACTAGATACTGGGTGTGTTTTGATCTGCTTGTTAAAAGGAACTAGATCCCAAAATAAGAAAGAAAGAATATATATTTATTTATTTATAAAATAAAACACAATCAAAGGAAACAAAAAATAAAAAAACTATATAAAAATTAAAATGAATAAAAAAGAATTGAAAAAATAAGAAAATAAATGGAAAAAAAAAAAAAGAATAAAAGCACAAAGGAGGCAAGGTACTATTTTTCCCTAGAGCTGAAGCTTTGCAGTCCTCTATAATCAGTAAACCTAGTGCAAGTGAGTTGTTTGTACTGGTCTTCTAGGGGAGGAGCCTGTTGCGCTGATTCTCAGGTGGACTTGCCCTGGTGGAAATACACCTCCAGTGTGCAGGGAGGTGGGGCTTGGTGGAAGCTGCTCCAGACTCCACTGGATGGTGCTGTTTTGCTCCCTGAAGGCTTTCAGCACTAATGGGCAGGATGGATATGATGGTGCCCTGATGTCTAGGCTGAGAACTGAAAATTCGCAACCCCCACTGTTCAGTGAGGCCTCACAGAAGAGCAACCGATCACTCTTGTCTCCCCAGTTTCTGTCAGAACCCTGTGTTCATCCTGCTTATCTCTGAGTTTTTTATTTCAGGCCCACAACTCAGTTTCAAAACTCCAAATTTTAGAGACTACTGCAGTGCAAACCCACGCTGTTCCTCCCATACTTCTGTCTTTTGTCAGACTGTCCCAAGAAAGTGGCCTCACAACTGTGCAGTTCTTTGCAGTTTTTGGCAATATGGAGCAGAATCCCGGCACCTAGACTCATTGTTCCTAGCCGGCATCCAGGTTCCGATGCCTGGGAATATGCAGCACTTAGACACCATCTGTTCTTCTTGTGACCCAGGGGATCCTCAGACCATGATATCACCCCTGGGATTCCACCCTTCTTCACCACCTGAGCACCTTTAAGCCAGGCACGCCCCGCACTGTAGGAGACTTCTAAAAGTTCCGATGTTGCACTCCACTGCTTATAATACTTTCTGTTAGCCTCCTTAGGCAGGCTCCCTCCCCTCCACTTTATCCTCAGCTATAGCACACTGATTCAAATCTCCTCACCTCCTACTTTCCAAAGGTGGTCGCTGTTCTACTTGTAGACGTGCAGGTTTTGTTCTCTCAGATCTCTGATCGATTTCTCATGTATTCAGAGTGATTTGATAACTATCTAGCTGTATTCAAGGGGTGAGACAAATTTGGGTTTCTCCTTACTCCTCCACCGTCTTAACTCTTCCTGAGCAAAGTAAGTTTTAAAAGTTGTATTAGTTTGCTAGGACTTCCATAAGAAAGTGCCAATAATACTGGATAACCAAAGCAACAAAAATTTACTTTCTCACAATTCTGGAAGTTAGAAGTCTGAGATCAAGGCGGGAGCAGGATTGATTTCTCCTGAGGCTTCTCTTCTTGGCTTGCAGGTAGCAGTTTCCTCTTGTGTCTTCACATGGTCTTACCTCTGTGTGTGTCTGTGTCCTAATCTCTCCTTCTTATGAGGACACCAGTGATATTGAATTAGGGCCCACCATAATGGCCTCATTTTAACTTAATTACTACTTTAAAGAACTTATTTCCAAATAAGTCACATTTTGAGTTATTAAGGATTAGAACATCAACATATGAGTTTGGGGTAGACACTATTCATCCCATTTCAATAGTGTTCAACTTTCCTGGACATATAAAGTGAAGCATAGTTTTTCCTTTTGAGTAATCTTTTGAAGAGTATAAAATATTAAAACAATTTTTTTCCATTTATTTTTAATAAAATTTTTATAATTGGCTCATAAAAACAATTTTCTTTAGGTTTTGATTACATTTTCAATGTTGATTATTAAACAAAACTGTCAATATTTTCTTTGGATTGAAATTTAAACTAAAGAGATTAATTTTAAATCTACATGAATTTGATAAGAGGGTCCATTGGGTTGTAGTAGAAGGAGTCACACGTGCAGTCAAAATGTGATGCTATTCAATAAATTATCCATGGTACATATGTAAATTTTTCTAAGCTTCATGTGAGCATTTACAAATGTGATATAGTAACTACCAATATTTAGTATGTGATATATGCAGTACGTCACAGTATGTGAGGGAATTATGAAGATAGTGTACATGAAACAGTAAAATAGATATATTTTAAGATTTTGGACAGAGTTGAAAAAATTGCTATAGAATAGAAAGAGAATGGGTTTTGTCCTTAAACACTAGGTGTATGAATGTGGGTAGGTCACTTCACTCCACTAAGCTGCTAGTCCCCTTCTTATAAAATGAAATCCCAATACTTAATTTACAGGGATTTCCTAAGTTTATGTAATTGTCTTGTCCATAATAGATGCTCAATACATTTTACTTTTGATGTCAAATTATGACTTTCCTTGAGAAAAAATGACCCTAATTTCTCCCATTACAGTTTTTAGACATCTTTCCAATTATATCTATATGCTGACTATGCAAAGAAAAAGCCCACAAAAATCATGATAAAAATATAAAGTAAATAAATAGGCATAGTAAAAATTCTGAGATATTACTTCCACTACACACAAAAAGTTATAAATGATTGTCTGAAGTCCTTTTCTTGCTCAGTCACCACCCAGAATGTTTTTTATTCTCTACCATCAAAGACAAGTGGGTGAAGCAGGAATCAAAGTGAAAGGGAAAAATAAGGAAATGTTTATAAACTGTGTTGATTACATTTCAAAATAAAATAAAAATTAGGTTTAGGCAATTAACTTGGTAGGAAAAATTCTATGTGCTATATAAGAACTTGGGCTGTTCAGTTTCAATAAGTTTCAAATAAGAGATTTTGAAATTTATTATCTTATAAATAAGGAAGATAATAGGTAAAGAGCAAAATGACCAGTCAAATTACAATAAGTTGTTTTGGAGGAGCGAGTAGAAGCATTATTAGAAAGAGATAAATATGTTTAGATGTTATTGAGAACATAAACGAATGCCCTAGTTCCCTCCACCCCAAGCTGATCCCTGAAAGGACAGAGTTCGTGATGGGAACCCCAGAGGGTTTGGAGGAACTGAACCTAAAAGCCTCGCTTTGGGATCTGTATGGAGCCTCTGAATGTGGTGAGGCTTGAGAGGGATTTTCCTTGCCAACATTGCACAGAAATAGTGGCAAAGTCAGTCTAACCAAAGAGTCTCAAAGCCATTGCCTTTCAAAACCTCTACCCCAATGTCCTGCAGTTTCCCCTACTTCCAGATGCAGAATCCACATTTTCCAAATCATGTCCTTTTTAGAGCCACTGACAGTTCAGAAAACTAGTGGAATGTAAACCAATAATAAAGGAAAAGATAGGATAAGTTGTTTTTTTGTTTTGTTTTGTTTTGTTTTGTTTTTTTTCTCATTGATATCAGTGGGAAACAGAGGGTGGCTTTGAACCAAAGGACTCTATGAATTAATGTTATGCTATAAACGGTTCCCACTCCAGAACTTACACAGCAACTAAGTAAGAATTAGGACAAGCTAAATGGACACACTGAGAAATGGCAACAACTAACTTTACCTTAAATTGGCTAATTTACAATTTAAAATATCATGAAAACGGGAGCTTTTGCTACAACAAGATAACTAAATTACAGAAAAATAGAGAATATCACAGTTCCTTACACCCGAATTCCTGTAACAGCAAGACTTTGCCTACTAGATATTGCAGTTAACTTTTAAATGATTATTTTAATATATTTTTTAAAAGATTTTATGTATTTATTTGAGAGAGAGAGAATGAGAGAGAGCACATGAGAGGGGTTAGGGTCATAGGGAGAAGCAGACTCCCTGCCGAGCAGGGAGCCCGATGCGGGACTCGATCCTGGGACTCCGGGATCATGACCCGAGCTGAAGGCAGTCGCTTAACCGACTGAGCCACCCAGGCGCCCCTAAATGATTATTTTAAAGAGCATATGCTCTGTATTAATTTGCTTGGGCTGCCATAACAAGGTATCACAGGTTGAGTGGCTTCAACGACAGAAATTTATATTCTCACAGTTCTAGAGGCTGGAAGCCTAAGATCAAGGTGCTGTTAGGGGTTGGTTTCTGGTTGCTGGCTCGCTGATGACCACCTTCTTGCTGTGTCCCCACAAGGCTCTTCTCTGCATGCACAAAGAGAGGTCTCTGGTATCTCTTCTTTTTTATAAAGACATCAATCATATAGAATCAGGTGCCCAAACTTACGACCTTCCTTAACTTTAATTACTAAATTATATCTCCAAATTATATCTCCCAATGGGGGGTCAGGGCTTCAACATATGAATTGAGGTGGGGGGGTCACAACTGAGTTCATAAGAATACTCCCAAGATTTTTAAAGTAGATTTTGAAAAATTAAAAAAAGAATTACCTAATACTATTTCAGTGAGAATCTGTTCTAAAGATTTGTTCATACTTCATGTTAAGATTCACGGTCCATTCAAACATCAACACAAACCTCAAGTCAAGATAATTTATTGAATGAGAGTTGCTGGAATGGTGGGGGGTGGGAAGGATGGGGTGGCTGGGTGATAGATGTTGGGGAGGGTATGTGCTATGGTGAGCGCTGTGAATTGTGCAAGACTGTTGAATCACAGATCTGTACCTCTGAAACAAATAATACAATATGTTAAAAGAAAAAAAAAAGATAGCAGGAGGGAAAGAATGAAGGGGGGGAAATTGGAGGGGGAGACGAACCATGAGAGACGATGGACTCTGAGAAACAAACTGAGGGTTCTAGAGGGGAGGGGGTTGAGGGGATGGGTTAACCTGGTGATGGGTATTAAAAAGGGCACGTACTGCATGGAGCACTGGGTGTTATACACAAATAATGAATCATGGAACACTACATCAAAAACTAATGATGTAATGTATGGTGATTAACATAACAATAAAAATTTTAAAAAATATAATTTACTGAAATATAATATTTCAAGTGCAAACTTATTGAAATTAGTATAATAATTAAAATATATAACAGTTTACATAAAGATTGTAAATGAAGCTAAACTTACTTCTTTTACAGATAAAATGACCATTAACTATAAAAGTATAAATGCTAAAATTATCGATATATTTGCATTAAAAATAATGAAGGTGATGCATTTAGGACATGCAATGCCATTTCCTATCGGAACCATACATTGTGGTATTTCTATCATTTTTGTTCTTTTAAAGTAGCTCTTGGAAACCATAAAAAAAAAAACCAACAAACTTTTGAGTTAATTCACTAACTTGTGGACTTTGTTTAATAACTAAGTCTATTGAACAGATAGATGAAAAAGCCCACCTCCCCAATGAAGATCTGCATTTCAGAGATTTTCCTTCTTTGAATTCTGTGTTTTTGTTATGTTCATAGTGCTTTTAAGGAATATTTAATTTGCTACTGTTCTTTTGAGGTTTAAAATATAGGCAGTGGTTTATCAACCCACTGATTTATTTTCCCTTTCAGTATATGGACATTTGAATTGCTCATTTTAGGTTTTGATTTTAATTTAAAGGAAGCAGTAATCACTGTAATAAGGCACAAAGTATGCCGCCTCTTCAGTATGTTTCTAAATATGAGGAAAAAGAAAGGTCCTTTAGGACTGGGAGGCTAAGCTGGCATAAAACTATAGTCAGAGGACAAGGTATAGAAGTAAATAATTAAGTATAACACAATATAACACTGGGGTCATTTATTTTTGTAAATCTTTGTAAGAGTCTAACTATGCAGTGCATTATTATTATACAACTTTTTAAGTTCAAATTGGTACTCCACAATGCTTAGAGAATGAGCTGTGACTCCTGTATTTACAAACAGCAGGGTTGTTCACAGTGATATTTTTAATTTTACTCAATCTCAAAGGAAAAAGAATTAATTATTTAAGTTTGACTGAATGGAAAGTAAGTGAACATATTGTTAGACTTTGAAAATTTGCAACCAAACTTAACATTGAATTGCTATGTGGTTGAGAATTTATTCCATATGTAGTGATGTTCACACCCTCTTCATACCAGCAGAGGGAAAATGTACCCTTGTATGTAATTTAAGTTTGTTCTTTTTCTTACTAAAAAAACATAAATTAGGAAACAAAGAATGATTTTTATTGTGACCATCATATATAATAGAAAATTACCTATAATATACTGTGCTGATTAGGAATGAAATGAATGAAATGGCATTACAATTTTTTAATTTTTTTTAAGATTTTATTTATTTGACAGAGAGAGAGAGCGCAAGCAAGGGGAGTGGCAGGCAGAGAGAGAGGGAGAAGCAGACTTACCACTGAGTAGGGAGGCCAACACGGGGCTTGATCCCAGGACCCTGGGATCATGACCTGAGCCAAAGTCAGACACTTAACCAACTAAGCCACCCAGGCACCCATGGCATTATGATTTTTGAGCACAAATAAAAGTTGCATAAGTGAAACTGAATGGATGCCACAATATTGGAAATAACAAAACCTACCAATCAATAATTCAGAATGTCTATTCCAATTACTCACTATATTATCAAGCAAGCAAGGATGGGGGGGAGTGTTATAATATGAAAATTAAAACTATTACATACAGAAATGAACTTCTTGAAATACGATCTATTTTACAATTTGAATCAGCATGGACAACTCCAGTCAGGCAGAAGAGGATTACTAAACCATTTCCCTTACCGATTGTCAACTGAGAAAAGGAGGCAGAACTGAAAAAGAACAAAGATGTGTATTTGGGGACTTCGAATTAGAATTCGGGGGCACAGATTCCAGAGTAACCAGAAAGGGGCACTGTTCTGCCGGGAATGGCCAGCAATCCCTGTACCAACGGATGAAAGATGACTCCAAACTTTGCTGTGAAAGAGAAGGCAAGGGGGTTAATGCTCAGAGACGAAGACCCTTTGTTCTTCTTTGCTCCCGCTTTCATTGGTCCTCCAGGATAATCCCAAATCCTTATCACCGTTTCTCAAGCATGTGATGTGATGTGTGACAAGGGGTCTTACTGGAACTAGGAGGATCTGTTTATGGGAAAGATACGATATGCTAATCTACATGTTCTAAGAGTTCTGCTACACATAGCCTAAGGGACAATGCACACATCTCTTAGATCACAGAGAGGCTGTTTGGGCTAAGAAAGCTTTGAGGAAAGTAACTCCCCATACATCCCAATGACAGACAGCATTCCAAAGGCCCCATGCCCTTCTCCAAAACCTTCCCTCGCCCCCAGTGGTCTCTGTGTGACATTTAGCAACCCAGGTACTATGGATGATTTCATGCTCTACATTAACCCCAACACTGTTCATATGTAAAGAAGTAAGGGTTTTTTGGGAGAAAGAAAAAAGGGAATAATTACATGATTTGGATAAGAAATGAAGAGACATAAACTGTTAATTTGGTGGTAACCAGTTGAACTGCTTTTGATTACTATTTAATTTATTATTTTATTGTTGCTATCAAACTATTCCTGGTATTCATTTGTTAACTATTCTGTCTTTATTAAGTTTATATCAACAGTTTTATGGTCCTAATGCCCCTTATTCTGTTGAATTTTATGAGCAACTGCTTGTAAAACAATTACCACTCCTGGCCCAGTTCAAGAGTTCATTGGTTAGAAAGGAAAATGGAGTCTCTTCTGTCCAGAAACCTTATATAATTCCACACTATGATAATAATGTAGTCTCATGTCCAGAAACCTTATATATTTCACTATTATGATTTTCTAATAGAATACCAAAAATAATTTAGTGAATTTTTTTATGTTTAACATCATTCATGTGACATGAGAATTTCAACATGTATAGAAATCATGTTTTCTGAATTTTCATACCAATTAAGAGACATGAGAGATAGGCTAGAGTAGTAACTAGGTGATATTTTAGACTTAACTGTCTTATCAGTTCATAGGCTATTAAAATAGTATTTTTGGAAACTGAAGTAAAAAAATAGTATAGGTTAAAAAAAAACAGAAAGTAGATAATGAACATTTTTAAAGATTTGTTTATATATTTGAGAGAGAGAGAACATGGAAGGGAAGAGCAGGAGGAGAGGGAGAGAGAGAATCTCAAGCAAACTCCCCACTGAGTGCAGAGCACAATGCAGTACTTGATCCCATGATCCTGAGATCATGACCTGAGCTGAAATCAAGAGTAGGACAATTAACCAACTGAGCTACCCAGACATCCCACAAACTTTTTAAAATATTCAGCATATTTGAATTTTATGATATATTTGAATATATTTGAAACTAAAAAAAAAAGTGAAATACATATTCTGTCCGAATAAAATTTATACCATTATAATTTTATTTTTTTGCTTGAAATTTAGAAGATGAGTCTTGAAAATATATGAACATTAATTATTAACAGGTGAGAAAGACATGATTCTGTAATACAAATGTCATTTTTAGACTTCTGGGGAGGATGGTGGAGTAGAAGGACTCTAAGCTCACCTCAATCCATATATGCAAATAGATAACACCCATATCAGTGTAAATAACCCACAAAATGACCCAAAGACTGACAGAAGACTCCCCACAGTTAAATGTAGAGAAGAGGTCACATCAAAGAAGGTAGGAAAAGCAGAGATGCCCTTGGAAACTAAATGGATCCACAAGACTCTATGCAGGAGGGAGGGATGCTGTATGCACAGAGAAGAGAGAGGAGCATATCCCCATGCTAAGCAACCCAGGAATGGGGTGCCACATGGGGAAGAACCCCATAACTCTTGGCTTTGAAAATCAGAAGGGCTGAATTTCATGAGTTCTCACAATCAGTAGGACTTAACACCTGGAATTTTAGAAATCAGTGGGTTTGTCTCTGGGAAAGCCAGACGGGTGAGGAAACTGAGTCCCCACTCTTAAAGAGACAGAACCACCACCAACCCAGGGAGACTGCATAGCAGCAGTTTGAAAAACACCTGGGGTAGATAGGGTGGAGACTTACTAATCTCAGAACATGTGCTGGGGGGCAGGGATCCTTGGGAGACTTCTCTAGGAACAAGGGAGCTGGCATGTGCCATTTCCTTCCCTCCTTAGCCTAGATATAGGGACACCTACAGGAACCAGCGCTACATGGATACTGGCTACCTAACTTGTTAACAGTGCATCCTGCCTATGCGTTCTTCTATAGACATGCCCCCTACAGCCAGGTCTTGGCTCCAGGTCTCTTCCCACAGCAGACTTGTTAAAACCTTGCTAACACCATGCATCCTACAGCTGTGCCCTCCTATGGATCTGCCCCCTTGGTCCTGCCAGCTGCAATACCCTCCTGGACCAGCAGCACAGACCTTACTAGTAGCACAAGCCCTGCCCCTCTGTTCTTCTGTAGACATGCCCCCTCCATCCTGGCCTAGGCAGGAGTTTTCATGGGTAACTGCCGGCCCCCTCCTGCAGTGGAGCACCACAGACCTTGCTGGCACCAAGCGTCCACCTGTCGACCTCAGAGAGTCAGGGACCTGGGGCGGCGAAGAAACTGAGAAAACAAGACAACAGTATAGCAAGGCACAGGGGACCCCGAGCAAACAGCCCAAGGTGCCGAGGTTTATTTTCCATACTCTTATATACCTTCTACAGCGATACAGATCTATAATGATTTACAGCAGGGGTGTAGGAAGGCACATTCCTCCATGTACCCAGGATTAGTCAAGCATGTAAGAATCTTTAAAACAGAATAAAGGAACAAAGAGGGAAGTGCCCAGTGTGCTGTTTGCAGCTGGCTTCCTATCTACAAAACATCTTCTGCTGCGTACTTTAGAACTGACCACACACATCCCAAGGGCATTTCACTCTGATCCTTTTGGGTTATTTTTAAGCCTGCAATCTCAAGTTTTCTCAGAGATCTCAGAGTCTGAGTGGACATGCCCCAGTGGTGGTTGTGGCGTTCTGTTTCCCACATCCACCCATATGTCCTCCTGCAGACCTGCCCTCTCCAATATGCCCTCAGTCAGCCCATCCAAAGTGGTGTCACAAGCCTGGTAGTGTGCAAGCAGTCCTGACAGGGGCCAGCACTACTCCAAAGTGACTCCTGCCTCTGTGAGAGAGGAAAGATAACCACACACACACACACAGCAGTCTGATTGCAGCCCCAGTAGCGGGCTGGGGCAGACATCTGGTCTGAATACATGCCTTACCCACCAATGAAATCTTCTAGGGGACAACACAGGGACAGTACCTGGCAATTTAGTGCCATGCATCTCTGATAAATTACTGGTCTGACTCAACTTAAGCTCATGGCAGCCCCCAGACTGGCCCACTAGCAAAACTGGGACCAAACCCTCTCCACAATATGCAAAGAGAGCCATTGCAAATGATTGGACAGAATGCAAAAATGGCTCAGCCACAACAGTAGAGTGCAGGTAACACATATAGAACACACCCCTGAAGTGCCAGGTTCTGGTGAACAAGGGACACTGTACTGCAGGGCACTACAGGACCTCCACTTCATATAGCCACTGCTTTAAGGAGCAGGAGACATAGCTGACTTTCTTAACACATAGAAACAGACAAAGAGTGTTAACAAAATGAGGAGACAAAGAAGTATATCACAAAGGAAAGAATAGCACTAAATAAGGGCAAGAGACCTAAGCAAATGGAGAAAAGTAATATGCCTGATAGATAATTTAAAATAATGATTACAGAGTCTCCCTGGACTTGAGAAGATTGGAAAATATCAGTTAGACCATTAACAAAGAGATAGAAAACATAAAAATGAACCAATCAGATGAAGAAATCAATAACTGAAATTAAAAAAAGACAAAACAAAACACTAAATGGAATAAATAGTAGACTAGAAGAATGAATCAGCAATCTGGAAAACAGAAATGGAAAGCAATCAAGCTGAACAGGAGAGAGAAAAAAAATATTAAATGAAAAGAAACTTAAGGAACTAAGTGACACTATCAAGAGTAGTAAAATTTGCATTCACAGAAAATTTACTTGAAAAAATAATAGCTGAAAACTTCCCAAATCTGGGGGAGGAAACAGAAATCCAGATCCAGGAGGAACAGAGAGCCCTGGACAAAATCAACCCAAGGAAGTTCACACTAAGACACATGCTAATTAAAATGGAAAAAGTACTGATAAAGAGATAATTTTAAAAGCAGAGATAAAACAAAATAGGTACATAAAAGGGAAATATCATAGGGCTATCAGCAGAAAATTTTATTTTGCAGCAGAAAGCTTACAAGCCAGAAAGGAATGACATGATATATTCAAAGTGTTGAAAGAAAAAACACCTGCAGCCAAGAATATTCTATCAGGCAAGGCTATCATTCAGAATAGAAGGAGAGATAAAGAGTTTCCCAGACAAACAAAAGTTAAAGGAATTCATGACCACTAACCCAGTCCTACAAGAAATCTTAAACGTGACTCTTTGCGTGAAAGGAAAGATCCTAAGTAAGAGTAAGAAAAGTAGGAGGCGCAGAAGCATTAAAAATAAGTATATCTGTAAAAAATCAATCAAGGGATTCACAAAATAAAGAATGTAAGGTATGACACTGTATACCTAAAATGGGGAGGGGAGGGAAGTAAAGAATGGGTTCAAATATAAGTGATTATCAACCTAATGTAGACTACTATATGGGGGTCTGGGTGGCTCAGTTGGTTAAGCATCCAACTCTTGGTTTTGGCTCAGGTCATGATCTCGTGGTTGTGGGGCTGAGCCCCACTTTGGGCTCTGTATTCAGCACAGAAACTGCTTCAGATTCTTTTTCTCGCTCTCTCTCAAATAAATAAATAAAATCTTTAAAAAATATAGACTACTATATGCAGAAGATCTTATATCCAAAGTTAATGGTAACCACAAATCAAAAATGAGTAAAAGATATGCAAAAAATAAAGAGAAAGGAATCCAAGTATATCACTAAAGAAAGCTGGCAAACCATGAAAGAAGAGAACAAGAGAAGAAAGGAACAGAAAGGGACTCAAAAACAACCATAAAACAAGTAACGAAATGGCAAGGAGTACATATCTATCAATAATTACTTTGAATGTAATTGGACTAGGCACTCCCATCAAAAGACATAGGGTGACAAAATTGATTTAAAAAAAAGCAAAATCCACCTATGTGCTGCCTACAAGAGACTCGCTTCAGACCTGAAGACATGCAGATTGAAAGTGAAGTGACAGGGGGACGCCTGGGTGGCTCAGTTGGTTAAGCGCCTGCCTTCGGCTCAGGTCATGATCCTGGAGTCCCTGCATCGAGTCCCGCATCGGGCTCCCTGCTCAGCGAGGAGCACGCTTCTCCCTCTAACCCCCCCCCTCTCATGTACTTTCTCTCTCTCTCTCTCATTCTCGCTCTCTCAAATAAATAAATAAATCTTTGAAAAAAAAAAAAAAGTGAAGTGACAGAAAAGCATTTATCATACAAATGGAAGTGAAAAGAAAGCCAGGGTAGCAATGCTTAGATAAAATAGACTTTGAAACAAATACAGTAGTAACAAGAGACAAAGACGGACACTATATAATCATAAAGGGAACAATCCAACAAGAAGATATAAAAATTGTAAATATTTATGCACCCAAATACATAAAGCCTCTGTTAACATATGCCTAATTAATAATAATAAAATAATAGTAGGGGACTTTAACACCCCACTCACATCAGTGAATAGATCATCCAATCAGAAATTCAACAAGGAAATTGTCTTTTAATGACACATTGGACCAGATGGATCTAACAGATATATTCAGAACATTCCATCCTAAAACAGCAGAGTACACATTCTTTTCAAGTGCACATCAAACATTCTTTCGAATAGATCACATATTAGGCCATAAAACAGTTTCAACAAATTCAAAAAGGTTGAAATCATACCATGTATCTTTTCCAACCACAATGCAGTGAAACTAGAAATCAACCACAAGAAAAAATCTGGCAAGAACACAAATACATGGAGGTTAAATAACATGTTACTAAACAATGAATGGCTCACCCAAGAAATTGAAGATGAAATTAAAAATATATATATATGGAGACAAATGAAAATAAAAACACAATGGTCCAATCTTTGGGATGCAGCAAAAGTTGTTCTAAGAGCAAAGTTTAGAGCAATTCAGGTCTGCCTCAAGAAGCAAGAAAAATCTCACATGAACAACCTCACTTTACACCTAAAAAGGCTAAGAAAAAGAACGAACAAAACCCAAAACCAGCAGAAGAAAGGAAATAATAAAGATTAGAGCAGAAATAAACAAAATAGGGTGCCTGGGTGGCTCAGTCAGTTAAGCATCTGCCTTCAGCTCAGGTCATGATCCCAGAGTCCTGGGATCAAGTCTCACAGAGGGGAACCTGTTTCTCCCTCTCCCTTTGCCTGCTGCTCCCCTTGATTGTGCTCATTCTTGCTCTCTCAAATAAATAAATAAAATCTTAAAAAAAAGGAAATTAAATAGAAAGAAAAAGGCAAACAAAAACAAACAAACAAAAACAACAGATTAATGAAACCAGGAGCTGGTTCTTTAAAAAGATCAACAACATTGATAAACCTTTTCCTAGACCCATCATGGAGAGAGAGAGAAAAAGAGAGAAAGAGAGAGAGGAGACTCAAACAAAATCAGAAAGAGTAGAAATAACAATTGAATATTATGGAAAGAGATTATTATGAAAAATTACATGACAACAAACTGGACATTCTAGAAGAAATGTTTAAATTCCTAGAAACATATACCTTTCCAAAACTGAAACAGGAAGAAATAGAAATATTTGAACAGACTGATTACCAGCAATGAAATGGAATCAGTAATCAAAATCTCCCAACAAACAGCGGTCCAGGACATGACGGCTTCACAGGTGAATTCTACCTAACATTTAAAGAAGAGTTAATACCCATTCTTCTCAAACTACTATTCCAAAAAGTAGAAGAGGAAGGAAAGCTTCCAAATTCATTCTATGAGGCCAGCATTACCCTGATACCAAAACAAGATAAGGACACTATATAAAAAAAAAAAAAGAGAGAGAGAGAGAGAGAGAGAGAGAGAGAGATACAGGCCAATACCTCTGATGAACAAAGATGAAGAAAAATCCTCAATAAAATATTAGCAAATGGAATCCAACGATACATAAAAAAAAAAAAAATCATTCACCATGATCAAGTAGGATTTATTCCAGGAATGCAAGGTGGTTCAATATTCAGAAATTAGTTACATGATACATCACATCAAGAAGGGAAAGGATAAAAAAAATAATAAAAATTAATTTTAAAAAATTTTAAAAAAGAAGAGAAAGGATGAAAAACCATATGATCCTTTCAATACATACAGAAAAAGCATTTGACAAAGTGCAACACCCATTCATGATAAAAACACTTAACGCAGGTTTAAAGGGAACATACCTTAAAATAATACAGGCCATATATGAAAAAACCCACAGCTAATGTCATATTCAATGGTTAAAAACTGATAGCTTTTCCTCTAAGACAGGAAAAATGTAGGAATATCCACTTTCACCACTTTCATTCACCACAGTCCTGGAAGTTCTAGCCTCAGCAATGAAACAACAAAAGAAAATAAAGGCATCCAAATTAGATGAAGTAAAGAAAGAAGTAAAACTTTCACTTTTGTAGATGATCTATATATAGGAAACCCTAAAAACTCCCCCCCCAAATCTACAAAATTGATAAATGAATTCAGTAAAGTTGCAGGATACAAAAATCAATATACAGAAATCTGTTGCATTTCCATATACTAATATGAAGTAGCAGAAAGAGAAATTAAGAAAACAATTTCATTTCCAATTGCACCAAAAAGAAGATAATACCTAGGAATAAATTTAACCAAGGCCATGAATGACCTGTACTTTGAAAACTATAGAATACTGATAAAAGACATTGAAGATGACACAAAAGGAAAGATATTTCATGCTCATGGATTGAAAGAACAAATACTGTTAAAATGTACATGCTTCCCAAAGCAATCTACAGAGTTAATGCAATCTCTAACAAAAAGCTAACAACATTTTTCACAGAACTAGAAGAAATAATACTAAAATTTGTACAGAACCACAAAAGACCTGAATAGCCAAAGCAATCTTGAAAAAGAAGAACAAAACTGGAGGTGTCACAATCCCAGATTTCAGGATATACTATAAAGCTGTGGTAATCAAGACAGTATGGTACTGGCACACACACACACACACACACACAAAAGCCCATATAGAACAATATAACAGAATAGACAGCCCAGAAAGAAACCCACAATTATATGGTCAATTAATCTTTGACAAAGGAGGCAAAAATATGCCTTGGAAAAATAACAGGCTCTTCAACAAATGGTGTTGGGAAAACTGGACAGCTACATTCAAAAGAATGAAACTAGACCATTTTCTCACATCACACACAAGAATAAGATGAAAAATGGATTAAAATAAGACCTAAATGTGAGACCTGAAGCCATAAAAATCCTAGAGGAGAGTACAGGCAGTAATTTCTCTGACATTAGTCACAGCAACATTTTTCTAGAAATGTCTCCCAAAGCAAGGAAAACAAAAGCAAAAACAAACTATTGGGATGACATCAAAATAAAAAGCTTCTGCACAGGAAAGTAAACAATCAGCCAAACTAGAAGACAACATACTGAATGGCAGAAGATATTTGCAAACAGCATATCTGATAAAGGATTAGTATTCAAATATATAAAGAACTTATGCTACTCAACACCCCAAAAACCCAAATAGTCCAATTAAAATGGGCAGAAGACATGAGCAAACATTTCTTCAAAGAAGATATCCAGATGGTAAGGACACACATGAAAAGATGCTCAAAATTACTCATCGGGGAAATACAAATCAAAACCACAATGAGATATCAGTTCACACCTGTCAGAATGTCTAAAATTAAAAAAATACAAGAAACAATAAATGTTGACAAGGATGTGGAGAAAAAGGACCCTTGTGCACTGTGGGTGGGAAGGCAAATTGGTGCAGCCACTGTGAAAAACAGTATGGAGTTTCCTCAAAAAATTAAAAATGGAACTACCATATCATCCAGTAATTCCACTGCTGGGTATTTACTCAAAGAATACAAGAACACTAATTTGAAAAGATACATGGAGCCCTATGTTTATTGTGGAATTATTTATAATAGCCAATTATGCGACCAGCCCAAATGTCCATCCGTAGATGAATAGATAAAGAAGATGTATACATACACAATGGAATGTTAGTCATAGAAAAAAATAAAATCTTGTCATTTGCAACACCGTGGAAGGATCTAGAAAGTATAATGCTAAGTTAAATAAGTCAGTCAGAGAGACAAATATATGATTTCACTCATATGTGGAGTTTAAGAAACAAAACAAACAAAGACAATAAGAGACAAACTGAAAAATAGACTCTCAACTATAGAGAACAAACTGATGGTTACCAGAAAGAGGTGGGAGAGGGGAATGGGTGAAATAGGTGAAGGGGATTAAGAGTATACTTACCACGATGAACACTGAATAGTATATAGAATTATTGAATCACTATATTGTACACCTGAAACTAAAATGCCACTATGTGTTAAAAAAAAAAAGTGTATAAAATGTCAATTTTATCGTCACAGTTCATTCTCAAGTGAGAAAAGAACAGTGATCATTCTGGTAGGATAAACGGGCTTTAAATATTGCTTTATTTAGCAACTATGTTATCTCTTCAACCTGCATGTCATTAGGAAATAAAGTAGCTTATGTCATTGGTAAAATATCATATTGTAATTGTGGCAGGCTGGATAATAGCTCTCCAAAGGTGGCCCTGTCCTATCCCCAGAAACTGTGAATATGTTACATAATATGGCAGAGGAACTTTGCAGATGTGACTAAGCTGAAGTTCTTCAGATGGGAGACTACGTCCTAAGTGTAATCACAAGTGGCCTTATAACAGGATGACAGGAGGGCCAATGAAGGAGAAGGCAATGTGCTAATGGAAGGAGAGATTAGAGTCATGTGAGCAGGAGCCAAGGAAGGCAATAGTCTCCAGAATCTGGAAGAGTCAAAGGATAGATTTTCCTCTGAAACCCCCAGAAGGAACCAAAGCTGCCAACATCTTGAGTTTAGCCCCTTAATGCTCCTTTTGGACTTCTGACCTCCAGAACTGTAATATAAATCTTTGGGTTGTTTTAAACCACTAAAGTTGGGATGTAATTTGCTCTAGTAGCAATAGAAAACTAATTCAGAAAATGGATATAGTTTTAAATCCATTTGGTAATTTGCAAATGGTAACACATTTGTCTTCAAACGCAATCTCTGGCATAATATATGTGAAATGTTTCTGACAACTCTATATTACTAACTAATGCTAAATAGTTTTAAAAGCAATGGTTTTGCTGACACAATAAACAGAAGTTAAAATGTTCACCTCAGTACACAAATCCAGGGGCACCTTTTACATATTATTCTATAAAAGTCATGCTCTCTTAAATTGCGTACTAGAATATCCTTTCAGAGACTCATCATCCTACTTTCTTCACTCAGCAGATTTAATGTTTCAGCATCCCAAATCCTTGTACCAAGTTTTTTATCTGCAGTGTCATACCAGTTATAAATAACAAAAAATCTAGTTTACCTTGGATTAAATAATAAGGATATTTGTATCTATCAAAAGTTGGAAGACAGTGACTCAATGTGTCATCAAGAAATTCTTGCTTTCTCTCCTCTCTACTATCTACAGTGACAGCTAGATGCTAAAACAGGGCCATCTTGTCATCATAATATAGTTATCAATAATGAAATAGACTATATTTTTTTCTGTTCATGAATAGTACATAAAAAAGGGTGAGGGCCTCAGATAGGAATGCAATAGTAGTCTTCTTAGCAACTTAATTTTGGTGACAATGATGAGATACACTTGAACAAACATGACCTTGAAAAGGAAAAGTGAGGAGTTTGTGCATCAATATTAATAGGTAGCAGATATGTTGAAAATTGTTTGGTCGATTGAGAAATATATATTTTTTTCCACTCTGCTGCCCACTGACGAAGAATTTGGAAGGCAGTTGAAGGCCAGGTAACAGAATGTAGGGTTGAAACAAGAAACATGAATAGTGATTTCATTTTTTATCCCTTCTTTCCTCCAAGCAGTAGGGAAAGGATCCAAGTGTTCGGAGAGTGAGTGGGGCTTTTGGTGAAGCAAACTCATTCCTCTCTTAAAACAATGCTCCTTTATTAGCTCAGAGTTCTGTAACTTACCATGTATATTGAAGTTCTATGTTTTATTTTATTTTATTTTATTTTTAAAGATTTTATTTATTTATTTATTTATTTATTTATTTATTTATTTATTTATTTGAGAGAGAGAGAGAGAGAGACAGCATGAGAGGGGGGAGGGTCAGAGGGAGAAGCAGGCTCCCCGCTGAGCTGGGAGCCCGATGCGGGACTCGATCCCAGGACTCCGGGATCATGACCTGAGCCGAAGGCAGTCGCTTAACCAACTGAGCCACCCAGGCACCCTATTTTATTTTATTTTTATGTTTAAATTATTTTATTTTTTTATTTACATTCAATTAGCAAATGTATAGTACATCATTAGTTTTTGTATAATGTTCGATGATCCGTTAGTTGCGAATAACACCCAGTGCTCATCAAGACCAGCTAGAAGCAAACTCATTTTTAGGAGCAGAGACATTTTCACTGTGTCCCCTTATTCTTCGCTTTCTTCTATCCTAATCTCAGCAACTTTATTTTTTTTTAAGATTTTATTTACTTATTTTTCAGAGACAGAGAATGAGAGAGAGAGAGAACACAAACAGGGGAAGCGGCAGAGGGAGAGGGAGAAGCAGGCTCCCTGCTGAGCAAGGAGACCAATGCTGGGCTGGATCCCAGGATCCTAGAATCAAGATCTGAGCCAAAGGCAGACATTTAAGTGACTGAGCCACCCAGGTGCCCTTTTTTTTCTTTTTAAAGATTTTATTTACTAATCTCAGCAACTTATTGGGTAAGTATATATGAATTGGCTTTGAATATAAAAGAAAGGAACAGAATCATAGAACTTAAAACGTTTTTTTCAGGGAAAAATGTGAAAAAGAAAAGTGAAATTTGATGTATTTAGCTATGAATGAGGAAACTTTTAAGTAGCATTACATGCGATTATTAAAAGAATGATACATCGGGGCACCTAGTTGGCTCAGATGCTGAAGATTCTGCCATGGGCTCATGTCATGATCCCAGGGTCCTGGGACTGAGTCCTACTTCTTGCTCCCTACTCAGCGGGGAACCTGCTTCTCCCTCTCCCTCTGCTGCTCCCCCTGCTTGTGCTCTCTCTCTTTCTCTCTCTCTCTCTCTCTCTCTCTCTCTCTCTCTCTCTCTCTCCCTTTCTCAGTCAAATAAATAAGTAAAATCTTTTACAAAAATAAAAATAAAAGCTAATTAGTGTCATGCATTTGGCTTTTTGGATAAATCACAGTTTAATAATGATATACCTTTTATGGCAGTTGCTATTCAACAACGAGCAGATAGACTGACTTTACTCCTCCTTTTTTTTCTCCTGGTCTGCCTTAGTAAGCCAGTTTTTTGTTGTTTGTTCGATGTTTTCTAAAATGAAACTTCCCCCAGAAAGGGATATATCCTCAAATCTAATGCGTAGATAGTAGGGGGGCCTAAGGAGCTATACTTTGAAAATTCAGAATTCTGCGCTGATCATCCTTGGGTATGATACCATTCTTTGTCTCAACAGCAACCCCAAGCCATTCTGGTTGGCACACCCTCAGTGTGGCAGCCTGAACAAACAAGGACCTAGAGAATTCACACCTATTTCTGGTTAAATTATATGAAAAAACTTTGTCCTTCTTGCACCAGGTCCTTCTGGATTAAGTCTGGATGAAAATAAGGGATGATTGGGGGGAAAAAAGAAAATAGTTATGGTTACTGAAATAGAACAGGCTTATTTTGTGAAAATGAAGAAAGAAGAAAAAAACATATACCTGAGGGGGGACCCCCTTAAATCCTGGATAGTGCAGGGAATGGGGAGGTAGTAATGATCATTATTTTTCAGAACTGCTCCTGGAGCTTTTCTCTGAAAGGATCATACCCAGGTGTTGCTCTCCCAAACAGTTGCAGGAAACTTAGAGTCTGAGTCTGGTATCCCTCTCCAGAGAGCTCTGCTTCTAAGACAGAAGGTGGCCCCAACTCCTACAGTTCACATGCACCAAAGCTCAGGATGTTGCCCACACCTCCGTTCTTAGTCATTCTGTGGGACAGAACTGTGGGTATCATGGACAAGCAGGACAGATTGTGCTGACCACCTTCAAGCAGTCCCTCTGTATCCACAGACCAGACTCTGTTATGCACACTAAACTGGGGCATCTGTAGCTTACCAACTGGGAAGGCACCCTGGGATGCCACTGGCAACTTGCACCTTCTGACTAATGTATGTCCTATTTGGGAGACCTCAATCATTGTTTCCAGGGTACCATGTTTGCTTCACGATTGCATTTCATTTTTTATTTATTTTTAAATGTTTTATTATTGAAATATAGTCAATATACAATGTTATATTAATTCCAGGTGTACAACATAGTGATCTGACAATTCTAGACATTACTCAGTTCTTACCACAGTAAGTGTAGTCACAATCCATCACCATACAATGCTATTATGAAATTATTGATTATACTCCTTATGCTGTGTTATTCATCTCCATGCCTTATTTATTTTATAACTAGAAGTTTATTCCTTTTAATCCCCATGACCTATTTTGACCATCCCCCACCCTTCCTCTGGCAACTACCAGTTTATTTTCTGTATTTATGTATGAGTCTATTTCTGGTTTTTATATGTGTGTGAGCATTTTTTTTCTTTTTTTTTAAAGTTCTATGTATAAGAGAAATCATATGGCGTTTGTATTTCTCTACTTGACTTATTTCATTCAGCATAATACCCTCCAGGTCCATCCATGTTGTTGCAAATGGTAAGATCTCAATTTTTTTATGGCTGAGTAATATTCCATCATACACATATATATATCACGTTTTCTTTATCCACTGATCTATCAATGGACAGTTAGGTTGCTTCCATATTTTGGCTATTTTAAATAGTGCTGCAATAAACACAGGGTGCATATGTCTCTTTGAATTAACATTTTTATTTTTGGGGGGTAAATACCCAGGGTAGAATTACTGGATAATATGGTATTTATATTTTTAAATTTTTGAGGAAACTCCATACTGTTTTCCACAGTGGCTGCACCAGTTTACATTTCCACCAATAGTATACGAATGTTCTCTTTCCTCCACATTCTTTCCAACATTTGTTATTTCTTGTCTTTTTGATACTGGCCATTCTGACTGTCATAAGATGATTATGGTTTTAACTTGCACTTCCTTGATGATGAGTGATGTTGAGCATCTTTTCATGTGTCTGTTGGCTATCCGGATGACTTGTTTGGAAAAATGTCTATTCAGGTTGTCTGCCCATTTTTTAAATTGGATTGTGTGTGTGTGTTGAGTTGTGTAAGTTCTTTATGTATTTTGGATATTAATCCCTTATCAGATATATCATTTGCAAATATCTTCTCCCATTTGCCTTTTTGTTTTGTTGATGTTTTCCTTTGCCATGCAGAAGCTTTTAATTTTGGTGGTAGTCCCAATAGTTTATTTTTCTTTTTTCTTTCCCTTGCCTGAGGAGACATACCCATAAATATGTTTCTAAAGCTAATGTCCAAGAGATAAATGCCTATGTTTTCATTTCAGATTTTTATGGTTTCAGGTCTCACATTTAGGTCTTTAATCCTTTTTTTTTTTTTTTTTTTAGATTTTATTTTTAAGTAATCTCTACACACAACATGGGGCTTGAACCTACAACCTTAAGATCAAGAGTCTCATGGCCCACTGACTAAGCCAGCCAGACACCCTAGTCTTTAATCCATTTTTTGAGTTTATTTCTGTGTATGGTGTGAGAAAGTGGTCCGATTTCATCCTTTTGCATGTAGCCATCCAGTTTTCCCAGCACCATTTATTGAAGGGATTGTCTTTTCTCCATTGTTTATTCTTGCCTCCTTTGTTGTATATTAATTGACCATATAATGGTGGGTTTATGTCTGGTTTTTCTATCTTTTTTTTTTTTTTTTAAAGGGGGGGGGGGGGGGGGGGCAGAGGGAGAGAGAATCTTAAGCAGGCTTCACACCCAGCATGGAGCTGGATATGGGGCTCGATCTCACAACCCTGAGATCATGACCTGAGCTGAAATCAAGAGTCAGACACTTAACTGAGTAAGCCAGCCAGGTGCCCCACTGGTTTGTCTATTCTGTTCTATTGATCTATGTGTTCATTTTTGTGGCAGTACCATACTGTTTTAATTATAGCCTTGCAGTGTATCTTGAAATCTGGCACAATGACCTCCAGATTTGTTCTTTCTCTAGATTATTTTGACTACTGGTGTCTTTTGTGGTTTCATACACATTTTAGGATTATTTGTTCTAGCTCTGTGAAAAATAGTACTGGTATTTTAATAGGGGTTACATTGAATATGTAGATTGCTTTGGGTAGTGTGGACATTTTAACAATATTAATTCTTCCAGTCCATGGGAATGATTTAAATTTCCATTTGTTTGTGTTGACTTTGATTTCTTTAATCAATATCTTGTAGTTTTCAGGGTACTTGTCTTTCATCTCCTTGGTTAAATTCATTCCTATGTATTTGATTATTTTGGAAGCAATTGCAAATGAGTTTGTTTTCTTAATTTCTCTTTCTGCCGCTTTGTTATTAGTGTATAGAATTGCAATAGATTTCTATATATTAATTTTGTATTTTGAAACTTTACTGAATTCACTTATTCGTTCTAATAGTTTTTTGGTGGAGTCTTTAGGGTTTTCCATATCAATCTGATAATAATGATAGTTTTACTTTGTCTACCAATTTGGATGTTTTTTTCTCTTGTTTGATTGTTGTAGCTAAGACTTCCACTACTATGTTGAATAAAAGTGGTGACAGTGGAGGGCGCCTGGGTGGCTCAGTTGGTTAAGCGACTGCCTTCAGCTCAGGTCATGATCCTGGAGTCCCTGGATCGAGTCCCACATCGGGCTCCCTGCTCGGCAGGGGGTCTGCTTCTCCCTCTGACCCTCCCCCCTCTCATGTGCTCTCTCTCATTCTCTCTCTCTCAAATAAATAAATAAAATCTTAGAAAAAAAAAAAAAGTGGTGACAGTGGAAATCCTTGTCTCGTTCCTGGTCTTAGAGGAAAAGTTTTTAGTTTTTCACCATTGAGTATGATGTTCGCTGTGTTTTTTTCATATATGGCCTTTATTATGTTGAAGTATGTTTCCTCTAAACCCACTTTGTGGAGAGTTTTTACCATGAATGGATATTGTATTTTGTCAAACGCTTTTTTTCTGCAACTAATAAGATAATCATATGGTGTTTATCCTTCCTCTTGTTAATGTGATGTATCACATTGATTGATTTGTGAATATTGAGCCACCCTTGTAACTCTGGAAAAATCCCACTTACATGATGTATGATTCTTTAATTATATGTCACAGAGAGACACCCAGACACATGCACATGCACGCACACACACACACACACATCTATCTGTCATATCTTAGACCTTTGACAGTTTCAAATTCAACAAGTCTAACTGAATGCCAGTTGAATAATTTAGAAAATCAGCAGTATTTTAAAAATCTCACACATTCTATACTTCTTTAGCTGTGTCTTGTCCATTACTACAAGTTGAGGTGCTATAATTCTAGCCTAAGTTTTTTCCAAAACTTCTTGATGCAGGTACGTTTTAAAACGATCAAAGTTCATCAATATAGGGAAACATAAGGAGTTTTACACCTTTTAAATGGCCCTTAAATAAAAAAAAACTCATTAAAAACATGTATTTTAATTACATTTTTATATCTTTTAATTAAATTTTGCCCCTTAGGGATGCCTGGATGGCTCAGTCAGTTAAGCATCTGCCTTTGGCTCAGGTCATGATCCCAGGGTCCTGGGAATGAGTCCTGCTTCTGTTGCTTGTTCAGCAGGGAGCCTACTTCTCCCTCTCCTGCCACTCCCCATGCTTGTGCGCTCTCTCTCTCTCTCTCTCTGACAAATAAATGAATAAAATATTTCAAAAAAAAATTGCCCTTTATAGGCATAGATAATTTTTATTTATATAAATATTCCTGAATTAAGATCTCCAAAGCATCACCACAAACTTTATCTGAACATGATTTTTAAAAATATCCTTGGTCTCATGATGCTATATAGTTTTAAAAAAGACTAGTTTTATTGGTGATTTTAAGATAATGAAAAATGTGCACAATTTCAATGGATTCTTATCTCTTTTTTTTAAAATTTTAATATGTTATGTTAGTCACCATACA
This sequence comes from Mirounga leonina, assembly GCF_011800145.1. Classification (NCBI taxonomy): domain Eukaryota; kingdom Metazoa; phylum Chordata; class Mammalia; order Carnivora; family Phocidae; genus Mirounga; species Mirounga leonina. The sequence goes on from NW_023270454.1 coordinate 51,457,011, forward strand.
ATACATCATTGGTTTTTGATGTGGTGATCCATGATCCATTGGTGTTATCCACATATGGATCCACGATCCATATGATCGTATAACACCCAGTGCTCCATGCAGTACGTGCCCTCCTTAATACCCATCACCGGGCTAACCAATCCCCCCTCCTCCCTCCCCTCTAAAACCCTGTTTGTTTCTCAGAGTCCATAGTCTCTCATGGTTCATCTCTCCCTCCAATTCCCCTCCCCCTCATTTTTCCCTTCCTTCTCCTAATGTCCTCCATGCTATTCCTTATGTTTCACAAATAAGTGAAACCATACAATAATTGACTTTCTCTGCTTGACTTATTTCACTTAGCATAATCTCCTCCAGTCCCAATCATGTTGATGTAAAAGTTGGGTAATCATCCATTCTGATGGCTGAGTGATATTCCATTGTATATATGGACCACATCTTCTTTATCCATTCATCTGTTGAAGGGCATCTTGGCTCTTTCCACAGTTTGACTATCGCGGACATTGCTGCTATAAACATTGGGGTGCATATGGCCCTTCTTTTCACTACATCTGTGTCTTTGGGGTAAATACCCAGGAGTGCAATTGCTGGGTAATAGGGTAGCTCTATTTTTAAATTTTTGAGGAACCTCCACACTGTTTTCCAAAGTGGCTGTACCAACTTGCATTCCCACCAACAGTGTAAGAGGGTTCCCCTTTCTCCACAACCTCTCCAACATTTGTTGTTTCTCTCCCTGTCCATTTTTACCATTCTAACTGGTGTAAGGTGGTATCTCAATGTGGTTTTGATTTGGATTTCCCTGATGGCTATGATGATGAACATTTTTTCATGTGTCTGTTAGCCATTTGTATATCTTCTTCAGAGAAGTGTCTTTTCATATCTTCTGCCCATTTTTTGACTTGGTTATTTGTTTTTTGGGCGTTGAGTTTGAAAAGGTTTTATAGATCTTGGATACCAGCCCTTTATATGTAGTGTCATTTGCAAATAGCTTCTCCCATTCTGTGGGTTGCTCTTTGTTTTATTGACTGTTTCCTTTGCTGTGCAGAAGCTTTTAATCTTGATGAAGTCCCAAAAGTTCATTTTTGCTTTTGTTTCACTAGCTTATAGAGATGTATCTTGAAAGAAGTTGCTGTGGGCGATCTCAAAGAGGTTACTGCCTAAGTTCTCCTCTAGGATTTTGATGGATTCCTGTCTCACATTGAGGTCTTTCATCCATGTTGAGTTTATCTTTGTGAATGGTGTTAGAGAATGGTCGAGTTTCATTCTTCTGCATGTGGCTGTCCAATTTTCCCAGCACCATTTATTGAAGAGACTGTCTTTTTTCCATTGCATGTTTTTTCCTGCTTTGCCGAAGATTATTTGACCATAGAGTTGAGGGTCCATATCGGGGTTCTCTATTCTGTTCCATTGGTCTATATGTCTGTTTTTGTGCCAGTACCATGCTGTCTTGGCGATCACAGCTTTGTAATATAGCTTGAAATTGGGCAACGTGATGCCCCCAGCTTTGTTTTTCTTTTTCAACATCTCCTTGGCGATTCGGGGTCTTTTCTGATTCCATACAAATTTTAGGATTGTTTGTTCCAGCACTTTGAAAAATGTCATTGGAATTTTGATCAGGATGGCATTGAAGGTATAGATTGCTCTGGGTAGGATAAACATTTTAACGATGTTTATTCTTCTGATCCATGAGCATGGAATATTTTTCCATCTTTTTGTGTCATCTTCAATTTCTTTCATGAGTGTTTTGTAGTTCCTAGAGTATAGATCCTTTACCTCTTTGGTTAGGTTTATTCCGAGGTATCTTATGGGTTTTGGTGCTATTGTAAATGGAATCAGTTCTCTAATTTCTCTTTCTACAGTTGCGTTGTTAGCGTATAAGAAAGCAACTGATTTCTGTGCATTGGTTTTGTATCCTGCCACATTACTGAATTGCTGTATAAGTTCTAGTAATTTGCGGGTGGAGTCTTTTGGGTTTTCCACATAAAGTATCATGTTGTCTGCGAAAAGAGAGAGTTTGACTTGTTCTTTGCCAACTTGAATACCTTTTATTTCTTTTTGTTGTCTGATTGCTGTTGCTAGGACTACTAGTAGTATGTTGAACAATAGTGGCGAGAGTGGGCATCCTTGACGTGTTCCTGATCTTAAGGGAAAGGCTCTCAGCTTTTCCCCATTGAGGATGATATTCGCTGTGGGTTTTTCATAGAGGGATTTTATGAACTTGAGGAATGTTCCCTCTATCCCTATACTCTGAAGAGTTTAATCAGGAAAGGATGCTGTATTTTGTCGAATGCTTTATTTGCATCAATTGAGAGGACCATATGGTTCTTCTCCCTCCTCTTATTAATGTGTTCTATCACATTGATTGATTTGCGAATGTTGAACCACCCTTGCATCCTGGGGATAAATCCCACTTGGTCACGGTGGATGATCCTTTAAATGTATTGTTGGATCCTATTAGCTAGGATTTTGTTGAGGATTTTGGAATCCATATTCATCAGGGATATCGGTCTGAAATTCTCCTTCTTGATGGGGTCTTTGCCTGGTTTGGGGATTAAGGTAATGCTGGCCTCATAGAATGAGTTTGGAAGTTTTCCTTCTGTTTCTATTTTTGAAACAGCTTCAGTAGAATAGGTATTATTTCTTCTTTGAATGTTTGGTAAAATTCCCCAGGGAATCCATCAGGGTCTGGACTCTTGTTTTTTGGGAGGTTTTTGATCCCTGCTTCAATCTCGTTGCTAGTTATTGGCCTATTCAGGTTGTCAATTTCTTCCTGTTTCAGTCTTGGCAGCTTATAGGTTTCCAGGAAGGCATCCATTTCATCCAGATTGCTCAGTTTATTGGCATATAGTTGTTGATAATAATTTCTAATAATTGTTTCTATTTCCTTGGTGTTAGTTGTGATCTCTCCCCTTTCATTCATAATTTTATTAATTGGGGTCCTTTCTCTTTTCTTTTGGATAAGTCTGGCCAGTGGTTTATTGATCTTATTAATTCTTTCAAAGAACCAACTTCTAGTTTCGTTGATCTGATCAACTGTGTTTCTGGTTTCTAATTCATTGATTTCTGCTCTAATTTTAATTATTTCTCTTTCAATGCTTGGCTTAGGCATCATTTGTTGCTTTTTCTCTAGTTCTTTAAGGTGTAGAGTTAGTTGGTGAATTCAGGATTTTTCTATTTTTTTGAGTGAGGCTTGGATAGCTATGTATTTCCCCCTTAGGACCGCCTTTGCAGTATCCCAAGGGTTTTGGACCAATGTGTTTTCGTTCTCATTGGTTTCCATGAATTGTTTAAGTTCTTCTTTTATTTCCTGGTTGACCCAAACATTCTTGAGCAGAGTGGTCTTTAGCTTCCAAGTGTTCGAATTTCTGCAAATTTTTTTCTTGTGATTGAGTTCCAGTTTTAGAGCACTGTGGTCTGAGAATATGCAGGGAATAATCTCAATCTTTTGGTATCGGTTGAGACCTGATTTGTGACCCAGTATGTGGTCTATTCTGGAGAAAGTTCCATGTGCACTTGAGAAGAATGGGTATTCTGTTGTTTTAGGGTGGAATGTTCTGTAAATACCTATGAGGTCCATCTGGTCCAATGTATTATTCAAAACTCTTGTTTCCTTGTTGATTTTCTGCTTAGATGATCTGTCCATTGCTGAGAGTGGAGTATTGAGGTCTCCTACAATTAACTTATTGTTATCAATATGACTCTTTATTTTGGTTAACAGTTGGCTGATGTAGATGGCTGCTCCCATGTTGGGGGCATAGATATTTACAATTGTTAGATCTTCTTGTTGGATAGACCCTTCAAGAATGATATAGTGTCCTTCTGTGTCTCTTATTACAGACTTTAGTTTAAAATCTAATTTGTCTGATATAAGAATTGCTACCCCAGCTTTCTTTTGAGGTCTGCTGGCATGGAAGATGGATCTCCATCCCTTCCCTTTCTGTCTGGATGTATTTTTAGGTTCAAAATGAGTCTCTTGTAGACAGCATATGGATGGGTCCTGTCTTTTTATCCAATCTGCAACCCTGTGGGGCCATTTTATGGGAGCATTTAGGCCATTCACATTGAGAGTGATTATTGAAAGATATGAATTAATTGCCATCATGTTGCCTGTGAAGACGTTGTTTTTACAGATTGTCCCTGTAAATTTCTGTGGTATATGACTCTTGGCGTCTTTCTCCTTTTACAGAACCCCCTTAATATTTCTTGCAAGGCCGGCTTAGTGGTCACATATTCTTTCAACTTCTGCCAGTCGTGGAAGCTCTGCATCTCTCCATCCATTCTAAATGATAGCCTTGCTGGATAAAGTATTCTTGGCTGCATGTTCTTCTCATTTAGTACCCTGAATATGTCTTACCAGGCCTTTCTGGCTTGCCAGGTCTCTGTGGATAGGTCTGACGTTATTCTGATGTTCCTCTCTCTGTACGTAAGGAATCTCTTCCCCCTAACTGCCCTTAAGATGGTTTCCTTGGTTCTAAGATTTGCAAGTTTTACTATTACATGCCTGGGTGGTGGCCTATCTTCCTTGATCTTAAGAGGGGTCCTCTCTGTCTCTAGGACTCGAATGTTTGTTTCATTCCCCAGATTAGGGAAGTTCTCAGCTACGATTTGCTCAAATACGTCTTCCAGTCCTCTCTCTCTCTCCACTCCCTCTGGGATTCCAATTATTCTGACATTGGAATGCTTCATGGTGCCACTTATTTCTCTGATTCTATTTTCATGGATTCTGAGTTGTTTTTCCCTGGCCTCCTCTTTTCCCTTTTTATCTATTATATTGTCTTCCAGATCGCTTATTCGTTCTTCTGACTCGCTTACCCTAGCTGTTAGCTTATCTAGGTTGGATTGGATCTCATTGATAACATTTTTAAGTTCTGCCAATTCAGCTTTCATTTCTGCCCTTAGAGACTCTATGTTGTCTAATTGATTTGTCCATTCTAGCCATTGTCTTCACAATTGCTAGCCTGAATTCCATCTCTGACATCTTGGTTATATCTGCATCCATTTGTAAATCTGCAGCATAAGTCATAATCTCTGAGTCTTTTCTATTTTGGGGGTTCCTCCTCCTAGTCATTCTGTTGATGGGTGTTTGAGGGAATGTATAGAGTCCAAATTATTGACCAGAACCCAAGCAAGATGCACCTGTTGTCTTGGACCTTAGGGTTGTTGGCCTCTTGTTTCCCCAGCCTGTCTTCTGTGGGAGGGGCCTGCCACGCTGTTACTCAGGCAACCCTGTTTGGGCAGAGTTGCCCTGCTTCTCTGTGGTGGGAGATGGGCTCAGTGGGAATCAGTCTTTGGGGCTTTTGTTCTCTGGCAGCTTTCCCTGGCAGCTTTCCACCTCTCTTCTGTGAGTCAAAGCAGAAGAGACCATTTCCAACCCTCTGCCTCAGAGCAGAGAGATCACAGTCTGTTCTTCAGTGAGCTCTCCAGGCCACACCATCTCTGTTTCTGTCTGTGCTGCTACAAACTACAGCATCCTGGGTTGTGTGCCCCTCCATAGTGCGCCCAGTCCTGCTTTCAGGTCAGAGCACGTCTCTGCCCTTTGTGCTTCTAAAACTGCTGGCCACTCCCAGTTCATGCATGCATGACTCTGCCACTCCGGGTTTCCGTCCCAGGGGCTGCCCTAAAGTCCTTTCCCTGCCGCTACCGGTCTGTGAGTCTGTGCCCTGTCCCCAGCACATGAGGCTGTTGCTCACCGGCGGTGTAGGATCCCCATGGCCAGGCACCCTCCCGCTGCCATTTATCCTCCGATATCTGCCCCCGGAATCATGGTTCCCCGCTTCGTACCACAAAACCAACTGCCTGTGACTATTCTGTTTGTAGAGATCCAGATCTTCTTACATCTCAGGCTGGTTTTGTGGGTGCTCAGAGTGGTCTGGTAGATATCCAGTTCAATTCTGGGGACCAGTTGAAATAGGGTCCCCTACTCCTCTGCCATCTTTCCCCAATTGGATTCTTATCTTAACAACTATTTTTTTTAGAATAATTTTCAAGGTTTAATTCTGACTTCAGTGTACTTATGTTAGATGTAAATATATTTTATTTATACCTTTTTATATTATTTATTTATTTAATATATAAAATAAATATATTTATTATACCTTACAGTTTTGTTTATCTTTTTTGCTACTTTCTGAAAACAATCAGAAAAATAGTAACAGTGAGCTATTTAGTAGCTTGTGGCAGCTGGTTTGTAAACTGACAGTCATAAGCTGACAAACAAATTATTAGTCAGTACTAGCAACATTAAGTCTACTAGTTACTAGGCTTAGTAACATTATCTAAAGTCATAGAGTCAAAATTCAGGAAGAAAGACTACATTGATTGAATTCAATATAATTTAATTGATAATAAAAAAAAGTGAGTAAATCTTAATAAAGTCCCTTAATAAAGTCCCTCATCTTCATTCATATAAAAAATTCTTCCTTTTCTTTTTTTTCTATTCTCCTATTCAACAATGTTGTTGATATCAATATGTGATTGGCCTGCCATTGTTTTTAGTCATCATTGTTATGGAATGAATATTTGTGTCCTCCCCAGATTTGTATGTTGAATCTCTAAACCCCACTGTGATAGTTTGACCCCATGATGGGGTTAAAAGAAGAGGAAGAGAGACCAGATCTTTCTCTCTCTTCATTTAGGCACAAAGATTTTATGAAAAAACATAGATTACAGCTGCCTATAAGCCAAGAGAAGAGGCCACTGAATGAAGTCTACCTTGCTAACATCTTGACCTTGGACTTCCAGCCTCTAGAAGGATGAGAAATAAATTTCTATCATTTAAGTCACTAAATCTATGGTATTTTGTTATGACATTTCAAGCAGACTAAGACAATCATCTTTTGTCCTAATCTCATATTCTGCAATCTTTCCCTCTCCAGTGATGACATCCGTTCCAATTAAGAGCAGTATCAGGTCACAATAAGTAGACAAATACTTTTATATGGGTGGTATTTATCACTAAATCAGTTTATATTACTTTGCTCATATCATAAAGTTAATAATTCAATGGCAAAATTGATTCATAGTCCTGACAATTTTGTGGAATTAAATATATTTCCACTACTGAGAATATATTTGCTTTAGTGCCTTAGCCTCATGCTTTAAAATAGCAAGTTTCTAAAATTATAGTAGCTATAAATTCTTTTGAAATGTTTTGGGAAATTTACTTCTTTGTTGTTGTTAATGTTGTTAAAACAAAGAAATAGTGAAGAATCATAAATTCATGAAAGCAAGAGTGTTTTGTTTCATTTTTGCTTTTTCGCTATCTTACTTTCATGAATTAACATTGCTTTATCATTTATTTGTTAAAAAGCTTGCCCTGTATTCTAATTATTTTTGAGGTTTTTAAAGATTTTATTTATTTGTCAGAAAAAGTGAGAGAGAACACAAGCAGGGGGAGAGGCAGAGAGAAAAGGACAAACAGGCCCCTGCTGAGCAAAGGGCCTGATGAGGGACTTGATCCCAAGACCCTGAGATCATGACCTGGGCCCAAGGCAGACTTTTGCCAACTGAGCCACCCAGGTACCCCTATTTTTGAGATGTTTAAATTCTTCTTTCACTAAACGTACACTAAGGAAATGGGTAGCCAATGGGTTTGCATCCTTCATGGGACCATACATAGATTTTATCCCTCTAGAGATGCTCACTGAGTGATTGGATAGAATAAATTCATCCTTGTGAAAATGAGTTTCTCAAATTATACTTTTCTTCTCATAGGATACTGTGAAGAAGAAACATGTGTACTTATTGATTTTTAACTAAATATTTTATCATAATAAACAGAGTTAGGTATGTTTTGATGTGATTAAAATCATCACCCAAATAAAACTATTGATGTCTAGCAACAGAGAACAAATTATTGTGAAACAAAACAAAACAAAAAAATAATTGTGAAACATTTCAATGTATTACATCCCTAATTATCAAACACTATGCTTTTTGATTTAACTACAAATTTTGAAGATAAAATTTTGGGGTTTTTTTTCATACTTATAATGTATTAGTTTCCTTTATTCTCATTCAACAGAAGCTAAAATGACTTATTAGTCAGCTCAATCACTTCCATCGTGATTCATTTTGGAACCTACATATATCATAATTCTTTTTAAATTTAGACATAGAAATTTCTCTAACTTGGGCTGATATTTAATTTTGCCATGCTTTGGCTTCAAATTGCTGTTAGACTATTCAATAATAGATAAATAGCATTTATGGATGCCAGTCAGTCATTCCATACTGTGAGCTTATTACACATGAAATACGTGTCTTCCTAGTTTTAAAGGATATGTAGATTTAGTTTTGTGTGTTTACATTCATTAAAATGTGGTAGACAAAAGCAAATCATCAGTGTAACCCAGTTTTTTACATCTTTACCACGTAAAACCACACAGATTTAGATTTATACAGTTTTCAAAGTGTAAAAAGCTTGAGCTCACTGAACCAAGGCCATTTACAGTGTTTTTATTCTATTTTGGAATAGTTACTTTGGTATTGACGCTAAGGAAATAGTACAGTAGAGTAGCTATATATCTAACACAGGCCTCTTATCATGGTTATTACCTTGGAGATTCTGTCTTTCTATTGAAGCCAGAGACAACAAAATTCTAGATGAATGTAAATTAAATAAATTTATTAATGAATGTCAATTGACTCTACAACAAATACAACTTTGCTACCAACCACACACCCTTAAAAGGAGAGGACTGTGATCATTGAGGGAATATAGGGAGATATGTGTGAGGATTAAGAAATTAAGACAATTTCTCACTGTTTCTGAACTGTGGAAATGTGGAAAACTGTTTGGATATAAGATTACAAGAAGAAATGAGCTACTCATCCTAACAAATCTCAAAATTATCTAGCAAATGCTTCTTTCTAGAGTTTCACCTTCATGGATGCATATTGCCACAGAAGACAAATTGCACTACACAGAAGTGCACAGCATAGTAGAAGAGTTTCACATAGCCAATGCAGAGGGGTGAAAAGGATTTAGATTCCATCTTGACACCACCAAATGTTCTTCACCAGACTTGACCATGAGGGAGAGTAGTTGTGTACTGATTCCATATTTTGAGTCTTTTCTGGTAGACACATTGAAGAGAATTTTCAAGCTGTGAAGCCAGAAGCTATAATAGCACATACTCCACTGTAAGAGTGTCTATCAACAGGGCCAAAACTTCCTCCACATTTATCTGTGAGAAACAGAAAATACGGGTGAACCCTCATCAAATTAATATTTTAAAAAGACAAAAATAAGTGATATAAGCTTGCAAAAGAAGATAAGAATGTATCAGAAAATGAGGACATACAACATGGAAACAATAGCTTAATATTTCAAAATAATCTCAAAAGAAAGCAGTTAACATGAATAGAAAATATTATAAGGGGTATAGATAGCCAAAATTCGCATACCTTTCAGGTCAAGAATGATCAAAATTTAGTAAGATTACAGAAGACCTGAAAAACTTGATTATTAAATACATATGAAACCCTAAAACCAGAATAATGAAAATATATTTTCTTTTCAAGTGCTATGGGGCATTCAGAATATTTAATCATATATTTAGTAATAAATAAAAATTCAATATGTTAAAAAAGAAAGCCTTTTCTGAATACAATTTAAAAAATAAACATTAATGGCAATAAAAAATCTCTTTCATGAGAGATTTATAAAAATTTACCATTAATGATTCAGTAATTCCACTACCAGGTATTTACACAAAGAAAAGAAAAACAGTAATTCAAAAGGATATATACACCCATTTGTTTATTGCAGCATTATTTACAATAGCCAAGGTATGAAGGCAACCCAAGTATCCATCCGTAAGTGAATGGATAAAGAAAATGTGGTGTATATATGTAATATATATACATATATATAGTGAGTACACACATATATGTATACAATTAAATATTAGTCATAAAAAAGAATGGCATCTTGTTATTTACAACAACATGGATGGATCTGGAGGATATAATACTATGCTAAGTGAAATAAGTCAGTCAGAGAAAGACAAATGTCATATAATCTCACTCATACGTGGAATTTAAGAAACAAAGCAAATGAACTAACCAAATACAACTCTTAAATACAGAGAACTAATTGATGGTTATGAGAGGAGAAGTGGGTGGGGGGATGGGTGAAATAGGTGAAGGGGATTAAGAATACACTTATCTTAATGAGTACTGAGAACAGTATAGAGCTGTTGAATCATTATATTGTACACCTGAAACCAATACAATGATGTATGTTCATTATACTTCAATTAAAAAAAATTACTAATAAATATCCCTTGGTCATGTGAAAATAAAAAAATAAAGTTGCATTATTTATATGAATTTATGTAACAAAGAGGCCTGTTAACATTTATGAAATATAAAGAGGTACTCTGCAGTCAAATGCTCTACCACTGAGCTATACCCCCAAGAAGTACTCTGATACTGACTGGATCTATTCTTTAATTTCCTTTTATCACTGATGCCAATCTTCACCATTGCCATATCCTACAGCATGTAGAAAAGTATCTAGCATATAACAGGCATTTGATGACCATTGCTGAGTTCTCAAATATTTATCTAGTAGAAAGGAGAAGCATAAATACTAAGAAAAAATATTTTAAAATAAGGACAACAATGGAAAAATATACCTGCCAGAGAGTGAAATTTCTATAAAAATACTTTGGTCATGATATTATTTACCTAATGAAAGGATTTATTTATATATTTTTTAAAGAGTTTATTTATTTATCTGACAGAGAGAGAGAGGGCACAAGCAGTGGGAGCATCAGAGGAAGAGGTAGAAGCAGGCTCTCCACTGAGCAGGGAGCCCTATGCAGGGCTGGATCCCAACCCTAGGATCATGATCTGAGCCAAAAGCAGATGCTTAACCAACTGAGCCACCCAGGCATCCCACCTAATGAAAGGATTTATATAAAAAATATTATATATGATAAAGGCTACATTTTGATGTATTTTAAAATGATCTAGGAGAAAATAGTTTTCCACATTCATCCATATATAAATACTAATTTGAGTAAGATCAAGAATAAAATTAAATAATTTAACCAAAAGTGTAAAATTAAATGCAAGTGTATTTTTATAGGCTTAGGTAAGGAAAATTCCCAAGCAAAGATACAAATCCTAAAATACAAAAATTAAAAAATAGATATATTTTGTTACATAAAAATAAAAATTTATAAAGCAAACAACAAATAAATACAAATGCAAAGGAACAAAAAAGACAAAAAGTCTCCTTAGAGGGTGGAGAGTTACAACATAGCTGATGAAAAATTGGAAATTACGATAAGCACTGAGCTTACACAGAGGAAAAACAACTCAACATGAATAGTGGCCTAATGTTAACAGACAGTTGACAAAAGGGAAATTCCTTATGACAAGGACACATATAAGGTGGGGTTCAAAGTCACAGGCAGTAAAAAAAAAAAAATTCTCATTTTAAGATGGTGCTCACAGAAGTGCTAGTGTATATAAAAGTCTTTCATATCCAATGTTGGTGAAGGAGAATATGCATTTTACCTCTCAATAGAGTAATCAGAAAAAGGGCACTTAAAATTAATTAATTCCTAGTCCCATTTATTTCACTGTTACCTACTTTTCAGTAATAGAGTATAAGAAGGTATGCATAAATGAATTTGTTGCAACAATGTTTTAGTTGCAAAAATAAATTGTTTTATCCATAAAAGGAAAGAATAGTTAGCTATTAAGAAGAATTAGATATAATGCTAAAAACATAAAGGGATTTCCATTATTTATTAAATGAGAAAATATGATAATAATAAAACTCTTGTAATTATATAGTGAAAGTTTATTCTTCAGACTTGTTATTGTGGATGATCCAAAAAATATGGGATTTGGTTGAGGAGAATAGGAACAAAAAATTGCAGCATATAGTACAATTCTAACACTGACACATTCATATCAAAATCCATGTCTCATTTTCTAATTATACTATAAAAAGCCAGATAAATTTGTCACAATGCATAAAAATGTCATGAGGGAAAGAAAGAGTAAACTAAGAGGCCATGATCTCAATATAGCTATGTTCATTTACCAATTTGTCTTTTATAACTTCACAACATGAAGATTTGGGGAGAATATATTAAAGTTACAATTGGATACTTAATGCTATACTTTAAACAAATAAAATATCTTTATTTTTCTCTTATTATATCCTGGATTTCAAATTTAAAAAATGTGAAAAATGGTGATTGACATATATATATAATGGAATATTACACAGCCATCAAAAAAATGAAATCTTGCCATTTGCAATACCATGGATAGAACTAGAGTGTATTATGCCAAGTGAAATAAGTCAATCAGAGAAAGACAATTATCATATGATCTCACTGATTTGTGGAATTTAAGAAACAAGGCAGAGGATCATAGGGGAAGAGAGGAAAAAATGAAACAAGATGAAACCAGAGAGGGAGACAAACCGTAAGAGACTCTTAATCATAGGAAAAAACTGAGGGTTGCTGGAGGGGAGGGGTGGTGATGGGGTAACTCAGTGATGGACACTGGGGATATGAATTTGGATCATTTATTACATTTTTGAAAAGTTATTCCTTTTAATTATTTAAAATGCTTATGAGAAGCTGGAGCATGGTGTACATTTTGTTAATAGATCAATGGAGAGTATACATATGTCTGTATGCACGTATGTATTCATGCATCATTTCATTCATCTGCTTATGTAAAAGGCATTTCCTATTCCCCTTCTCATCACATCACATCAGGAAGCACATGGTATTAACATGATTTTTTGCAAGTAATGTTAACATTGATTACTTAAAGTGGTGTTTATAAGGTTTCTCCACTCTAAAATTAATATTTTTCCCTTTCCATTCTCTCTTTGTTAGAAAGGTGTAACTGAATCCAGCCCAAACTCAAGGGGAAGGTGTTGAGCTTCATCTCCTGAAGAGAAGGGTAGGAAAAAGTAATATTCATTTGTTAAAATCATCACTGTAATTTATAAACTTAGGGAAAGATTTTAAAGTTATGCAATTGTTCTGTTTCTCTGTAAATGTTCTATTCACTATTTTGAGCATTCATCAATGCCTCCAGCAAGTATTACTCTGGTGTTCTCATGGTGATGACTGTAGGATTTTCATTTCATTGTCTTGTTATCTGAGAATAAGGCCTATATAATTTGAATTATTTGGTATTTACTTCAAAACGTCTTTTTGACCAAGTACATTGCAAATTTTTTTTGGTAATTATCTCAGAGTCTTGAAAATAGTTTATATTCTTTCACTTTTGAGCACAGACTACTATACATACATTAGACAGGGCTTACTAAATTTTTCATCAGATGTCATCAAATTTGGAAGTTTTCATCACCTCTTCCAAATCCTTGCAATAACTTTTTCTTGTTGATGAATCAGTTTCTAGGTGAGTTATATTAAAATCTCTAATCTACTGGAATTAATAAATTATTCCCAAATATTTGTCAATATTCACATCATAAGATTCAAGGACATTTTAAGTTGCATCTCACTTAAGACAAAATTGTTACAGTTATAATGTTTTCTTTTTGTTCACTTAATGTTTATCTCTTAATTTTTTAAAAGCTAATATTCAGATTTCTGTAACTGGCTCTTACTTTGGTAATACTTTGCCTATTATACCTTATGAATCATTTTTAGGTGTTCATTTATTTTTTAAAAGATTTATGTATTTATTTGAGAGAGAGAGAGAAAGGGGGAGGGGCAGAGGAGCGAGAGTCTTAAGCAGATTCTGCACTGAGCACAGAGCCCTTTGCAGGGCTTGATCTCACCACCCTTACATCACCACCTGAGCTGAAACCAAGAGTCAAAAGCTTTACTGACTGAGCCACCCAGGAGCCTTTGAATCATTTTAATTTTAGTCTTTTGGTGCTGTTTAAAAGTAATAAGATATATACAAATAAATATTTAAAAAAAAACTCAATATGATAGATCTTTTGGCTTTTTTTTTTTTAAAGATTTTATTTATTTATTTGAGAGAGAGAGAATGAGAGAGAGCACTTGAGAGGGGGGAGGGTCAGAGGGAGAAGCAGACTCCCCGCCGAGCAGGGAGCCCGATGCGGGACTTGATCCCGGGACTCCAGGATCACGACCCGAGCGGAAGGCAGTCGCCCAACCGACTGAACCACCCAGGCGCCCAGATCTTTTGGCTTTTTAATAGCTGAGTAGAATCTATAAATATTAAAAAAAAAAAAAGAATCTATAAATATTGTGATTTCTGATATTACAATTTGAGGGTTAGGCATGAAGGATAAAAACTTTCAGCTTGATCCCTTGGGGGCATACAGCTATGTTCACTGAGTCTCAGAGTTTATCCTGAAGCGCCAGTTGAAATCTTACTCTCCTTCTGGCTCAGCACAAGCAAGACCAGCTACATCATTTGTGGAATTCAGTGAAAATTGAAAATGTAGGACCTCCTTTCAAAAATGGTTAAGAATTTTGAGATGGCAACAAAGGAACATTGAATTGAACACGATATCCTTCTGAGTGCAGGACCCTATGTGTCTGTGTTGGTTGTACACCCATGAAACCATCCCTGTCTACAGAGTTAGCATTCTTGGAAATCTATGAGGTTTGGAGGAAGTCCAATGACAGAGCCTTTATATCCTGAATTGGGGCACCAGGAAATATTGGTTTTGACTTGCTCCAGGCTCAAATAAAGTTTTATTTCATTTTGAATGAAAATTGATATTTAAAGCAGCAAGACGAATTTCATGTAAACTGTGTATAAATAATTATATGCACATATATGCAATCTTATTTTTAAAAATCACTACCACTGACGTTTATTTCACTGAAATCCCTATTTCAAGGGATTATTAAATTAAAAGGGCATGGTGAGTATTAGAAAACTTTACCTTGGTTAGTCTTCTGTGAACAGTTTTTATGTTATTTCTATATTATTTGATAGTTTTATAGCACACATTTGCAGTTGGCATGTATCTGTATATGTTTATAAATGTAAACAAAACCAATAAGTACTCTTCTGGTGCTTACTTATAAAAATGTGCTATTTTAATCTTTTTGTTTAATTAGCTAGAATATCCATATTTACTAAAAACATTATATTTTGACCTATTCTAAAACTTATTTTCCTCTGCACATTTATATTAATAGTATTATCAGAATTAACAACAAAAATAGGATATTTTAAGTTTATTATTTTGCTCTTAATAACACACATACATGTTTTTGTTTACTCAATAAGATACATACAGTCTTAGAACATAGATCTAATTTTTTTAGATTTGTGTTCTATTTTATATTTACTTTATATTATGCAAAATGGTTTTAGTTTACATTATATATTTGTTATTTCAACATGATGAATTTACAAATGTATGTGAAGGACTGAATGTTCAATTGTAGGGTGAAAGAGCTAAAGTACAATTGCAAGAATGCCTAAAACTAATTGAGATCACTGGACAACTGGGAATATTTTTTACTCTTACTTCTAAATGTCATAAAGTTTGAATAAAACCACAAATTCTGTAAGTATAATTACCTTTTATTTAAAACTAAAATCATTGACCACTGCATTCCAGAAATAAGTAAACACTAGTCATACAAAAACACATAGTTTAGACTTCCATTCTCTCCCCAAACATACATGTCATGCCAGTCTTCTCATATATCATGAAATAGAGATATCAGGACTTTCAAGAAAACTTCAATATCAGAAGAGATAAAGAGAAAATGGATAAAGGAAAGAAACTGATAAGTGAGTTCATAGGATTAAGAAAAATATTTCCCTAAGGGAACCATTTTAAGCAGGATGCACATGCATTTGTGCATAAGGCAATACAGAGATTCTCATACAATAGATACAATAACATATGTATGGAAATTGCATGTGGAAAGATTTGGGGATAAAGCAAAGAATGGGTGGGTAATTTGACTTACATAAATTTGTCTTGAAATTTCCATTCGTTTCTGGGACATTTGTGGTAACATCAGTAAAAAAGGAAAGAGCACTTTGCCTGATACTACAGCAAAAACATTAGAAATGAAAATGGATAAGCTCTGTTTGAACCTCAGACTTCCTGCTTATGAATTGAGTGACCCCGATCACACCAAAACATCCCTCTGAATGTAAGTCTTCTAATTTCTTAGGTTAAATTGATCATATTATACAAAAATAAAGATTAAAATAATGTAAATAAAAAGAACTGGGAAATTAGCTGATATTCTTTAATAATTATTAATAGCCAATAACTATTTTTATATATAATTGTAAAGTAAATATTGATATGAGTTAATGGACTTATAGCCATCACTACCAGCTACCCTTAAAATGTCTAGACTGGTATTTTACAATACATGTTAGCTGTTTTGTCTTGTTAAGGCTATTTTTAGTGTGCCCCAATTAACCAAAACTTCAAAACTTACTTTCAATTAAGTTAGCTTTTAAGGTGCTAGAAATGCACTTTTTAATAATTATTTAATTTTGTAATAAGTGTAATTGAGAATATTTGAAATTGACTGTTGTTTGGAAATTATATATAAATTATGGGTTTGAAATAGGTTTAAATTTATATTAAAACCTGAATATATAGTGCAGTATGCATTTTGAAAAAATGAAAAAGAATTATTTTTAAATAGCTAGATTGTTTATTTCATTATAGTAAATCATACCTAATTGTTGCAATTATAAACTGGAGAATTTGTTGAAAGTGTTTGCTATTTATTTTTTACATGCCTTTAAGTTTAAAATTTTGGTTTCTAATTGGCAAGAATAATAATTTATTATTTTAATAGTTTTTATGGAATCCTTAACTTGCACACATGGAAGTTTGATTTGAGAACAAAGATGAGGAAAATATTAGCTTTCATATTAATTGTATATAGTGCAAACTACTAATTTTGTTTATAGGTGACATTCTTGACCCTAACTACATTGTAATTTCTATATCACTACCAAGTGTAAAGACAATATGAATGTATAGACAGACTACTTTTAAGAACAACTGTTTGGATATTTTATTACTGAACATTACAATGAGAGATATTTAGTACTAAATATTGTCTTTTTTTAAATCTGTGCAATGACCCTTTTACTATCTGTCCTCTCTTGCTGGTAGTGGAATCTGAATGGAAATATACTTTTAAAAAATAAAATATTTCTCAATTTTTCAGATTATCAGTCAATAGTTCCTGAATTTTATGGACTTGCTTTTAAAAAATGCACACAAGAATAGAGTTTCTTCTTTTGACATGAGAAATGATGGTGACTAAAAGCCAAGGCACTGGGACCATTCTTTCAGAGAATTAAAAAAAAACAAAACAAAACAAAACAAAAAACTAGAAAAAAGGAGACTGCCAATTAGAAACATAAAAACTTGATTATAAATTTTAAGCATAATTCTCAATTGAATTGTTGCCGAGTATTATGGAAATGAACATCATCATTTTGATCATGCAATGAACCTCATATTTTTGTTCACCAAAAAAGCAAGGCTCCTTAACCTTTTCTAGTTATTCATACTTTTATTGTTTAATACCTTTTAAAAATTACAAATATCAGGCAGTTTACCTGGGATAGAAAATGCCTTGTGTCAAGTTTTAGCAATGTTTCATAAGGGCTATTATTTGCAAAAAAACAAAAAAAAATTATCTTGCAAAAATATTTTGTCTTTGATGGTATCTTTTATTGTATAATTTTATCTATTGTTCTTTTAATCCCTGTTCTTTCTTACTCTGCTTATCACTGGTTTTTTCCCCTTTAATTTCATAGTATTTATCTTGCTCCTCTTTTCCTAACATTTTAAGATAGATGTTGCCATGCAAATAAGGATGAATTGTCAGATAGTACCAGATATGATAAAGAATTTTAAGCTGAACAAAGAATCATAGAACTAGATCACTAACAGTGTATGGATCACCTGTCACCCTTCTACTCTGCAGGATGTCCAAGAAATATGGTAAAGCTGAATGTCAGACTTCAGGAGAGAAGGCTCTACCTTTGGGATGAAGGACTTTTTTGGCTGCCTAATTAGAGTCAAATAGAAAATGCTTTCACTTTTCTACTAATAGATAGACATTTCTGAGGAAAATTTCTTACAGATTCCCAAAAAGCCCTGCCAATTTAACAACCAATTCCTGGCAGTAGCCACCCTGGTTCTCACCTGCTTCTTTTTATTGGCTCACCTTTTCCACACTTGGCTCAGTTTGCTTTTCATGCTTGCTCTCTCCTCACATTCTCTTACGAAATAAAATCTAAGCATTTGCCTCAGGTTCTGCTTTCTGCCTAGGCTATATCAGAGAGGCTCACTTATTCTTCACAGTGATACCCAACAAGCATGATATAAGAAAGGACAATTTTAGTGCCACTCATAAACATAGACATAAAAACAAAATTCCTATAGAAATTATTAACAAACTAATCCAACATTATAACCAAGTGGCAACTAGAAAAAGATATTATTGACTAAAGATAATTGACTAAGTTGTATTTATACCAAGGATGCAAGTTGGAATTTACTTTAGAAAAGTGAGTCAATACAATTACAATACATATACAGAGTCATAAAGATGTGCAATTATCTAATAAACATAGGAAATGATAAAATTATATATCGATATTTGATAAATACATATTCCAAGTGAGAACTAAATGAATGGATTTAATCTAATAAGTGGTAAAATATATTCTCACATCAATATATATCTCAATAAATGTTTTTACCAGGTTGAGATATTTCTTCAGTTTTGTTTTTCTCCTTCAAATATATCTTGAAATACATATGTATATTTATGAATATATCTTGAAATATATATATGTAAATAAAACTAAAACATATGGAGACAAATGGCAAATATTGTACCCATGAAGTATGGAGAGTCCTCAAAAAGTTAAAAATAGTACTACCCTACAATCCAGTAATTGCACTACTAGGTATTTATCCAAAGAACACAAAAATGCAAATTCAAAGGGATACATGCACCCCAAAGTTTATAGCAGTACTATCTACAATAGCCAAATTATAGAAACAGCCCAAGTGTCCATTGATTGATAAATGGATTAAGAAGAGTTGGTATAGATAGATAGATAGATAGATAGATAGATAGATAGATAATCAAATACTACTTAGCCATAAAAAAGAATGAAATCTTTCCATTTGCAAAAATATGGATGGAGCTAGAGAGTATTAGGCTAAGTGAAATAAGTCAGTCAGAGAAAGACAAATGTCATATGATTTCTCTCATACATAGAATTTATGAAATAAACCAGCAAAGAGAATAAAGAAAGAGAGAAAGACAAACCAAGAAATGGATTCTTAACTATAGAGAACAAACTCAGGGTTATTAGAAGGGAGGTGGGCTGGGGGATAGGTGAAACAGGTAATGGGGATTAAGGAGTGCATTTGTTGTGTTGAGCACTAGGTGATGTAAGGAAGTGTTGAATCACTATATTGCACACCCGAAACTAATATTTCACTGTATGTTAACTAACTAGAATTTAAATATAATTAATTAATTAATTAATTAATTAATTAATAATAAATGAAATTTCCAGCAAAAGGAAAAAATGTATCCATGGATAAGAAGACTCAGTAACTCAATATTGTATTGATGATACTCTCCTAAAATTTATCTATAGATTTCAAAGTTATCCAAATCAAAATCTCAGTAGGATATTTTGTGGAAGTTGTCAAAATGATTTTAAAATTCATATAAAAATACGAATAGCTAAAATAAGATAAACACGATAAAGAAATACAAATTTGAAGAAATATCCACCTTATAACCAGATTTATTTATTTACTTACTTAAAGATTTATTTATTTTATCTTAGAGAGAGAGCGAGAGCAATTTGGGGGAGGAGCAGAGGGAGAGAATCCCCAGACTCCCCGCTGAGCTGAGAGCCCTACATGGGGTTTGATCTCACTACCCATGAAATCATGACCTGAGCAGAAACCAAGAGTTGGAGGCTCAACCGGTTCAACCACCCAGACGTCCCTCCACCTTATAACCAGATTTATTTAAAATATATAATAAATAAGAACCTGGTCTATTGATGTGAGAATTAACAAAAATACTAAAGGAACAGAATAAATAGTTGGAAAAAACTTATGCATATACAGAAAATTGATTCATAATAAAAATGACACAGCAGAGGGGTTGAGAAAGGATTGTCTTTTTAATAACTGGCACATACATACATAAGTTCCAATTGATTACAGACCTATCTAATAAAGAAAAAAATAATAAATCTCTAAAGAAAAATAAATTAATGAATTGATGGGGATGATTTCTGAATAAAGATCAAAAACACTAAATACAAAGGAGGAAATAACGAATTTGGCTAAGAAAACAATGGCATATTTGGCTAACAATTAAATCTGTTTATCAAAGAACATCAGAGACATAGTGAAAAACGAAAGCAAGATTGGAAGAAAATATCTGCAGAAATTATCCCCCAAAATGTGTTCATACGCAAAATACAAGACCTTCTACAAATAACTAAGAAAAATGTTTAGCCAAAAGAAAATAATATGAGCAAAATCTTGAACTCTCACCTCAGAACAGAGGAAATCTAAGTGGCCAATGAACATATGAAAAAATTGGAAGTTCAACAATATTTAGGGAAATGCAAATTGAAATCACAATGAGATATAACTACAGTTAGTAAAAAAATTAAAAGTCTAACAATAGCAACAAGAACTCTTATATTTTTTAATTGAAGTATAATTAACATGCAATGTTATATTAGTTTCGAGTGTACAGCATAGTGATTTGACAATTCTATACACTACTCAGTGTTCACCGTGTTAAGCGTAGTCATCATCTGTCACCACACAATGTTATTACCATGTTATTAATGACTCTCTCTCCTATGTTCGACTTTTCATCTAGTTTGTGCCTTTTAATCCCAAACCAGAACTCTCATGTATTCTTGGTGAGAATGTAAACTTGAATGACTACTTCGACATTCTGTATTTATTTTCTTATATTAAAGAAATTGGTACCCTATAACTTAGAGATTCTACTCCTATGTTAAACAATTGCCACACACACACACACACACACACACACACACACACACTCATACCAGATTATGTATTAAAAATATTTATTGCCATATTACTTACTATGACCACAATTTGATAACAACACAAAGATTAAGCAACCAATACATAAGTAAATATATTGTGATTGTACACATCCAAGAGAACAGTACAGAATAACAAACATTAATGAAATAGAGCTACTAGTAAAAACGTTGATGAATCTTAGAACCATATTACTAAAGGAAAGCTGTCAGACCAAGGGACATCAAATGAATGAACCATTTATATAATGTTTATAACAGACAAAATAAGCTATATTGTTTGGGGGGGGGTTTGGAGAAGCAGGCTTCCCACTGAACAGGGAGCTAGATGCGGGGCTTCATCCCAGAACCCTGGGATCATGACCTGAGCAGAAGGCAGACGCTTAACGACTGAGCCACCCAGTCACCCCCAAATAAGCTATATTGTTAAGCACTGTATACATGGGTGCTAAGCTGAAACAAAAATTAAGAAATCAATTACCATAAATTCCAGGTTAATGCTAACCTTTAAAAGATGGGAGAGTTTGGGTCAGGAAGTTGCATGCAGGGTCTACTGGAAATGCCAGCAATGTTTTATTTGTTGATGAGGGCAGTCACTGCATGGGTTTATGTTATTGTAATTTTTAAATTTCTATACTGTATATTTATGATTTATCATTTCTCTATTTTTCTATTTCACAGAAAAAATCTTTAATTATAAATTTTCTTTACTTTTTCTCTTATTATCAAAATGAGTTGCTCCTCCTTTTGACTGTATTCTTTATTATACAGGAGGCATATTTACTTTCTGAAACTGATGTAGTTATATTACATTTTGACAAATTATTCCCATTAAAAGTGAGAAGATAGGGCAAAAACAAACTAAATGTAAATTATTTTTAATGATCGTAGGGATACCCTTTTACATTTTATTTTCACTTATAAAATTGGGGTAATAATGATATAGTTTATTGAGTTGATACCCTACAAAGAATCTAATAAATCTTTAAGTGATGGGCACGGTGAGGAGGAGGCAATTTTAAAACATTTATACATGAAAATAACTTCTTCAGAGTCCCTCGCCTGTAACTTGGCTAAATCAATTTAGAATGAACTGATTGAAACTGAACTTTTCACCTCAAATCACTGGTCTACAGTAATATTTATCTCACATATGCTTCACAGAGAAAGCTTAAGTTATAACTACCTTACCATCTTCTAAATTCTTCAATTCAAATCATTGTCCAAAGATCAGCAACAGAACTGACCCAGCATCCACACCAATTCTGCATTTTAACAAGATCCACAGGTGATTTGTATGAACATTAAAATTTCTTAAGAACTGATCTACATTACTCTAAAGATACATACTTTGTGATCTGAAAGTATAAAATATTACATACTGTGTTATTAGAGATTATATAAATGTCAAAGCAAATTGAAACTAAAAGTTAATAATATTTTTGCAGTGGAATAATTTCAACAAAGGGTTTAGAAGAACACCTAAATACAGCATAAGGGATGTTAAGGGGAGAAATGTTTTCAAAAATCAAAGCAAATAGAATTATTGCAGCTATTTGGAGTAAAATATTTAGTACAGTAGAATTACGATGAAAAAACAGAGGAAAGATTATCATGAAGAATACATTAAGTATAATTGTGATCAAAAAACTGTATGTTTTGGGGCACCTGATTGGCTCTGTCCGTTAAGGGGCTGCCTTTGGCTCAGGCTCAAGTCACGATCTCAGGGTCCTGGGATTGAGCACCGCATCTGGCTCTCTGCTCGGCTGGGAGCCTGCTTCTCCCTCTCCCTCTGCCCCTCCTGCTCATGCTCTCTCTCTCTCTTTCAAATAAATAAATAAAATCTTTAAAAAAAAGCTGTATGTTTTTTAAGTAAATTCAAAATTGAGTTTTTCCTATAAAATATGTGATAAAAATGGTACACTTAATTTTAGTAATATTGCCTTCCAGTTCTTTGGAACTTCAGCTACTCATCAGGAACACAAAATGATATAGGAAATTTTGCTCATGTCTAGTGCCCAGCACCCTTAAGGTTTTCACTATTGTGTTTTGTTTTCCTATTTTGGGAAGTACAAAACCCTTTACTTATACTTTAATTCTACTGTGAATAGAAAATAATTTATACAATTCATGTTAGTAATAATGCATATGTTCATTCTACTAATATTTGCTATAGTGACCAAAGAACAGTAATATCATTAAATGTAATAATCAAGCATATTATTATTTATATTTTCATAATCGTAGGGTATTAAAAAATCCACATAATATTTGTTCAGCTTTATTTTTCTCCTGTCATTCCAGAATAATGTAGGTGGCTAATAAATCACAGTGACACTGTGCTCTCCTTTGTCAACTCCCAGAGAGATCAGAGTTGCATAATTCCTAGTCTTCATTGGGAAGCTCTTCCTGGAGTTTCTCAAGACATGATCTTTGTGTACCAATGTCAGGGTCCTGTGTGCTGCCGTGCTTCTTCAAGGGATTACAACCGCCTATATCCTGAAACAACGCTCAGGCTCTCCAGTTGCATTGTCATGTATTATCTGCGCCCACCAATTACAGAATGGCAGCATCCTCAAATAACCCTCCATACCATCTGTTCCTTATTAGAGAATAGGGGCATAAATATCAATGATACTTCACCTTGACCATGTGTGTCAGGTAGAACCGTGAAGCACAATGACTTTCTCTGCAGCATCCTTCATTCAACACCCTCCTCCCTCCTCCTCCCACCACCAGTCTTTTCAGCTGCCCCTCCTAGCAACTTCCTGCAGCTTCTTGAATTTCCCCAACCCCCATTTTCTTCACCTTTAAATTGGCCAACTAACCCATGAGAGGAAAGTTCTAAGAAGAAAATAAGTTAAATATACGTAAAGCAAGACATTGTCTTGGCCCACAGGAAGTGCTAGATCACTTCCAAGTGAGAAATGATTGTACATGTTCAGTTTCCATAGAGTAAGTCAAGATTTTGTGAGTGCAGCAATTAAATATTGTAGTGACACTTGTGACAAGACTTATCTCTCAGGAGTGACTTTCTGGACTAGAGTATACTTCACCTTTAGAAAAACACATGGAGATGTAACAGGTCATACAGTGAGATACTTGGTAAAATACAAATGCAAATATCCTTATGTTTATAAATATATATATATATAAATGTATATATATGTACATATATATATATATACACACACACATATACAAATGCAATATCTGCATTTTATCGTCAGTACTTATGCACGGATTTGGGGCTATTGTCTTATTTTATGTGTTAAACTTCATGGATTATATAATGGTCAGTATAGAAATGGTACCTTCTTTTACATAAAAGTAATTGAGATGCTCAGAAGGTTACTATGTTCAATCTTTTGGTTTCACCTTCCTGAAATTGGAAACAGAATATTGTTTATAGAGGTCCTTCACTCCTAAAATTGCATTCTTGCATTTATGTTGGCCTTCAGGGAAAATGCAAACACATTGATTTAACTTGGTAGAAGAGGACACAACATTTTTAAATGTAATTTTTGTGTTAATGGAAACGCACCCAGAGGACCAAGCTTGGGCTGATCCACATTTTAAATCAATTTGAATGGGCAAGATTCAAATTCTAAATACCTCTTTGATTACCCATGGGGAAAAAAACTTATTTAGTATAGGTTTTAAAATGCACACCTTAAAACATTTTAAACAATAACTATGCTACAAAAAATAGCATAATAAAAAATGTAATTATTTTAGTAATCTACACAGTAGATAAACAACCCAATTTTAAGTAAACTTGATATTGGCTTATCTGAAATATATTTTTAAATACATTATTAAACAAGATTAACATGACTAACCCTACAATGGCTGTTCTAAAATATTTAAATTGGCAGAGCATTAAAAGCAACTCAATTGTGATAAGGATGAATAAAAAGCTTGGGTTTAGAAAATTATCTTAAATCCTTAGATTGATTTAATGAAAATTCTCTGCCTCTGAAATAAATGGAGCAAGCAAGAAGTTAGTAAAATAGTATTTTTTAATATAGAAAAATGTGTGAAAGTACTTATTTTATATCTGTTTCTTTGAACTCTATTCTTTCCAGCTAATTTTGGCCCAAACATTTTGGTTTTGTATAGCTATTCATCAAGAAAACCTTTAGATATTTTGGTTTGTACTTAGGATATCAGGAGATTTTCCTGGCCTGAATAACTTTAAACTATAAATGCATCCTTATTTGTGGTCTTCTTTTCCATCATCTCTATCATCAAAACTAATTTTAACATGCTTTGATACATATTGTTACATAGAGAATAATACTATGCTGACAGAATAAAATAGTTGAGTTTATAATCAGTCGCAACCCTGATGCAGATAGAGCTGGCAAGACACAGAAAACTATTAGTGGATTTCACAATATACATGACATATAATAGACAAGGGTCTCTATAGAATTAAATGAAATGGTGAGCTTGATCTGCCAGTGCTGTGTAAAGAGAAAAGGTCGGTATAAGATACTCAGCTACAGAGAGATTTGTGATGACTTGCATTTATCATTATTTGTGTTCTCTTTGGATTCATTGGCATAGTATTCTTTTTTTTTTTTTAGTGAATCACAATGAAGCTGGTAGTGTGCATGTGAGCAGTCCCAAAGTTTAAAAAAGCTTCATGTTTGAGAGTTCCTTTGTAATCAGTAATAGACATTTTATAATATGAAATAAAACTAATGTATAAATCTTGAAAATGACATCTGAAAAGAACCCAGATAGGCCAATGAAAAACAAATGGCATCTAATGTATTTTTCACATTGACTGTGGCAGTGATTTATGATGTTGTCTAAGATGCTAAATATACATCATAAAGCCCTCCAACAGATGTCTTATTGTTTTCATTCATCTCTTTTCCACAAGCCAACACTTCCTCTTTTCATAAACTTCATTGTATGAAAATAATCATTATTTTTTTATTTTTTAATTTTTATTATTTTTTAAAGATTTTATTTATTTATTCATGAGACACAGAGAGAGAGAGAAAGAGAGAGAGAGAGGCAGAGGGAGAAGCAGGCTCCCAAGGAGCAGAGAGCCCGATGAGGGACTCGATCCCAGGACCCTGGGATCATGACCTGAGCCGAAGGCAGACGCCCGACCATCTGAGCCACCCAGGCGCCCAGAATCATTATTTTTTTAAATGCCATTTAAATCCAGGATTTTATATTGGATATACAAACCCAAAGAGAGGTGGTTTTTTTGGTTTGTTTTTTGTTTGTTTGTTTTGTTTTTGTTTTGTAGAGAAGATAGGCAACTGGAAATAAATGTTTCTATTCAAGATCTCCTCTCTTTGAGGAAGGACAAAAAAAAAAAAAAAGGTAAAATGTACCACAGCTCATGGTACTGGTGTCAGTTTCGTCCTGTATGACACACTCACCTAACGGAAAGGTGAAAGAGAAAGAAAAATGAGTGTAAAATGCTGTGTAGTATCTGCATATTGCCCTGTTTAAGTCCAGTAGTATGTTACTTATTGTATATATTCTGGCTGAATTATAAATTTTATTAACTACTTTATTAGTGACTATACCAGTTATATTTCAACTGATTTCTCAATGTTTCTAAGAAGAATGCTATTAAATAACATGAAAAATGAAAACATTAACAAGCTCGGAACACAGAGATTAGGGCCATGAATTTATTACTATATGTCCACTTACCTACTAATGAAAGAAAGTAACTGTTTTCATCAGAGAAAAATGTAAAATATGCTTTTTGAGCTTACTTTAAGTTTCCCAGGAAACATTATACAATCTATTTTTTCCCTGGGGATAGCTTTCTATAAGACAAGGGGAACTAATTGTCACTGAATAACTGGATTCAAGGCTGTCCAAAGTAAAGTAATATTTGAATCCTTTATCAAAGACCATTGCCATCAGAAGTTTGCATCCTTTGTGTGTTGTTGGGTTAAACATTCTGCCAAAGAAATGTGCTCAGCTTGTTGCATGACTTTCAATATGATTTATATTATTATGCACAATGACAATGTTTAGGGAATTTAAGAGTACTGCTTGTATTAGACCTCATTTAAGACTTTATAATGACATCCTTTAATTTGGGAGTGGTCTTGATAACATGAGATATGGAAAAGAAAATAGGTGTGGAGCAAAAATAAATATATAGTATTAAAACAAGGGAGCATTAAAATAAGATAAAATGGTTATAGCAAGAGGAGTGCAAAAAATGTCTTTCTAAGAGTTTGGAAAGGTAATATATTTGAGTTTGAAATCTGAATTCTAAACTTTGCATTAAAACGTGCTATAATCCCGGTTTTAGGATTCTCAACCGAAAACAATAGGAAAAATCTAGTTCTGAAATTAAACAAAATCAAAAATAGACTACTGTTTATGGGTTGATTCTTGATGGAATAGAAATTCTAGAAGATTCCAGAACTGAAATGGAGTTCTCAACTTCTACGTGAAGCTTGACAGCACAAGACTAAACAAAGAAAATTAATTATGAGTGAAAAGATACTTTATAGGAATATTTAAAGTATTAAAACAAAAATATCTGTATCACTTCAACCTTGAGTATTTGTCTTACAATATGTTTTTAAAAGTTTAACTAGTCTCCCAGAATATTTGTTATTCAAATTGAACATATTTATACTGCTTATTTATGTCATGCTTGCATTTGTTGTGTTCTTTGGATTAAGAAATAGAGAATAATTGGGGCCCCTGGGTGGCTCAGTCGGTTAAGTATCCAACTCTTGGTTTCAGCTTGGGTTGTGGTCTCCGGATTGTGAGATCAAGCCCCATCTCAGGCTCTGCACTCAGCTGAGAGTCTGCTTGAAGATTCTCAACATCTGCCCCTTCCCCTGGACCTGCATGTTCTCTCTGTCTCTCTCTCTCTCTCAAATAAACAAATAAATCTTAAAAAAAAAAAAAATAGAGAGAATAATTTATATGACATGGTCTCTGATATCAAGATGCTTATATTGAAAAAGGAGAAAATTTGCATATATAATACAGTGTAACTATAGAACTACATTAGTTAATGTGTATTTTGTAAGTGAAAGATGAAATTTAGTTACATAGGCTTTAACTTAAACTATAATTATAATTACATTACTCTCTATATACGGAATACATAGATTAGTCTGAGAGGATATTAATATGCAATGGATATTTAGTGAAGAAATTTCTCAAACACATGATTATTTGGCAATAAGGAACATTTATTGATTCTTGAAAGAAGTAATGAATCAAAGATGTATCTTTGAATTAGAGTGATATGCAGATAATTTAGTAATGCTATTGAAGTGAAAAAGATTATGTGGCCTTAAATTTGTGGGAGTCAGTAATTAGTGTGTCTTTTAAACTCTGGGAAAACAAGTATATTAGAAGGACACACAGAGCGTTCTTATATGGGAAACTTCATAGTTTCTTTACTCATATTCTATAAGAGCTGGTGAAAGTGCCATTCAAGACTGACACTGAAACAGAATTTCAGAGACACTACCTGGATAAAGTAGAGTCAAAGAAAGAAAACTTATGCCAAAATATTAGTAGCTGAAAAGCACATAGCAGTACTTATTGTCAGTGAAAGTACAAATTACTATTTGGAGGCTGCTAGAAAATTTCTCTATGTCAGGTCTAATTTCTCTTTCCTCTGGACACTCAAGTTTTTAAAGTAATTTTTAGTGGTCTCAACTAAAATAATTGTGAATATAATAATGTATGTAATATTGGGTATGTATATACCCAGTGTATATATTATGGGTATTTATACTCACTATATTTTTATTTTTGTTTTATGGGCTTTCGGGGTATTACAAACTACTGTCTAAAAATTAGACCTTTTGATGAATGTTGCACAACATCCTGAGCATCTGAATCTCACCCTATATTGGTTAGCTAATCTATCGTCAATTATGGTCAGCTTGAGTTCATTTTTAAAAATTAATGGACAGCTTTTTCTCCCCAAGAAATATATAAATACATCATATTAAAAGTGGAATTCTAAAACTTTCTATTTCACCTTTGAAAGCTTCCTAATCAATTACTGCTATTTTCAAAAACCTGAAACTCTTCATTTAATCTGAGAATTTTAGATAGACTATAAAAAATAAAGCATTTCCAGGTCTATGAGAAGGAAGACCTAGATGGAAAAATCTACTTTTAGAAAACTACGTCTTGCTAAGAAAGAAGGTCCTAAGCAATTGTGTCAGGCATTTTGCATCCGATTGTTCAGTAAAGACTTAGGTTTCATTTTTCCCTTAACCAGGTCCTGGGCCACGCTTCCATTCTCTACCCAGCCCCATTCCACCACATATTAAAAATACTAGTTCTCTGAAATGAGCCAAAGCAAGTTTTTCCCAACATGCCAGACACTTTACTTACAACATCTTATTTACTATGGTAAATAAAACAGATTATTCTCCCTAAGATTTAAATTGCTACATTAATTTTATTTGTAACATGGCTAAGTAGTTCACGAAGTCAGCGCTAGTAATTAGCTGTTTTTTTCTCTGTCAATTTTTGAATATTTATGATTCTTATGCTCTGGTCCACGTTTTTTAATATCCAAGTACTATTTTGCACAAAATGAATATTAAACATAGATGAAAGCAAACTCCATATTATGCTTCAGAATTCTGTTTGAGATACTTACTAGCTCTTCTTTGAAGGTTGACCTGCCCTGATGCTGCACCAATACAAATTTATGTATTCAAGCCAGCAGTGTCCTCCAAAAAATCAATACAAACAGCTAACTTCTCATTTCTTCCTAACCCATGCATACTATCAAACACAAAAATTATTATGGAACAGTGACTATGGTGATGGTTTAAAGTCATTGTAAGTAGACTGTTGGGATAGAGAGAGGCAAGCCACACTGCCTCAATAAACAAAAAATAAAACAATTTGATTTCAGTTAGGAGAATAATAGAATAGTGTTTGACCATTCTTCTCACCAAGAACCAGAAGGTTCCATTGCAGAAATGTGTTCAGGAATATATATGTATATGTTATATATTTAATTATATATATAATTATATATATATATACCCGGATTTATATAAAATGGATGAACATGCATATAACAGATGAATGGACATTAGGATTTCCAAGTACTGTGTACTCCTATTTACATGGTGTAAATAGTTTGAAATTTTAAGTAATGACATAGCCAGGATTAGTATCCCAGTTTGAATGTTTTATGCTTAGTCTATTTGCTTAATTTAGACTATAAGAAAAGAAATAATATACTGGAGTCATTCTTTATGTATGAATAGAGAATAAATGAGGAAATATTTTCAAGAAGAAATTCAGAAGGAATGTCTAGATGCAGACTTCTACTGCTACGTATGTATGTATCTGTGTATGAATGATAGATTAAATGATAGATGGATAGATAATAGTTGAGAGATAGATGATACATGATAGATAGAGGATAGATAGATAGATAAACATCTGTATGTTTCTTTAATCTGATCCAGAAAAGGGAAGCATAGAATTAGGCTATCTGCTGTGGCTTTTCCCATAAAGCTAGATTAAAGGATACCAACAGATTGAATATAAACTTTGAGCTTAGCCACCAGAAATGAACTGTCTCTTTATCTCAGCTACTGCTCAAGAAAATTATGATGACTCAGGTTTGGGTCATAGGCCCTAACTTCAACCAATTACTGTGATCAGGAGGCTATCAATAGCACAGCTTCATTTTGAAATGAAATACTGGCTCAGATTGGAGCAATTTGAACAACAATAACAACGATAACAAAGTTGGGGTTGCTACTACTGCTTTTTATTTTACAGAAGAATAAAGAGGTGTGGGGTATAAAAATAATTCATCCCCATTAGAGGAATGTTAACCTAACAGGAAATCCACACTTCAGAAACACAAAACTCTTAAATGTTTAACAATCAAAACTTACCCACTTAAGTAGTATTCTCTTCACCAAAACTGAATTTGATTTTCCAACTCGTCTCTCTTTGTGTGTCTCTCTGATTTTCTTTCCCTTCTTCCTAATAGACAACAAGTATTTCTAATATGTCATTAGTGATAAATGTCATGATAGATTTAGAGCACTGTGGACGGCTGAATAATGACCCCCCTAAGATGTCCACATCCTAATCTCCAAGACCGTAAATATGTTACCTTCCATGGCAAAAGGAATCTTGCAAATGTGTTTAAGTTAAGGATATTGAAATGGGGAGATTATCCAGATGGACCCAATGTAACCACGAGGGTCTTTCTCAGAAGCAAACAGAAGCGTCAGTCAATAGAGATGAGACAACACAAGAGGCTGGTTGGAGGGATGAGAAAGTGGCCATGAGTCATGGAACGCAGGCAGCCTCTGGAAGCTGCGAAGGCAAGGAATCACATCCTCTAAAGCCTCCAGAAGAAACACAGTCCTGCTGACACCTTGCTTTTAGATTTTGACCTCCAGTACTGTGTGAGAAAAAATTTTGTAGTCTCAGAACTGGTGGTTATTTGTTATAGCAGCAATAGAAAACTATTACAAGTATTGCCAAAGGAGATTCAGAGACAGAAATCCCTTTTTGGCTCAATGATTGAAGAATGCACTGGAAAGAAAATCATAACTGAATAGAACTTTGAATGGCTTATAGGATTCCATTTGATGGATGTTGATGGAATTGTGTACTTCTGTTCTTAGGACCTTATGATCAAAGACTAATATGTGTGCTACTAGTTTTGAATTATAAGTGATGTAAATTAGCTATCATGGGAGTTCATTGTGTTACTTGAGTGAATTAGTGCATGAATGAATGGACATATAGACGTTTTGTCAGGAAATAATAGAAGTATCCTGAAAATGGCAATTAACATTATATGGATAGAGTACTAAAAGCACAATGAGGGTAGAAGACTAGTTATCAAGACTATTTAATTATCAAAATCCTATGTCTGGGTATCAGTTTCCTGATTTGTAAACTGAGATGGCAGTAGATGTTCTGTATGATGTCATTTCATATAAAGTAGAAAGATGATAGAGGTACTTTAAGCATGGAAATCATTAAAAGTTTCCATTCATTTGATATTAGTGAAGGAATGTGATAAAGAAGATTTTTCAAACTTTAATAAATACATGTATGTCTGTCTTGACATCTTGTTACTATGCCGGTTTTGTGTTAGTAGGTATGGAGCGTGGCTCTGGGAGTCTGCATTTCCAACAAACTCCTGACTCATGCTGAGAATTAGGTTTAAAAATACAGATTAACAGGCTTTACCTTTTAATATCTATTTCATTGTCTTTGTGAAAGCACTGAGCCTGCAATTTTATGAGGGGTGTCAGGAAACTCTTATAGTCCCCAAAAGTTTGGGAATCATTGTACCAGAGCATTTGATCCATATTTTTGACTTACTAATTACTAATCAGGTAAAATAGCTTTAACAGCATCAAACCATTTATTATCAGTGTAGACATCAGGCAGTAACTGATCAAATTGTGTACACTCAGAAAATTTACTGAGCCCATGATTTTTTGTTTTCTTTCAGGTCTAAGGAGAAAACTTAATTAAAGCTAGTAAAAAAATGTGAGAGGAAAACTGTCAGGAAAAGCAAAAGAATAGCACAACTGAAGTAAATATAAGTTGCTGTAGCCTTTTTAATGATTATTTTAATTGAGATATTAAACTTCTGATTAAACATTCAGATTTGTGCATGTATATGTGTTCACACACCGATGTGTGCGCTCACACACACACGCACACACAAACACACAAAAATCCCTCACTCCCCATGACTATTCTCAAATATTTTAAAATAAGGAACAGATCCCATTTACTATTGAACCAAAAGCCATAAGATACCTAGGAATAAACCTAACCAAAGAGGTAAAAGATCTCAACTCCAAAAAGTATAAAACACTTATGAAAGAAATTGAAATGGGAAAACATCCCATGCTCATGGATTCAAGAACAAATATTGTTAAAATGTCTATACTACCCAAAGCAATCTACACATTTAATGCAGTCCTTCTCAAAATACTAATAGCATTTTCCACAGAGCTAGATCAGACAATCTTAAAATTTGTATGAAACCACAAAAGACCCCAAATAGCCAAAGCAATCTTGGAAAAGCAAAGCAAAGCTGGACTTCAAGTCACATTACAAAGCTGTAGTGATCGAGACATTATAGTACTTTCATAAAAACAGACACATAGATCAATGAAACAGAATAGAAAACTCAGAAATGGGGCGCCTGGGTGGCTCAGTCGTTAAGCGTCTGCCTTCGGCTCAGGTCATGATCCCAGGGTCCTGGGATCGAGTCCCACATCGGGCTCTCTGCTCGGCGGGAAGCCTGCTTCTCCCTCTCCCACTCCCCCTGCTTGTGTTCCCTCTCTCGCTGTGTCTCTCTCTGTCAAATAAATAAATAAAATCTTTAAAAAAAAAAAAAAAGAAAACTCAGAAATGGACCTACAACTGTATGGTCCACTAATCTTGGACAAAGCAAGAAAGAATATCCAGTAGGGAAAAGATAGTCTCTTCAACAAATGGTGTTGGGAAAATTGGACAGCAACATACAGAAGAATGAAACTGGACCACTTTCTTACACCATACACAAAAATAAATTCAAAATCGATGAAAGACCTAAATGTGAGAGAGGAATCCATCAAACTCCTAGAGGAGAACACAGGCAGCAACCTCTTTGATCGGCAGTAGCAACTTCTTACTAGACGCATTTCCGGAGCCAAGGGAAACAAAAGCAAAAATGAAGTGTTGGGACTTCATCAAAATAAAAAGCTTCTCCACAGAGAAAGAAACAATGAACAATACTAAAATGCAGGCTTTGGAATGGGAGAAGATATTTGCAAATGATATCTGATAAAGGGTTGGTATCCAAAATCTATAAAGAACTTATCAAACTCAACACCAAAAAAACAAATGATCCAGTTAAAAAATGGACAGGAGACATAGACATTTTTCCAAAGAAGACATACAAATGGCTAACAGATGCATGAAAAGATGCTCAGCATCACTCATCATCAGGGAAATACAAATCAAAACTACAGCGAGATATCACCTCACATCTGTCAGACTGGCTAAAATTAACAACACAAGAACAACAGACGTTGGCGAGAATATGAAGAAAGGGGAAACTCTTCCACTGTTGGTGGGAATGCAAACTGGTGCAGCCACTGTTGAAAACAGTATGGAGGTTCCTCAAAAATAGAACTACCGTACAAGCCAGCAATCGCACTACTAGGTATTTACCCAAGGGATGCAAAAATACTGATTTGAAGGGGTACGTGCACCCCGATGTTTATAGAAGTATTATCAACAATAGCCAAGTTATGGAAAGAGCCCAAATGTCCATCGATTGATGAATGGATAAAGAAGGGGTGGTAAATATATATAATGAAATATCACTCAGCAATAACAAAAGAATGAAATCTTACCATTTGCAACAACATGGATATGCTAGAGAGTATTATGCTAAGTGAAATAGGTTAGTCAGAGAAAGGCAAATACCACATGATTTCACTCATATGTGGAATTTAAGAAACAAAAGAGATGAGCATAGGGGAAAAGAAAGAACGAGGCAAACCATAAAGCTGACTCAACTACGGAGAACACACTGATTGTTTCCAGAGGGGTGGTGGGCAGGGGATGGGCTAGATGGGTGATGGGTATTAAGGAGGGCACTTGTCATGAGCACCGGGTGTTGTACATAAGTGATGAATCACTAAATCCTACTCATGAAACTCTTAGACTGTGCATTAGCTAATGAATTTAAAAAAGAACTTGGAAGATACAATTGAGGGACAAAAGCAGAATTATGGAACCAACTGTACTTTGTTTTTCTTGCATTTAGTGCTCACAAAATATAAACTCATAGTTACTGATCAATGCAATATAAGAAAAAAAGTGCTTTCAACAGAAAATAATTAGAATTCCAAAATGTTCTTTGATTTAGTCTGTTAATGACAGTACCTGTTTTCCTTCTTCTTGGTTATGAAAAGAATGTACAATATCCTGCGGTTAACACAGATCTTTAGGACAAATGGATATTGTTTTATAGCTCCAGGCTCGTAAGAGTGGAGGGAGTGTTGAGTGAGTGACTCATCCTTGGTTTAAAATGGCCTTTTTCTGTTCCTGGGAATGATGATATGTGTTGCAAGCTTAAGAGAATAAGCACTTAAAAGTGCAGTTTTATTTGTGTCCATTATTTTAAAAGTCTCTCTTCTTTTTCTATTACAGGTTAAAAATGGAAACCTAAAGTGTAGTTTTGCTTGGCCTAGGATTTTTAATCCAGAAGTGGTATTTTATAGATTAATCCATACTTTAAAAATATTTGAGGACTGTGTCAGTGCCTCTCGAGTGCTTTACTGATAAAAAAAAAAAAAAAAAGCATAAAATACCATCCGTAAGAATAGACAATTTCCTTTCCTCACAGTTTGGTCTACTTCCAGATGCTTTAATGTCTTATATTATCAGTCCTGCTGTCCAAGTCATACCAGAACTGCAAATGGACACATAGAGATAAATCATTTAAAGTAACTGCACCTAACAGCACGAAAATGCCCATGATGCCAAATATGTGACAGTAGAGACTTTCAGGCAGGAAAACCACATTTTTTATTTAATTATCCTTCATATTATCCTTGGCAACCTGGTAAGGAACAAGTATCATTAGAGCTGTATTTAAGCTGGAGAATCTCTGTCGGAAAGGTTAAGTTTATCAGCGTCTTCAGCAGCACCAGATAGAACAACTTCTTAAACACTGGAGAATGCCATGAACTAAGTCTGCCTTACAAGAAAATAATTTTATTTAGAAACATTAAAATGCCTCATAAAGTGTCCTTGGAAGAATAGCTTTATTTTTGAATAATGAAACAATTCAAGATGTTTTTGACACGTTATCCTATATGACAGATAATTATAGATCCTCATAAACATAACCACAGCCCTTCTATGACAATGAATTAGAATTTTTTAGCAACTGTAGGATTAAGATGACAGAACATCTAAGAGTCACGAAGCAAGGCTACAGCTCGTGATTGAAAAAGTAGCAGCTGTCGCTCATACTAACCAGCATATCAGAAGAGCTGGTCGTTTTGTGATTTGGACATCGTTCGTGATGTCTGTGTTCGGCACTGAGTGAGAGATGATCTAATATTTTTCTTGATCCTCATGGCCACAGAAGGGCTTGCCTGACATTAGCATTCTGTGAAAATGTTTGTGCTAGACAGGAGGGTACAAAAGCAGAGCTATGTCTACCAGGCCGGCTTCTCACGCTGAGATCCAACCGATAGTGCACGAAGAGTTTCTAGCTATCCAGGACTATTCCAGTTTTTCTCAAAATGTTTCAGTAACGAATTACATGTGCATTCTTGGAACACATTCTATTTGTTTTTTGTTTGTTTGTTTGTTTTGTTTTTTTTTAAGATTTATTTATTTATTTATTTGAGAGAGAGAGAATGAGAGAGAGAGAGAGTACATGAGAGGGGGGAGGGTTAGAGGGAGAAGCAGGCTCCTTGCCAAGCAGGGAGCCCGATGCGGGACTCGATCCAGGGACTCCAGGATCATGACCTGAGCCGAAGGCAGTCGGTTAACCAACTGAACCACCCAGGCGCCCACACATTCTATTTGTTAATGATACATTGTTCTTCGGTATACACCACTGCCATTCATTTGCTAATATTTTTTTAATTGTCATTTATTTTCATAAGAATGTTGGGATGGTAACTGGCTTCCTCAATATTCTTGTCTAGTGTTGAAAGTTTATACTGCCTTCACAAAATAAGTTGCGGACCACCCCGTATTCTGAATTTGTATAAGTTTATGTTTACTTACACATTTTTAACATGTAAAAGCATTCAATAGTGCATCTATGTGAGCTTTTTAGTTTACTTTGTAAGAGTTTTTTTATATTATGCATGGATTTTATTTTGCATACAATGGTCTCTTCATCTGTTTATGTTATTTTCTTGCTTTAATAATTTTCCCAAAGAACTTGTCTATACTTTTATTATTGTCAAATTATTAGTATAATAACATTTATAATATTTTATGTCTGTTTAATATTGTAGGACCTATAGTGGTGTCCATTTTCTTTACATATTTTGGTAATCAGTTTTTAAATTAGATCAGCCTTGCTATGTGAATATTGATTTTATTCACATTTTTAAAGAATTGGCCTTTCTGGTTTTCTTTATTGTGCATGTTTTGTCTTCTCTTAATTCTCATTTCATTGGCTTTTATTGTCCTTTCCCTGCTCTACTGATTGAAGAATAATCATTTATTTTTAGCTTTTCTCTTTTTTTCCTAATATAGCCATTGAATGCTGGAAAGACTGAAATTTTAAATCTGTATGCACCAAATAATTTTTTTTTCTAGTGTAGTAAATCCCATACTGTTGTGAGCTATCCCACGTAGTGCTTTGTGTCTTATTGTTTACTTTGTTTTGTTTTAGAAATATCAACTTTCTTTCTTTTTTTTTTTGAAATATCAACTTTCTTTTAATTACTTTTTTATGGTATCTTTTTATAGACTTTTATCTGGGTCTGTATGCTTAATGATATATCTATTGTAAGTAGTATTTAGCTGATTTTTTTTTTTTTTGGTCATTTGTCCTCTTTTTTCAGCTTGAGAGTCTTTGTCATTTAATTACATATTTTAATTTACTAGTATCTATTTAATTATTATGTATTAAATTTTATATGCACGATGTAACTACTTTTTTCTACTAAGCCTACTTTTTTGTTCCATTTGCTCTAATCTTTTCAATTTTGAATTATTTTTCCTTTATTTTTTAGCTTATTTTCTCTATATTCTTTTGAATTTTTTCTCTATGCTTTAAGTTACCCTAGAGATGACAACATGCATCCTTGACTCTTTTTTTTTTTCTTTCATCCTTGACTCATTTAATTCTAATTCAGATTAGTATAACTTCTTTCTTTGGAATGTAGAATATTAGATCGAATAATACACCTAGTATATTTAACCCCCTTCTACCTTCTGCTTTATTTTTATCTTGCATTTTACTTCTATATATATTTTAAGCCTTAAAAAATAGTACTGGTATCCTTATTACAGGATTTAGTAAGTGTTCATTTATGTATATCAACATCATTTTTCTTTTCATTGCTCATTTTTCATAAAATTTTGTGTTTTTTATAATAATTATATATCTTCTACTTGAAGAAATACTTCTGGTAAAATTTTATTGAAATTCTGGTGGCAATTCTTTTTTGTCTTATTTGAAAAACTATTTATTTTGTCTTTAATGTTTAAGGTTTGTTTTGGACAGAGAGTTTGCCTAAGCTAAGTTCTAGATAATCAGATATTTCCATTTAGCTCTTTTAAACACTTCACTTACTTAATTTCTGTTGTTTTCACTTAAAAATCAGACCTGTCTGTGAATCCTTTTAAGTTGGCATATCTTCATTCTTACTCATTCTACCCACTGCCTTCCAATTTGGTTTTAAGATTCTTCCTTTATTTTTGTATTTTTTTTCAACAAATCAAAGAATCAAATCAACAAATCAAAGGCATTATTAAGTTATGCCCCATGTTTTTTTTCATTATGATGTTTCCTTGGATTTGATGAAATTTACTGCATCTATGAAGGGATGTCTAATAAATTGGGCAAACTGTGTAGTTATCATCTGTTTATTACTTTTGCAACATTCTCTCCCTCTTTCCTTTCTAGGGCACAAGGTATACATCTCTTAGGTCTTCCCATTAGTGTCCACCATTCTCTTATTATTATTTATCTTATCTTATTCTCTTCTCTCCGGGTGTGGTTCTTTTCTATCAGTATACTTTTTTATTTACTACTCCTATGGTGTGCTCTTTGTCATCTGCTATTAAAACCTGCTAACCACATGGTCCTCTCAGTAGATGCAGAAAAAGCAGTTGACAAAGTACTACATCCATTCTTGATAAAAACAAACAAACAAAAAAACAAAAACAAAAACAAAAAAGTAGGGATAGAGGGAATATACCTCAACATCATAAAGGACATATATGAAAAACACACAGCTAATATAATCCTTAATGGGAAAAAAAAAAACAAAAACTGAGAGCTTTTCCTCTATGATCAGGAACAAGACAAGGATGTCCACTCTCACCACTGTTATTTAACATACTACTGCAAGTCCTAGCCTCAGCAATCAGACAACAAAAAGAAATAAAAGGCATTCCAATCAACAAGGAAGAAGTCAAACTTTTAAAGTTGTAAGATACAATATCAACATACAGAAATCTGTTGCATTTCTCTACACCAATAATGAAGCAGCAGAAACAGAAATCAAAGAATTGACCCCATTTACAATTGCACCAAAAAACATATGATACCTAAGAATAAGCCTAATCAAAGAAGTAAAAGATCTATACTCCAAAAAGTATAAAACACTTATGAAAGAAATTGAATGTGATGCAAACAAATGGAAAAATATTCCATGCTCATGGATTGGAAGAACAAATATTGTTAAAATGTCTATACTACCCAAAGCAATCTACATATTTAATGCAATCCCTATTAAAATATCAACAGATTGTTTCACAGAACTAGAACAAACAATCCTAAAATCTGTATGGAACCACAAAACACACTGAATAGTCAAATTAATCATGAAAAAGAAAAGCAAACCTGGAGACATCTTAATTCCAGACTTCAAGCTGTGTTACAAAGCTGTAATCATTAGGACAATATGGCACTAGCATAAAAACAGACACATAGATCAATGGAACAGAATAGAGAACCCAGAAATGGACCCTCAACTCTGGTCAATTAATCTTGTACAAAGCAGGGAAGAATATCCAATGGAAGAAAAGACAGTCTCTTCAAAAAATGGTGTTGGGAAAATTGGACAGACACATGCAGAAGAATGAAACTGGACCACTTTCTTACACCATACACAAAAATAAATTCAAAATGGATGAAAGACCTAAATGTGAGAGAAGAATCCATCAAAATCCTAGAGGAGAACACAGGCAGCACCTCTTTGACATCAGGTGTAGCAGCTTCTTATTAGACACGTCTCTGGAGGCAAGAGAAACAAAAGCAAAAATGAAGTGTTGGGACTTTATCAAATAAAAACTTTTGCACAGTGAAGGAAACAATCAACAAAACTAAAAGGCAGGTTTCAGAATGGGAGAAGATATTTGTAAATGATATATCTGATAAAGGGCTAGTATTCAAAATTTATAAAGCACTTATCAGGGGTGCCTGGCTGGCTCAGTTGATTAAGCATCTGCCTTCAGCTCAGGTCATGATTTCAGGGTCCTGGGATCGAGCCTGGTGTTGGGTTCCCTGCCCAGCAGGGAATCTGCTTTCTCTCTCTCCACTCATGCTCTCTCTCTCTCTCTCTCTCTCTCTCTGTATTTCTCAAATAAATAAATAAAATCTTTAAAAATTTTTTCATTAAAAAAAATAACTTATCAAACTCAACACCCAAAAAACAATCTGGTTAAAAAATGGGCAGAAGCCTTGAATAGACATTTTTCTAAAGAGATATAAATGGCTAACACACACATGAAAAGATGCTCAACATCACTCATCATCAGGGAAATGCAAATCAAAATTACAGTGACATATCACCTCACACCTGTCAAAATGGCTAATAAAAAATGCAAGAAATGATAAGTATTGGTAAAGATTTGGAGAAAAAAAAGAACCCTCTTACACTGTTGGTGGGATTGCAAACTGGTGCATACTGTGGAAAACAGTATGGAGGTTCCTCAAAAGTTAAAAATACAACTACCCTATAATCCAGTAATTGCATTAACTAGGTATTTACCCAAAGAATACAAAAATACTAATTGAAAGGGTATATGCACCCTGATGTTTATAGCAGCATTATTAACAATAACCGAATTATGGAAACAGCCTAAGTGTCCATTGACTGATGAATGGATAAAGAAGAGGTGGTATATGTGTATATATATACACATACACATACACATATATATATGTGAATGTGTATATATATACATACACACACATGCACAATGGACTATTACTCAGCCATCAAAAAATAATAAAATCTTGCCATTTGCAATGATGTGGATGGAGCTGGAGAGTTTTATGTTAAGTGAAATAAGTCAGTCAGAGAAAGAAAAATACCATATGATTTCACTCATATTTGGAATTTAAGAAACAAAACAAATGAACACAGTGGAAACAAAAAAGAGAGAGAGATAAACCATAAAAGAGATTTTAACTATAGAGAACAAACTGAGGTTTGCTGGAGGGCAGGTGGGCATGGGGGAGAGGGGGATGCGTTAAATATGTGATGGGCATTAAGGAGGGCATTTGTGATGAGCAGTAGGTGTTGTATGTAAGTGATGAATTACTAACTCTACACCTGAAAGAATTTTACAGTCTATGTTAACTAACTGGAATTTAAATAAAAATGTGAAAAAGAAAAAAAATGCTAACATACTACAGTTTAATTATATATGCAATTATTATTATTATTATTATTCAGTCCTAGAATTGCTATTCAACCACATTTTTTTAAGTTGCAACCTTCTATTGAACTCTTTCATCATTTCTTCTGTTGTTGTTTTTTTTATGTTTGTTTTTATTTTCTGAAACTTAATATTCAAAGATTTTAAAATTCTTTTTTATATAACTTCAACATCTGGATCACCTGTGGGTCTATTCTGTTATTTTTTTTCTTGATTATTGGATATGTTGTCCTGTCTTTTGTTGTTCACATAAATATTTTATCCATTTCCAGGCATTAGATGTTGTAAAAAATGTAGTGCTCCAGGGGGGCACATCATACTCTGCTCCTGGGTACAATAATAAATGTTCAACATGATCCAATAAGACAGGCTATGCTGGATAAAAAAACTCAATAAAAGCCCCTATTGAAGCTCGTTCTTTCTCCTGTTCTCCTATTCACCCTGGCCTTCAAGAGATTTCCCCAATAACTCTGATATATTCACTAAGACCCCTTATCTGATGGGCCCCCACTTCATTGTTATTTCAACCTACTGCAGAAAATCTTGCTCTGCTTTTCAGAAGCCTTCTGTGTATTTTTTTCCTCTTACCCCATATAGCCCCAGTATATGTCAAACGTTCTCAGGGAAAAATAATCATGTGCTTGGGCCACTCAAATCTTCATCAAAAGTTCTCTGTATACTTCTGTCCTTCTATAACAGCCCTCTGCCTATTTTGTATTAAGATTTACAAAGATCATCAGTCACCTGCCCCTGTTCAGAACTGGCAAATTTTTCTGGGAATAAAATCAACTCTAGAGGCTCAGCCTTTTTTTTTTTCTGAGTTTCTGCATTCTTCAGTAATTTAACCACTCTAGATCTTTCTAAGCAGAGCTCTGCTATGTTTGAATGGAGGATTCTATATGTTATCTAACTCTTTTAGTTTTTCTAGGTGGGAGCATTCATCTGTTGCCAGATATTCCATCCCACCCAGAAGCAAAATGCATGTGATATTTTTAAAGTACAGACTATACAGCAGACTCTAATGAATGCTGAGTACTTGGTATCTTAATATTTCCACTCGTTTGAGACATTTTCACCTCCATTTTTCAGCTTTTAATTGAAGGCAAGAACTCAGACTAGTGTGATCCAGGGTTTTTTAGCCATAAGTGTTCCAGACACAGGAATATATTTTGAAATATGATCATAGAATGGTTTTTCACTGAATATTGCAAGTTTAAATTTGAATGGGATAATTCTAATTAGGAAAATTCAACATTATGACTCTAATGTATGGCTGGTATAGAGAACATATAATAATAATAAAGATAGTGATGATATTAATGATAATAATTGACATTTACAATGTTCCAGACACTCTGCATATTCCTATTTTTGGATTGTTTTACTTATTTTTATAACATCACTTTACCAGACATACTATTATTATTCACAGTTTCAGGAAAAGTTTGAAACTGATATTTAGGATAGTTCATTTACTACCCATAAGGCATAGAATCAGTAAATAGTCTATTTCAGATAGCACTCACACAACCTAATATCATACACTTTTACCACTAGACTGTAAAAATAAAAATACAGGATTAGTCTTTAACTAAGGAAAGAGACATTTTTTGTGTTGTTAATTTTCTACATTTCTAGAAGCCTTTAATAAGATGTTTGAGTTCAGCTGCTTTGTTTTATACAAA
This sequence comes from Mirounga leonina, assembly GCF_011800145.1. Taxonomy (NCBI): domain Eukaryota; kingdom Metazoa; phylum Chordata; class Mammalia; order Carnivora; family Phocidae; genus Mirounga; species Mirounga leonina. The sequence goes on from NW_023270454.1 coordinate 51,500,183, forward strand.
AGCATATGGATTGCTCTATTTGTGTGCTCTTGAGCAGAAGCTAAATTCAGAGAAAAATGGTAAATAAATGAAGTGACACTCTTCTCTCAGAGATAAGGGAGCACACATTCCAAGGAAGGATATTCATTAAGGAAGGAATCAAATTTATATTCTTTAAGATTTTATTTATTTATTTATTTATTTATTTATTTATTTATTTATTTATTTTAAAGAGAGGGAATCTCAAGCAGACTCTGTGCAAAGTGCAAAGCCCCTCCCAGGCTCCATCCCACAACCCTGAGGTTATGACCTGAGCCAAAAGTCAGGCGCTTAACCAACCAAGCCAACCAGGCTCCCCAGGAATCAAATTGATTTAACTAATAAATTTCACACACTTTGAAGAATATTCAAAATTCAATTATAAACTCTTACAGATAATTACCAAAAATATCAAGATGTTAAATCTAGAGGTTTGAAAACTCTAGAGCACTTTTACCACTTTTACCTTGTACTAAAGAGTGGGATATAAACCTTTTCCACTTTTGATTCATGTCAGTTAATATTTTGTGCTTTTGTGAAAAGGTATCATAAATCTTGTTATAGATGGTAATTCTAATGTAGTAGAAATCCTGGAAAAATCAGAGTGTAGAGAACATTTTGCGTGCTTTTGTCAGACCAACATTCTTTCACGAAACTCAAAAATTATTTATAATTAGTTGGTACATTTTTTCCAGAAACTATTTGATAACTTCATCCGTTTTCATGTAAAAGGAATAAGTTGGCAACTGTTACTATCTTTTTAAAAATTACTATTTATATTCTTAGATTTTTAAATAAACCACTTTCCAGCTAAGAATCATTTCACTTTATTATCCTTGAAAAATATATTGTATTAGAAACACTTAGGGGCGCCTGGGTGGCTCAGTTGGTTAAGCGACTGCCGTCGGCTCAGGTCATGATCCTGGAGTCCTGGGATCGAGCCCCGCATCGGGCTCCCTGCTCAGCGGGGAGTCTGCTTCTCCCTCTGACCCTCCCCCCCTCTCATGTTCTCTCTATCTCATTCTCTCTCGCAAATAAATAAATAAAATTAAAAAAAAAAAAAAAAGAAAGAAACACTTAGAAAAAGGCATCTGGAAGTTTCATCCCAGAGTGTTTGAGAAGATAAAATATTTTTTTAATTGAAGCATAATGCATAATTATCTAAACACGAAGAATTCCCTTATTTTTGCCAAATCAAAAATTCTCATTAGTTTATTTCATTATTCCCAAAAGATGTGAATGGATGCAAAAATTTTGCACATCTCATCTTTGACAGAGTCCAGGTCTACATTTCAGCCCTAGAGCCCTAGATCCTGTTGAGAATGAAATGTGAGCAAAGAAAGCTCATTCTTGTCTTATCTTAGACAGCAGCTTTGCAGTTTTTCTGGCACTTTGAATATTCTAAAGGATTATACTGTAGATGGGATTTTCTCAGGTGTTTATTTGTTCTGTTTTCATCAGACACACTAATATACAACCCAGAGCAACTTTAGAAATATTGGCTTCCCTTATCAGCTAGCATCTGTATTTAAGACTTATAGTAATGATTTGCAAAGTTTTCATTTGTGATAAAAAGGATTTTTTCTATTTCTTCTGTAGTAAGCTACCTGCAATTCTCTAGTGTTAGTTAAACTTAGTTTAATGGATTATGAAAGAAAATGCAATCATTTCTGGGAAAAAGATTTTCCTTTTTCTCTAAAACAGAGGTTCTACTGGTAATCTTCCCTAGCTATCAGCAGCAATAACAGTCATAGAAACAATGTTTTGTCCCAAAGAGTAAAACTTAACTCAATATTTACAACAAAAAAGTACAAAAGGCCCCAGAAAAAGCTATAATACTGCAATATTGATGGTGAGAAAACACATAATTGGCTCCCTTGAAAGCCTTATCAGACCACAAATATTAGCTCACATAAAATTGTCCAATTAGTTCAAGATCCAGGAAAGGAAATATTTTCTCAAAGGCATTTTTGTTTTTAAAATAAAGTCAGTAAAATAATAACCTTTACTACTATTAACATTGTAACTCATAATCCCTATGATAAGAGAATGCTTCCCTTAAAAATAGACAAAGGTACACTTAAGCTTTTTCTAAATTTCTTTTAAAAATTAATTGATTTTTTATAATGATAATTCATTCTTTTCTGATATTGAGCCATGCAGTTGTCATTGCATTTTTTTCTTTTAGCATGAATGTGAGTAAAATCTGAGTTTCAGAACACTCAAGGTACACACCAATATGACACAAAAAACATTAGTTTATTAAAGATGATTTTTATTAGAGATGTTCTTTGTGTCATACAAAACTAAACAAATGCTTCTTATGTGATAAATTCCGTAGCATTTAGAATTATTTTTAAAATAGTCAGAAAAAATAATTTTGTGCTTTTAATGTGTTTTATATTAGGTGAATTTTGAATTGTGTGGTGCTCCCATTTATCTCACAGCCTGATGGCAGCCAGCCCGTAAATCACTTGTGCCTGTTAGCTGTGCACAAAAGGCATCATTTCTGGCCATGGATATAGGCAGCTTGCTCTAAGGATATCAAATCCGATATATCATAGATGCACTTAACTTTCTGGGAATGTTCTTTGATGGAAAGCATATGAAGAAGATGTTCTTCCATTTAAATGGGGAATAAGTATTATGCTCATTGCTTTAAAGTTTCTATGTATGTGTAAGTGCATATATATCATAAGTACTTATTATATAATATTATATACAAAAGAAATGATGAAAAGTGTTTATAGCCGCATTATTGTGAAATAATATGAACCTGAAAACAGTATAATCAAAATGTATTTGTTCCTAAAAAGCACTACACTTTGAAACTAGGTCAACTAGGCGAATATTATACTTTTAAAATAGGTTATACTTGGGGCGCTTGGGTGGCTCAGTTGGCTAGGCCTCTGTCTATGGCTCAGGTCATGATCCCAGGGTCCTGGGATGAGCCCTGCATCAGCTCCCTGCTCATCAGGAAGCCTGCTTCTCCCTCTCTCTCTCTTTTGCTCCTCCTGCTTGTGCTCTTTCGCTTTGTCAAATAAATAAATAAAATCTTTAAAAAGATAGGCTATACTTTTAGAAAATAGTTTTGTATAATATTTATTTATGCACAAGTGGCTTTTGGTTTTTGGAAAATAAACTTTTTATGTGTTAATTTTAGTTGAATATTTAATTCAGTATAAAATTATAGCTGTTATACTTAATAATGTCATGATATAAATTTGTAAGCTTGTTTTCATATATTTTCATTAAAATTGCTTTTGAAATGCACAATTTATTGTCAGACTTTGGAAATAGCCACATATGGAGATACCCCATTTTTATTAAAATATAATTTGCTACTCTTCTTATACTTAAAATATTTGAGTTGAAATATCACTACATGAAATATCCAATTCTTTAATATTGTTCCACTAAATTTACTATTCTGAAGAAAATCTATTTTGCACCACTCAATTAAATAAGATACATATTTGCCATATATCTTCAACTTTTGATAATATGAAAAACAAATTATGGAATTGAGGGCAGTGACCTTTGAGCTTTACTGACCCTCTCACAGAACAGAGTATAAAGAGCCTGTTTCTTTGCAGCATATGGATGTGTGGAGAATAGAGTATTTTGTAGATCCTGTGTTTTGTATGTAAAATAGGTTTTGGTTCTCCCTACGAAATCATCATTGACAAAATTTGCTTTAAGGAGTTGCTTTCTAACCATTCATAACAAATTACTCATATTATCTTGTTTCAAAGATTTCATTCCCACTTTTGTTTATGGTTACAAAAGCATTCTTAATAATTTTAGAAAATAGCATATGACAAGAGGTAAAGTATGGAAAAGAAAATACATTTATAATGAAATGTTGCAAGTGTTGAAATGATACATTTTATAGAACATGTTATCATGTGTATCCATTTGTATATCTTTCTGACTATCTCAGGTGAGGTCTGGGCTGCAGAGAAAAGACAACAACAAATCCAACTTCTCAATTTTTTAAACTCTTTAACCTACATAGTGTTAATTAGCTTGATCACTGTGTTTGTACTCAGGCTTTAAAATAGAAGTTCTAAGAGGAGAAAACAGAACACTCCATGACTTGCTCCCTACTTACAAAGCACAGGTCCAGAGACAAAATTTCAAAAATGTGTTTACCCCTCCACAGTAGCAAAAATCGTGGGGTCTGAGGAATATATATTTTTAGATCTGCCTTTGGACATCTGGTCTATGGTCAAGACCCCATAGATACTCCCTGGAGATAAAATTTAAGAGCAAAGCCCAGTTTCAGCAACATTGAAGGAGCTGATCTGTCAATCCCATTATAATATCCTCATCTCTCTAGCTTAGTATGGGGGCTTTACACCTGAATCTCACTTTAAGATTTAAATTTGAAACACTGAATATTGACCACATCCTTGTGCAGGTTATCAACAAGGACAGAGCACTGACATAAATGATAAATACGGAAATGCTGTGTTTATTTATATCTTTGGACCTCTTTAAAATGTCTAAGAAATTGCTGTTCAACACATTTGACCAGTGCTATATTTTTTTGATATAAAACTATTGATGTCTTTATGATATTGCAAATTGCTCATGGATTTATTTGGGGGGGAGGTGATTGAAATTTTTCTTGGTAGGAGCTCAAAGGAAAGCATTAACAAAGAACAGAACCTTTAGGTTATAAGTAAAACATAAATAATAGTAGCAACATTAGCTGAAAGCTTATTATACTAACCTTAGTATAATTATATCATATATAGTATATATCATTATATACTAAGCATTCTGAGTCTTTTAATCACCTCCAAAATTCTATAATGGAATAGGTACTATTTTATCTACATTTTAGATATAATGAAAATAAGGCTTATAAAATTTGTAAGTTTCTAATACCACACATCTAATAAAACAAGAGATTAGGATTCAAACTCAGAATATTTGAATTGGCAACTTGCACTTCTAAATAATGGCAAATAATAGAAGACAACAAAATAAGACCAGATAATGTTAGTAACCTGATAAAAGTAATTATTTTTACTGATTATAATAATTTATAATTGTTTCCTTTTATTCTGTATGAAACTTATGCATTTGTATCTGACAAGGCTCATGTCATACAGTTATTAGTAACTTTTCTCTATTTGCCTAACTTGTTTAAAATGTATTCAGTAGAAAAGATTTTATTCTGTTCCTAGAAGAAAATTCAGGTGAGCCTCATGACTTTTCTGGTTATTTTATGTAATGAAGAGTCCTATATTTACCTTAAGTCATTAAATGTTCTTACTTTGATCATTCAATGCCCACTCTCTTGCAAGTGTTAGCCTGCTCCTCTTGGGTCATCTGTGGTCAAGGACAAGGATGTGGTCAGCCTTTTCTTTCCACCCAATCTCCTCTGTCAGCTTGCCAAGTGTGGTTTCTGAGCACACTGGGGTTGGTCTGCGGAAAGAGAGTTAGGAGAAGCATAAAAATTACTTTTAGCAAACACTATTTCCACATCCCCTTGCAATCTATGGGCCCAGAAGTATTTAAATCTCTCTCTTTTGAGGGTACTTTAATGGCTTTTTAGGAACTCTCCACTGCTGAAGACTGCTTACCTGCATTTCCTTTGACATGAGTGATGCACTCAACTCTGGCTAGTAGCTCCCCATCAAATTGTTTTCTTTCACTGACCCATTTCATATAAACTTTTCCTGTAGGGGTTTATAATTCTCTCAGGCTGTCTTTCTATTTGGCTTATATAGAATGCTGAGGAACTACACCTTGGACATCCTTTGCCCAAATGCAATATGTATATATATACACACACATATATATATATACACACACATATACATATACATACATACATATACATACACATAAATATATATATATATAAACATGCTATTTTTCATGTTGGTGAGTTTGTAATTACTATTTACCCTACTCATTTATTCTTGCTCATCAACAACAACAAGAAAAGAAAAGAGGAGAGAGGGAGATGACAGTGGAATAAGAGGACCCTAGCTCACCTCATCCCACAAACACAACCAGATAACTATTAAATTATCTTAAGACTGATAGGACCAGAAATCAACCCGAAGACTAATAGGACAAACTCCACAACTAAAGGGAGAGAAGGGGCCATATCAAAGAAAGTAAGAAGTGCTGAGACATGATTTAGGGGAGAAACTGATCACTCACAGGTTCTGTGGAGTGGAGGGAGAGATGGTCACAGAGAAAGGTGAAAGGAACATACAGGGGAACACACAATGAGAACATTTCTCCAAAACCATTGGCTTGGAAAAAAAGAGGGGCTGAATTTCATGAGTTCTTGCAACCAGTTGGGCTTAATGGCTGGAATTTTAAAGATCGGTAGGCTTGGCTAGGATAGAGCCCAGAGGGCACTACACTGCTCCTGGAGAGAAGGCAGGCAAACAACCTGGGGCAGACAGTGTGGAAACAGTGATCGGAAGAACATCTGGGGCACACAGTGGGGAGATTATCTGCTCTTCTCAGAACCTGTACCTGAGAGGCAGCTTTCATAGAGATGCCTCTCCAGGAACAAAGGAGTTGGTCAGCACCATTGCCCTCCCCTGCCCCTAAGCATAAACACAGAACCACCTGAGGGAAGCAGCTAGGCTGAAAACTAGCTGCCTAACTTGCTCACACCAATCCCAACCTCCATTCACTCGGGCGAGACTGCCCCTCTCAATCAAACTTGCTTCAGTCCCAGTGTGGCAGGCCCCTACCACAGAGAACAAGCACAAACTCCTACCCACAGTACGTCTGTCTCCCAACCAGAGTTCTGATGGGCCTCAGTCCTGTGGAGGTGGTGTCAGGTCTCATTCACAAGCAGACCAGAGCACACCTAGTTAAAACTTGCCCCATCCAGGCCAGGGACCAAACAGCGCCTACTGTAGGCAAGGAGAGCCTCCGCAGACCACTGGCCTAAAGGATGGAGTAGCCATAACAGAACAGCAGAACACACACAGCACATACCAGAGACACTCCCTGAAGCACCAGACCCCAGACACTGCATGACCTCCTCTTCATACGGCCATTACTTTCAGGAGCAGGAGACATATTGGCTTTTCTAACACAGAGAAGAAGGCAGAGACTTAGACAAAGTGCCAAGATGAAGGAGTTCATCCCAAATGAAAGAACAAAATAAGGCCAAGGTCAGAGATCTAAGTGAAACAGCTATAAGTAACATGCCTGATGGAGAATGTAAAGCAACAAAAATAAGGTTACTCAGTGGGTTTGAGAAAAGAATAAAAGACATCAGTGAGACCCTGACCACAGAGATAAAAGAGTTAAAAAAGAATCAATCAGAGATGAAGAGTGCAATAAATGAGATTGGAAACAGGCTTGATGCAATGAAGAACAAACTAGAAGAAACAGAGGAATGGATTCGTGATCTAGAAGACAAAATAATGGGAACCAATGAAGCTGAACCAAAGAGAGAAAGAAGAATTATGCAAAACAAGAAGACTTAGAGGACTCAGGGATTCTATCAACTCTAATAACTTTCATATTATAGGAGTCCCAGAAGAAGACAAAAAAGAAAGGGGGCAGAAAATTTATTGAAAGAAATAATAGCTGAAAACTTCCCTAATCTGGGGAAGGAAACAGACATTCAGATCCAGGAGGCATGGAGTTGGCAGTAGCAACTTCTAGATTTGTCTCCTGAGGCAAGGGAAACAAAAGCAAAAATAAACTAGTGGGACTACATCAAAATAAAAAGCTTCTGCAGAGCAAAGGAAACAATCAACAAAACTAAAAGGCAACCGATGGAATGGGAGACTATATGATTTCATTTCTATGTGGAATTTAAGAAACAAGACAAATGAGCAAAAGGGAAAAAAGGGAAGGAGGCAAACCAGGAAACAGACCCTTAACTATAGAGAAAAACTGATGGTTACTGGAGGGGAAGTGGGTGAGGGATGGGTGAAATAGGTGATGGGGATTAAGGAGGGCACTGGCTGCGAGGAGCACCAGCTGTTGTATGGAAATGTTGAATCACTAAACTGTACACCTCAAACTATCCGTTAACTGGAATTTAAATAAAAACTCAAAAAAAGTATGTTAATACAAAAAAAGAATAAATAACTAAAAAGGAAAGGAAGGAAAGAAGAAAAAATGAAAATGCACCTTTTTATGAGAAGTCATCTTCACATGAAAGGACAGAGATCAGTCATTTTATAGAGACCTGAAGGCGAATAAATTAAAGTTCAGTAAGTGCAACTTACTTTTTGCTGGAATAAGAAATATGTGAAGAAAGTGGCTTAATGGGATACATTGAAAAAATTTGTATGAACGAAATAGGAAAAGGCTGTGTATGTGACACCATCTTGAGAGCAATGAAGAACCATAGAGAGTTTTAAAAGTAGAGACTTACATCCTTCTAGTTATATTATTTAAAATATCTGAGAACATAATGGATGATGATATTACAAGAGGAAAGATGGAATCAGGGAAAAATGCAAAGCAGGGAAGCATAGCATTCTTTTTTCTTAAGATTTTATTTGTTTGTTTGTTTGTTTGTTTGTCAGACAGAGATTGAAAGAGATAGAGCACAAGCAGGGGGAGTGGCAGGCAGAGGGAGAAGCAGGCTCCCCGCTGAGCAAGGAGCCCAATGTGGGACTTGATCTCAGGACCCTAGGATTATGACCTGAGCTGAAGGCAGACACTTAACCCACTGAGCCACCCAGGTGTCCCAGGAAGCATGACGTTCTAAATGGAAAAGGATGAGGAACTGAATTTCAGTGGCTATGGATTGATGTAGGAAAGATATTAAGCTTTGGCTGATGGCCATGCAAGAATTCTTGAGATGTCTTTGGTGCAAAAAGGTGGTTTTATTAAAGCACAAGGATGGAACCCATGGACAGAAAGAGATGCACTGGGGTCTTGAGGAGTGACCTATTATATACTTTCAAGTTGGGAAGGGGTTAGGGATAGTGTAAGTCCCTAAGGAATTTGGAAGCAAGGTTTCCAGGACCCTGAGGGGGTTAGCTATTATTGGGAAGAGGTCATTTATTGCTGTCTAATAAAACCTTAGTCATGAGACCCTTCAGATGTATATCGGTGGTTCATATGCTTATAGGATGATTGCCAACATTTATCTTGGGGGATAGAGATAAAGGAAGATTCCAAAGGAATTTTTATATGTTAAAGGAGACTTACAGGATCCTGGGTTGGGCTAAGATTGCCTTTTGCCCTTAACAAAGTATCAACACTGAGGCAGCTGAGTCCCTGGAGGAATGTCACTCTGCCTGTTTAAAGGACTTGTCAATAGGCTGAAAGCAGTAAGGAAATTTAATAATTGTTTTCTGCCTTTGTTTCCCACATCATAGATGATTGGGAGAGGAAAGAAATCTTTAGAAATATTAAGAAAGTTGATTTTATAGTTTTTTGAAATAAATTGGTTGTGTTTGTTTTTAGATTAAAAATTATGTAATAATTTAGTTACATGTATATACTTCTCATGAAATAGGGAAAACCACTTCTCTATTTTTTCTAAAAATAGCACTGCATTTCATATTATAATAACAGTATTTTAAATTATCTTTATGAATTCTTTCAATGGATATTGTAGCAGATGCTGTGGATTCCCCCTACCCCCCATCCCTTCAGCATGTGCAGCAGCTATAAACTCCATATCAGTCTTCTCTGCCTGAGGGCTTTTTCTCCAAGTGGAACTTGATTCACTTCAATGCAGAAATGTCTTGGAGAGGTTGAGTAGACTGTTGGGAAAGTGAGAAGTTAATGTCACTCAGGTCCAAGCAAGATTATTGTAATGCTTGTTCTCAGAAATATCTCAGCTGAATTGAGATCTATTCACCCACAGCAATAACTCCCTCATCAACACACCCCTTATTAGCTTTCCCCAGTCTTGCCGCACCTAATTCCTCACATTTGCTTCCTGGCATCATCAACCAATGAAATTGTCTGCACCAAGCCCTTTTATTGTGGCTTATTTGGAGGATAGTCCAAGTGAAGACCAGTCTCAATTGTCATGGACATTGCTATAATTACAAGATTTCTTCATAGGTATGGAGATAAGGTAAGATAAAAGTTATTACTGCAAAATCCATGATTAAAGTATATTCACAGGACTCGAGAAAAAAAAATAAAGATTTATTTATTTGAGAGAGAGAGAGCACAAGCAGGAGGGGCAGAAGGAGAGGGAAAGAGAATCTCAAACAGACTCTATGCTGAGTGCAGAGTTCCACATGGGGCTCAATCCCAGGATCCTGAGATCATGACCTAAGCCAAAACCAAGAGCTGGGTGCTTAACTGACTGAGCCACCCAGGCACCACTCAAGAAAAATTATTTGATTTAGATTTGGAAATCAATCTGTCCAATAAGGACATTCATAGTCATCATGTATTACACTTAACATTTAAGATGATTTTTCACCACTTCTGGAATTGCCACTCATGCTTGCCTTCCAAATATTAATTATGATCACAATTTCCACAATGTCCCTATTTTTGAAATATTAGGGTTAATATTATGAAACAAATGGAGACACATTAATTCTGTGACTGAGAAATTACAAAACACAGTTATCTGGTATATTCCTTATCTAAGAACTTTAGTAATATAGATATTAACTTCATAACATTATACTGCATTTATTTTTTATTTATTTTTTTTTTAAAGATTTTATTTATTTATTTGAGAGAGAGAGAATGAGAGACAGAGAGCATGAGAGGGAGGAGGGTCAGAGGGAGAAGCAGACTCCCTGCTGAGCTGGGAGCCCGATGCGGGACTCGATCCCGGGACTCCAGGATCATGACCTGAGCCGAAGGCAGTCGCTCAACCAACTGAGCCACCCAGGCGCCCCATTATACTGCATTTATATTTTGTTTAATATGCTATTAGTATGTTGATAAATTTATTTATCTCACCTAAAATTTTACAGGGAGATTCATATTTGTACTTTAAATTGACACAAAATTTACAGTCTTAGTGTAACCAAGAAAATATCAATTTGGTTTTTACTGGTGATTGATAAAATTATACTATGATATTTATATTTCTGAAACTTATCAAAATTTTTGAACGAGGAAGCTTTTATAATCAGTTCAAGGTTAAAATTTCAGTTTCAACAATTGTTATTGAGAGCCACCAGGAACCAGGATGGCAGAAAAAACTGTTTTCCTAAGTGTCTCTCAATATGCCCAAGTATATGCTAGTTTTGACTGTGAACTAGACCTTGCATTTCATTGTATTCTCTGCTTGCATGCATAGTAATATTCACTTATAGTTCAAAAATTTATTTTCATTGACTTTCAGAAGTTCTGTTTTTCTATTTTTCTTTTTTTGATTAAGAATTTGTCTTCTCAAAAAAAAAAAAAATTTGTCTTCTCATCTACTTCCTGGTATCAGGAATTGTTGAAACAAATGATTCTTGCTTCCACTACAAATAAAATAAATGAGCTGGTTTGCTGGGTTAATATAAAATCAATTATAATTTACATCAACTTTGTTACTATGTAAATGCTTTGCTGGGTAAATAATTTACAAACTTATCAATGGAAGAGAACAATGCAGTACGTCAACTATCAAGATTGAATTTATCAGATCCTTTTATTTTAGTGATCAATTTTAGAAAATTTTCTCATAAAAACAATCTCTATTCTCCTTAATTATATGGTCTCAGAATGTTGGATTTTTTTAAAGTTATATTTGCATAAATCTAACCATGGTTGCCTATCAAATATTTTCCCAGAGCTTCTCAATAATATTCCCTTTTATTTCCTCTTCTGTGGGGATTCTATGGAGTCACTATGCAGCCAATAGGATAATTTTTCAGCCAAACCACATTCCAATCTAATTATGCCCACCTGGTACATAGGAACGCTACACATGTGCTAAGAGCGATGAAATGAATATGCTGTCTTTTTTAATGCAATCAACAGTGATGTGTAAATGGGATTTTTTGCTTGCTGCTAAGTTGTATTAAATGCAATGGAAAAATAATGGCAAGGTTTTCAAGAATCATAGAAAAGACTAAAATACAAAATACGACAAATACTTCATAAAATCCACTAAGCATGCTAAATTTAGAAATGTCCATCTTTGATCTATGGAAAGAGACAAAGTGCTAAATCGCCTTAAAAGGAAGTTTACAATTTTCTAGTATGATCTATGATGACCTATTCAAGAAAAATATATGTTTTTTGAAAAGGCTGCTCGCTTCAAATGTTATTCACTTGATGAATGGTAAGTCCTGTATTTTTCATCAGCATGCTGGAAGTCAATTCCACTTTTTGCTTGGGATGTTATTTCACCTGAAAGCTGTTCAGTGGCACACAGACATCTGTGTGCCCCGCCGATTAAGAGTCCAAGTGGTCTGGCAGTCATTCAAAATGATTAGCAATAGAAAACCTCATTTGGAAAAGAAACATTCATGGAGACCTGAGTTCAGTGACTTTCCTTTGTGTCTAAACTGCAGGAAGAAAAAAAAAATTCATTTTTAAACTTAAAAGACATATCTTGAGAGTAAATATTGATAGTTTGGATGTATTTGTTAATGAATAGCAGCTCTGCATTTGTGTTCTCCCTTAACTATTGGCACCAAAAGATCTTTGCAAGATGAACAGTGTATTGCTTTGCAATCTTTCCTCTACCATCACTCATATATTTTGCATCTTTAAATTAGTTTAATTTGGTATTTACTCAACATTTTTACAGCCTAGCTTGAAAATTCTTAGCATTTTAACATTGTTCAAGTTTTCTAGTTACAGAACTGTCGCCAAACTCTGTCAGACATGTCTGCTTACATTCTGATTACAGCCTACATTTCTCACCTAGCTCTAAAAGTCTTCTCAGATTTCACTATGTGATATTCATTGATTCAATCATTATCTGTTATTTTATTATTTCTTCCAGTGCATATTTTCTGAGTGTGTAATTTCCGTAATGGTTTCCTGGCAGACTATATTGTTCAAAAATATTCAATATCACTTTCCTTGAGATGATAATACATACCAATTGTTCATCTCAGACATCGTGAGAAGATTTGCTCTGGCTAGTAAAATGTGACATTTGTCGCTTCTGAACAGAAACCTGAAGAGCCAGTTCATGGTTGACATGTTTTCTTTCTACTCTGCTTAGATGATAGGAAAACACTCTAAAGAGAACTGCTGCATCCACCTAGGTCCTGGAAAAGCACAATGAAGAATAAACCCGTGGCCAAATCACTATGAACATGTCGACTGGATGAGAATAAAACTTCATTGTAAACCACTGAAATGTAGCATTGTCTTATATTGCAGCATAATGTAGCCTATCAGGCCTGTAAAAAGGCTTACTCTTTTAAGAGTTAAAAATGCTGGAGGTAGACCAGGGGTCGGGGAGGATCTCTTGGACAGGCAAAGTGTTGTAGCAGAAAGAAACTTGGACACAAATCCTACTTCTACTTTTTGAAACTCATTTGGTCTTGTGCAAATCACTTTATTCGTGAGCCTGAGATTTTTTGTCTAAATAAAAGTTACACTAAAACAAACATGTCAGTAGTTCTAGGGAAAAGAATGACTTCATTCCCAGCCCCAATTTTATTCACTTTAATGCATAATTGCCTAATTATTTTAGGTGGTAGACATTTCATCCATGAGAAGTCTGTTGTGTGCCAATTCAAAGAGAATGTGGTAGAAAGATTTTTTTCTTCTTATCCATATGCCCATAGTTTACAAAAGGGATGTCATATACTGAAAAGTTCTGGCTATTATTTGCACAATGTTATAACTGTGACATCACATGATTTATTGGCTTTTCACAACAGAATCAGAGGACAAGGGCTAGAAAGGTTAATTGAATTCAGTTATGGTGACAACCTCATTGGCATCCAGCAATATTAAATGAAATAGAAATAAATTAAAAATGGACAATGTAAAATAGAATTCTCAGAACAAAACTTTCTCCTTGAAAAGAAAGAAGTATACTGTTTTATCAAACAATGGTAATAATCTGGCTGCCTTTTTGAGAATGGGTATATATATATATACTTTCAGTTCAAATTTCTTCCAGGAATAGTTTTATTTGGTCTTTTTCTTATAACATTAGACTGCAATATATATGAAAATAATGTCAACAGTACCAATGTAGGAAAAAGAAAGAAAGAAAGAAAAACTGTGGTAAACTGGAGAATTAAGCACCAGTTCAATGGATTTCTGTTATATTGTTCCAACAATTGTTTCTTGTAAGAATAAAGGAATATAGATTCAGTGTCATTAGATATTCCCAGTTTTTCAGAGGTAACCAGATATCTGTAAATTTACAGATTAAAATCTCCTTTTTAATGTTGCAAAAAATCTAAACCAACATAAGATGTATTTCAGCAATGTATAGATCAAACAAAACACTAAATATATCCTCAAATGGACAATTTGCAGTCAGTCGATAGATTTATAATTATCAGTTAATAGAATTATTTGGAGCATAAACGGTAACATAATAATTCTCTTCAGATGGGGTTTCAGGTGGGCTAAGAAAGCCATCACCAATATCCAAGATAGAAGTATTACGTCACGTCCCAGTGTAGAACAAGTCCATTATTTCTTCCCATTGTGGGATGTTGACGTCTTAGTCCAGACTGTTATAATGTCTTCCCAGGGCTACTTTTTTTTTTTTTTTTTTTTTTTTTATTCCTTCCATTCTTGTTCCTCCCAAATTTTTCTCACGACAGTCAGAAAAACATTTATGAAATATCAATCACCATTACATTACATCCTTCTTCAAACCTTCCACTGACCGTGCTTTGCAAGTAGAATAAATATTAAAATATTTTCTGTTGCAAGAGAAACTCCTTGTGTTATTGACCCTGCTTTCACACTCTGAACCTGCCATGTACCCTTCTTTGACTTTCTTTCCACTCTCTGAAAACATCAAAATTTGCTGCCAGGGACTTTGCCAAATTTTCTAATCAGGCATTATTTCCCAGAGCTTAAAGTGACTGATCACTGTTCATTATTTACATTCTAATTGTTTAAAAAGATCTCAGCTGATCATCCTATCAGAATAAACACTTTCACATTACTGGATTTGTAGTTTTCATACTTTGTCTTTGTCATTTTGCTTTTTAAATTATTTTTTATTCACTGTTCACAAGTTCACAAGAACTTAAGCTCATGACACCAAGGAATTTTTCTGACATTCATAATTCTACCCAAGATCGAAGAGTGTATGTGTGTGATTTAAGCACTGAATAAAATATGTTTTTCCTTAACATGTCCTTCCATATTGATGACAGAATTAGATATGTAATCTCTAGCACTCAGTCTAAGCATCTTCACCCATTAATTGGAGCTACCTGTTGAAAAACAGAAATACCTATCTTACCACATTTCTCCTTCACCTTATCTTTACATCATATGTAAAATTTATCTAATTTAGCCCTTTTTTAAATCTACTCCTGCTTGATATTATGGAGAACCCATATGTTACCAAGAATGCCAAGATGTAAAGATCCATCTGAAAATATTTTACTATTTGTTATTGGGTATCCTCTATCTCACTATTTCAGAATATTTATAATTTTACTCTATAATCCTGGCAACTAGATTTCAATCACGTAAGAAATTAAGAAAAGAATGAATAATATTTGTGATTTACTCTAGATATCCTGATAATATCTGAAATTTAGGGATTTAGCCTATGTTGCGACTTTATGAAAGCTTGCTCATGTTATCCTAGCCAGAATATAAGAACATGAGAACAAATCTCCTATTTGAAGAAAAGGTGAGAACATTGTATTTAACTCAGGGAAGGAAGGTAATGTTGATTCTTTCCATATTTTCAATTTAAGGACATTAGAGGGAAAGAGCATAGTATTTCAAAATATTGCAGTAAAATAAGAAATTTTTAACCTTAATAGGCATTCTTTTTTAAAAAGTGCTCATTTGAACTAGAGACTGCCTCTATCCTTCCTTTGTTTTGTGCGGGTTTTTTGTTTGTTTGTTTAAGATTTTATTTATTTATTTATTTGAGAGAGAATGACGGGGGCGGGGCATGGGGAGAGAGGCAGAGGGAGAAGCAGTCTCCCTGATGAACAAGGACCCCCCTTGTGAGACTATATCCCAGGACCCTGGGATCCTGACCTGAGCCAAAGGCAGATGCTTAACTGACTGAGCCACCCAGGGGCCCCTATCTTTGCTTTGTTGATATTACCGGACATCAGGTAACAAATAAAGTCTCAGTTTTCTCTTAAATCAGGTCAATCATTTTCTCCTTTACAATTTTCAAAGTATTTAAATATTTGCCTATGTTAAGAAGCTAGAAAAGATGTTATACATTTTATTTTAATATGAAATTTTCCAATGTTTCACAGAAGAAGGAAAAAAGAAATTGTTAATAAAAAGAGCCTGCTAAGCAAAGGTACATGATGCATAATGCATACAGTACAATATGCAATACTATTAACCAAATACGTAAAGGCATACTAAAGTGATAGAAATTGTTTGTTAGTACCTATGCAAACTTCTAAATCCATCAAAATATGAGACGTCATGATTATCTTTTTTATTGTAACATAATGAAACACCTTTTCTATAAAGATGTAAGTAGAAAAACACATGAAACAAGAAAAAAAGATACTAAAACATGTTCTGAAAAAAGTAGAAATGAAAGAAAAAGAGAATATAAAACTAACCGAATATATTTGTTCTTTCCTCAATCATAAGAAAGATTAGATTTTGATTAATCCAGATAAATAATTTATTCACTAGTTCTTTGAACAAATATGTAATGACTTTTTGCTATAAATGATAGAGATGTATCACACCATTCTTGATTACCAGTCACTAACACACTAGAAAGCTAAGATATAAAAGTCAATAATTAAAATGCAAAATAGTAGAAGCCATACAACTGGCTCTAAAATAGTACTGTAAGAGTTTGGTGTTGGGAGACATGTTTTGTAGCTAATTTAATCAAAAATTATTAAAAGAAAGTAACATTTAAGGTGGCTTTTAAGGGAAACAAAACAACAACAACAAAAAGAAATAAAAGAGTGGTATTCCAAGTAAAGTAAATTCAACTATAGCTGTACAAAAATATAATACTCATTCAAGGGACTGTCAACTCCTTAGTTAGAGTTTGGATCAATGTCTGTGAGTACAAGGAAATAAAAATATGTTGAATAAATTAACTAAGTGAATTACTTTGGAAAGATAAATTGGGGTCAATCTAAAGCCATTTAATAACAGGCCTATGAATTTGCCCTTTATTCTATTGAGAAGTATTTTAAGTGTTTTGAATAAGGACTCTCGATCAGACAATTTATAAAAATCTGACTGTAGCTTACAAAATAATTTCAAGAGAAATGTTATAAGTAATCAGGAGTCTAAGAGAAAAAGAGTCCATGTATATCAAGGTTGTGGTAGGCAGAGGAATATAATATTGTTTTCCTTCTTTCCATGTAATGACAAGTCAATTCTAGCAGCATAAATAGCTATGGTGTCATTATGGAGAAATCTAAAAAGACAAGATACTACAAAAAATGCGTTGCTTTATCATACACACACACACACACACATATATATATATATATATTTTTTTTTTTTTTTCATTTTAAACAAAGGTCTCAGGGCACCTGGGTGGCTCAGTCAGTTAAGCGTCTGCCTTTGGCTTAGGCCATGATCTCAGGGTCCTTGGATCCAGCCCCGCATCCAGCTCCCTGCTCAGCAGGGAGCCTGCTTTTCCCTCTGACTCTCCCCTCTGCTCAAGCTCGTTCTCTCCCTCTCTCTCAAATGAAAATCTTTAAAAAAATAAACAAAGGTCTTGCATTACTTACTTTTTCATTTAAGATACTCACTTAACAACTACTGAGGAGGAAGAGAAAGAATATAATGACTGATAGAGAAATCTCAGGAATTAAAAACATTAAGAAGATATATTTGACAAAAAAAATAAAGAATATCTAAGAATCGTTTATCAACATATCCAACAGGAGTTAATCTTTATTTTTTTTGCCATCTAAATACTGATGTTTTTGATTACTATGGAAAATAACCAATCGATTAGCCTGAATATGTATTTTCACAAACATCTTATCTTCAGAACCTGACGAGTAATGATGTTTCTTGACACCAATTCCATTTTCCTATCCAACTGGCTGACAAAGAACCATATTGCCTAATTGCTGGATTCACTGTGGACCACATGTATTTTGGCTCTAGTTGTAGCTGAAAAATATGAAACTTAGATTTCATCTGCAAAGAATGTGATTTCCTGGATTTGTTAGGAGCCAAACAAATTTAACTCTGTAAACCTCCTCCTCTTGCAAGAACAGTAGGTAAAAGCACTACTAGAAAACACTGAGGAGGGAAGTCAGCATTTCATCTTTAGAAAAGGGAATAATTCAAGTCTTATAGAAACAATTTGTGAAAATGACAAACCCCTGATAAATTCTCATTATGAGAAGCATGGTGAGAGACAGGGGCTATGAAAAAGCTCAGTACTTCAGAGAGAGTGACAGACCTCTCTGGTTACTATCACAGGCTTCAAAATCATGGTCTGGGCATGACTAAGTAGAGGTGAAAATTTCTCTGATGTTCTAAGCTAGGATAAAGGATACTGTAGCAAGCATCTCCTAAATTGAATTTGAGTTCCCTAAAACAATCTTGTACAGTTATCTCCCAATGAATGGGCATCTCATTTGTTTACATTATTTCTACCTACATTTAAAATTGTTCAGCATGTATATTTACATAGTATGATATGATTTCTATAAAGCAATTCTCATATGTGATCTTACTTAAGATTCCTTTCCAAAAATTCATCAGCAGAGCAACAACAGTAATGTAGGACGTTTCCTATATTCCCATCACTGTCAATAGTCTTATTAGATCCACATGCTACTATATTTTTAGATTTAGCCTATGTGATCAGTAATAATATCACTGTTCTTTTATTTACCATTTCCTATTTATCATTCAAGCTACTTTTTCATATTAATCATTTGGGGTTTTCTCGTTAGTGCCCCAACTGTTCATATACTTGTTAATCAAATGACTGTCCTTTTCTGATCAATTTAAATAAATTCTTTAAATATTAAAAAAAACAGGTGTGGGAGCTGAAACTGTATAACTAGGAAAAAAACATAGGGGAGTAGCTTCATAACGTTGATAATTTACTGATTTTACCAAAAGGACTTTTATAATTTACTCATATATATTAAGGCAAGTTCCCATCATTGTTTATATATATTTTTAATTCTAGGGCATTTGTTCTTTTATTGAAACCTTAATATTATTTTTAATTCAAATATAATCTATACAAAATCACATGGTATTCTTAAGAAAATTGTATTTGCATATTCAATTTTTCATATGAATTCTTCATGATTAATATCTTAGATATATTCACAAAGCAATCTATACATTTAAAGCAATCTTACGGGGCGCCTGGGTGGCTCAGTCGTTAAGCGTCTGCCTTCGGCTCAGGTCATGATCCCCGGGTCCTGGGATCGAGCCCCGCATCGGGCTCCCTGCTCAGCGGGAAGCCTGCTTCTCCCAAAAAAAAAAAAAAAAAAAAAAAAAGCAATCTTACCAAAATACCAACAGCATTTTTCACAGAGCTAGAACAAACAATCCTAAAATTTGTATGGAACCAAAAAGACCTCAACTAGCCAAAGCAAACTTGAAAAAGAAAAACAAAGCTGGACACATCACAATTCCAGACTTCAAGTTATATTACAAAGCTGTAAGGATCGAGACAGTGTGGTACTGACACAAAAATAGACACATAGATCAATGGAACAGAATAGAGAACCCAAAAATGAACTCACAACTATATGGCCAACTAATCTTCAACAAAGCAAGAAAGAATATCCAATGGAAAAAAGACAGCCTCTTCAACAAGTGGTGTTGGGAAACTGGACAGTTACATGAAAAAGAAAGAAAGTGGACTACTTCCTTACACCATACACAAAAATAAACTCAAAATAGATAAAATACCTAAGTGTGAGATAGAAAACCATCAAAATTCTAGAGGCAAACACAGGCAACAACCTCTCTGACAGTAGCAACTTCTTACTAGATACATATCCGGAGCCAAGGGAAACAAAAGCAAAAATGAACAATCGGGACTTCATCAAATAAAAAGCTTCTGCACAGTGAAGTAAACAGTCAACAAAACTAAAAGGCAACCTACAGAATGGGAGAAGATATTTGTAAATGACATATTTGATGAAGGGTTCATATACAAAATACATAAAGAATTTATAAAACTCAACACCACCCCCCAAAAAAAGCAATTTAAAAATGGGCAGAAGACATGAATAGACATTTCTCCAAAGAAGACACAGATGGCTAATGGACACATTTTGAAAAGTGCTGAACATCATTCATCATCAGGGAAATGCAAACCAAAATTACAATGAGATATCACCTCACAGGTGTCAAAATGGATAAATAACACAAGAAAAAATAAGTGTTGGTGTAGATTTGGAGAAAAAGGAACCCTCTTACACTGTTGGTAGGATTGCAAACTGGTACAGCCATTATGGAAAACAGTATGGAGATTCCTGAAAAAGTTAAAAATAGGACTACCCTATGATCCAGCAATTGTATTAGCTAGGTATTTACCCAAAGAATACACAAATACTAATTGAAAGTGTATATGCACCTTGATATTTATAGCAGCATTATTAACAATAGCCAAATTATGGAGATAGTCCAAGTGTCCATTGACTGATGAATGGATAAAGAAGAGGTGGGAGATATATATGATATATATGTATATCATATATATATATAATGGATATATATCTATATCATATATATAATGGAGTATTAGTCATAAAAAAGAGTGAAATCTTGCCATTTGCAATGACATGGATGGAGCTAGAGAGTATTATGCTAAGCGAAATAAGGCTCTCATAAAAAGATACCATATGATTGCACTCATATGTGGAATTTAAGAAACAAAACAGATGAACATGGGGGAAAAAAAGAGAGGCAAACCATAAAACAGACTCTTAACTGTAGAGAACAAACTGAGGTTTGCTGGAGGAGAGGAGGGTGGGAGGATGGGTTAAATGGGTGTTGGGTATTAAGGAGGGCACTTGTGATGAACATTGTGTGTTATATGTTAAGTGATGAATCACAAAATTCTACTCTTGAAACTAATACTATACTGTATGTTTACTAATTGGAATTTAAATAAAAACAAAGCAAAACAAAAGATATGTTGTTATGTCATTATATCTAAATTCTGTTTTATGAGTTTCCTCAGGCTTTTCTAATATCACCAAGTAGTTCCTGGACTATATTTTTAAATTTCTTCCTAAACATTTCCATAGTTTTTATTGTTACCATAAAAACAATGATTTAATTATTTACCTTCCTAGGTACTGATGAGGTAAGCAAATAATGTATTTTGCATGTATCTGAGGACCTAAAAATTATTTAATTAAGGTTAGTTTTTTTTTTGTTTTTTTTCTAGAGCTTGATTTTTTTAAGTATACAATTTATCATCCACAAACACAAACTCTTTTTTTTTTAAGATTTTATTTATTTATTTGAGAGAGAGAGAATGAGAGACAGAGAGCATGAGAGGGAGGAGGGTCAGAGGGAGAAGCAGACTCCCTGCCGAGCAGGGAGCCTGATGCGGGACTCGATCCTGGGACTCCAGGATCATGACCTGAGCTGAAGGCAGTCGCTTAACCAACTGAGCCACCCAGGCGCCCCACAAACTCTTTTATTTTATTGTCTTCTGGTGCTGCTAGAACTTCAAAACAGTCAAATAATCATGTTGAGAGAAGTTAGCCCTCTCAAATTCTGGTGTTACTCAAATTCATTTTTATATTCCCAAATTAGGAAAATATTTGCTGTTGAGATTTGAAAATAGACAGTATTAAATGCATGTTTTAGTTTATTCTCACTTTACTTATATTTGGTAAGAGCTAGCTCCTGGTTTCTATAAATAATATTCTAGCACCTACTGACATGAGCATATTTTTCCGCTTTCATTTGTTAATATTAATACATTTCTTAATGTAGGCTCATTCTCATGTCTCAGGGATTTTTTTTAAGAATTTATTTATTTGAGAGAGAGAGACAGAAAGCCTGAGCAATGGGGAGGAGCAGATGAGGAGGGAGAGGGACAAGCAGACTCTGCACTGAGTGCAGAGCCTGACCCAGGGCTAGATCCCAGGACCCTGAGATCCTGACCCAAGCCACAACCAAGAGTCAACCAAGATTCAGACGCTTCATTAACTGAGCCAACCAGGCCCCCTATCAGGAAAATTTTTTTAGTAATGTGTTTTTCTTTTGATTTATTGCTGTGTTCCCTTACTTTGTGTTTAAAATAGCTTTTACAACAATGATGCAATAATCACAATAAGATTATTCTGTAATTTTTATTGTATAATATATCAGAGTTTTACAGTAAAATTTTGCTAGCTTTATACATTGATTTGGAAAGAATTCCATATATTTTAAGGTAATTTAAATAATACTAGATTTGTCAGATATTTAGATTGAAGGTATCTTTACATTTGACCTAAACATTTTCAACCCTAGATTTTTAATTACATTTCTAATTGGTTCTCTGATAATTTTTCTATCACAATTTCCACTTCTTTTGGGTTTTTTTAGTAAATCATATTTTTTGAGTCAACCTTGTTTGGTTTTAAATATATTTTGTGTTCATCTAGATTTAAAATATATTTTAAATATATTTGGTTCATCGTGCATTTTTTTTTACTTGCAGGACAATTATTGGCCCTCAGAACAATTGACAAATGTAATAATGTCAACATTTATTACTCTTTAATTCATGGTGTTAAATGAATCACTGAAGAATGAGCCATTAAAGAAGAGATACTCACAATTTGGAAATCTTTGATAGGCCACAAACCGTAATTTCTGTTGCAATTGTTGTTGTTGCTGCTGTCATTGATTTTGTTTTTCTCTTGGAGCATGTTGCAAAGTCATGACTAAATGTTCAAAGGAAGCATCTCATTTTGCAAATCACACTGTTACTGTTAAGAGGATTTGATTTCTTTTTCCTGAAAATAATTTGATATTTTACTTGCCTTCCATGATTGCAGAAATAGAAACTTTCAAATATATAACCTTAGGATCTTTCAGGAGAAAATAAAAGACGGAACATGTTATTATTACTAAGTGCTGTTATTTTATCATTGTCATCAATACAATCATCCTTCAAATATGAATAACTTCACATAAAAGTTTTCTTGAATCATAATAGGTGCTATTATTGCTTTTGTAGTGATCTGTCTGTTATGGGATATCGCTGATAATTATCACTCTGAAGTAAAATGCCATTTCTTCACACGTTATTTCCTTTGAAACCCTTTGGTGTGACAGAACACAGTAAAATCATATTATAGTGCTGATATTAAAATCATGACATTTCTGAAATGTACTGAAAAAATACAATTTTTCAACTTTGTTACCCCCCCTAAAAAAAGTATTCTGTTTATTTGGTGACTTTCTTTTTGTAATTTTCTAGTAAATTTCATAATATAAGAAATAACTGCCAGAGAATAATTGTCCAAAAATTACAAAATTTTTAATTTCTTTGATCTTTTTATTAATTTTCAGTAATATTACTGAAAAATATTAATTAAATATTAGAACACATTTAATAGGGTAGTTTATATTCCCTGACTAAAGTAGCTATTAAGGATTTTATCTACATAAATAATACACTGATTATATGAGTTTTTGCATTTAATACTCTGATAACACATATGTAAAAGGAGGCAGTTAACCAGGTTTCCTTCAATTCTCAAATTGTGTTACCTGTGGCTTAGCTTGAGTCAACAAGTCAGATGGTGAGGATCAAATAAAATAATTCTATTAGATTATAAGGAAATAAACCAAGTAATGTAAGTTAGGTGGGCTAAGCTAAGTTTGTAAAAGAATGCCACCCAATGGGATCATATTCTTGTAGATCAAACAGAAAGAAAATCTGGGGGATTTTTTGTATGTGAATTAGGAGTGTAGAAAATAAAAACTGTGTATACATAAGCAAATAGAAGTTCTAGGATTAAAGGAGTCATAAAAATAGGTGTAAGATTCTATACTAAAAATAGGAAATAAAAACAAATCAATAACAATGAAAATGCCTAACAGTTACTGAATACTTATTATGTGTCTGGTGCTATGTTTATATGAGTTATCTAAATTAACTCTCAAAATAATCATACCAAGTAGTAATATTATCATCCTTATGTAACAGTTGAGTAATCTGATACTTGGAATAGTGAGGGGATAGTTAATTTGTGTGACCACACTCAATCTGTTTCCAAAGTGTAAACTCTTTTTTTTTTTTTTTTGGAATAATCAAATTTTGCCTACTTCAGTCATAATCTCCATAACTAACACTACTGATGGCTTTGAATATGCCAAAGCATTATAGGTTTTACATTCATTTTTATTATGTGTCCTCAAATCAAATATTTCATTATGTGTTATTATCCTCATTGTACAGATATATAAGTGAGCTCTAAACATAATCATTACTTGTTAAGATTTACCTAATTAATAATTAACAGAGCCATAATCAGTCTCTATGATATCACATCTTCTTGTTTTCCTTCAACAGAAAGTATTTTCTTTTTCTTTTTTTTTTTAAGATTTTATTTATTTATTTGACAGATAGAGAGAGAGCACAAGTAGGCAGAGCCATTTCACAGGCAAAGGGATAGAGAGAAGCAGGCTCTCCGCAGAGTAGGGAGCCCGATGTGGGGCTCGATCGCAGGACCCCTGGATCATGACCTGAGCCGAAGGCAGATGCTTAACCTACTGAGTCACCCAGGGGCCCCTAACAGAAATTATTTTCAAACAAAGAATTTGAGTAGCAGGACTAAAAAAAAGAGCATAAGAAAATATGGATAATATGGAAGTGCATCGTCTCTTTGAGGAGACGATTATCCATAAAATTAGAATCCTTATCCATAAAATTAGAATAACCATTATTTACTTTATAACAACATTGAAATAATTAAATGAGAAATTGTGTATAAAATATTTAAATTACTGTGGGGATAAAGTAAGTGCTCAATAAATGCTGGTTTGCATTATTAACACAAGCAACCATAAGACTAAAGTACCAAGTAGCACTACAGGAAAAATCACAAACAAAACAAAAAGAAAAAAGTTCACAGAAATGGTTATTGACTGACTTGTCCACTTAAACAACAAATGAGGTAATAAAACTGTGAAAAATGTTTACCAGAGTGTTTGGGAAATGATAGGTACACAAAAAATAATGCTTTATGTGAATCATACAATGGAATCTTCCATTGGAAATAATACTCTCACATTGAAGTATTACTAGCCTACTACCCAGGTCAAGATGCTAGAGCTGAGCCTTTCTGTTGTCACTCTCTGTTTTTCAGTACATATACCTAGCTCATGCTTCATCAATTCATATAGATGATAGATGGATAGATAGATGGTAGATAGATGATGATGATGATGAAGATAGATGATGGATATAGATAGATGATAGAGAGAAAGATAGATATAGATAGAGAGAGAGATAGATAGTAGATGAATAAGATGTGTGTGTGTGTGTGTGTGTGTGTGTGTGGTGTTTGTACATGTGTTTAGGCTCTCCAGCACTTTAGCAATCAATTCTTCCACTATTCAGAAATTGGTCATTTTATTCAAGGAAAGGCTTAACAGGCTTTCTAAATAATACACATTAAAAAAAAAAAGGAAACAGATCTTTGGAATAAAGAACATTCTTAAGAAAATAAATGTGGATGTGAAAACTAAAGGATAACCAGACTATCCATAATTACAAAGAAATAATAAGACTGCTTAAGTCTTGATAGAGAATTATTTAAGCTAGAAATACAAAACAAAGGAATGTTTCCGTCAGTGCTGGAGTAACCCCTGAATAATTTACAGCTGCTTTTCTTTAGGGACTCAAGTAATTATTTTCTAACCTATCAGCATAGATTATCAGGTTTGTGCATTTGTATAAAATAGCCTTATTGTATTTATTATTATAATTTATGATTTATTTTTGCTATTCAAGGACTTTGTTATGATTTAAATGGTTTGCACAAGGTCATTCTTTGGAGACTTTGGATTTCTAGTACAAAATCTTTTCTAAGTTCCTAACTTGAGTTCCTCACAGTGTGCTTTAAAACTATAATATTACAATTCCATACTTGTAAACCCAAAGATTAAATATTTCTTTTTACCTTAATAGACTTTATGAAAATATTTCAGAAAAAAAGGTAATAACATCTTGGTTAATGTTAATATATATAGGTAAAGTGTTTTAAAATTCTATTTTAAAGAGAGACTGTGTGTTTCCATTAAGTTGATTTTAAATAAAGTCGCAGGAACTTATTCATTAGTAAAGATCATGATTACAGAATAGAATTTATTTAAAGTACTATTTTATAATGTTCTGTTTCTCTGGAAGATTAACATTTAGAAATCATTTCATGAACTCACATACTACTTTTTACTTTTGTAATGTAGAACATAAGTCTTTCTAAATCACATAATATGTGTTCTAATTTTACTAGCATCAGAGTAAAAGGCTTTGGGAGCAATGGCTTCTCCATTTGAGGAATAAAAGTCATATAATTAATTGATCTTTGTATGCAATTCAGAAACAGTTTTATATAAAAGTGTGTATGCATTTTATTGTGATTTCATGAGTTCGCAGAGTCCAGTGATTCTGATGGCTGAATGTTGAATTGAACTCTTAATTTGAAGTCTTTTGAATTCCTAATGAATTTCACAGTACCATTACCATCAATCAAAGATGTTTTCTTTTATTGTTATTCATGTTCAAGTCATCATAAAATCACAGTGACTCGGCAAAGTAGGTAATATGAAATGTACTATGGTTGAAAGCCATAATGGTTGAATCACTAGTTTGTATAAAGTATATGATACCCTTGGTTATGTTTCTTACGCATTTATCATTTTAAAATTTAGAAAATGTATTCAATCACTTGCATAGCTCACTGAACCAAAATGTTGAATCAAAAAATGTGTCAGACTGAAGACAGAATAAAATATAACAAAATGTCAATATCCTTTCAAAGTTTTGTTTAGTCACAAATTTTGCTTGTCTTTGACTCTTTCCTTTCTTGTTATAAGATAGATTAATTAAACTGAACACTACATTTCAGTCATACACAATACAAATAATCTTCTAATCAGGAAGATCTTCTTAAACGGCCCCGACAGTTCCTCCATAGTCCCAAATCTAAGATTTTCCTCATTAGTTTCTAGACACAGAGAGAATAATGAAATGTCTCCTTCTCATTCTGCAAAGAAAAATATTCAGTGACTGTTTTCATAAGTGTTTTAGCTGGAAAATTATTCCATGGTACATTTGGACTTTTACTAAAAGACATTTCTTTGGAAAAACATATTTGACGATACTTATTACTATATTATGCTCTATTGACAGGGTTTTCTTAGGTACAGAACGGATCTTGAGACTATAGAATACAGAGATTTCTCATTTTACTTGAGCAAATTGTCAAAAATTATTTCATGGAACATCTTTCTAAATATATGTTCTGTGGGTGGCACAGAGTCGGGGAGGCTTTGGCAAAAGGTATTCTAGAGCAAGAGCATCTAAAGAAAAAAAATTGCCTTCTTGTTTAGGTTCCATTTATAGATGTTTCTTTGAAAACATTGTTATTTCTCTTTCTCATATATTCTTTACTCTAGGGACAGAATCATAAATATTAAACCAAGTTTGATTATTTACAGAAATACAGTATTATGTGGGGGGCTGCCGCACCATGGTGTCATTTTATTCCTCACAGAGGCAAACCCTGATACAGTGCTCTGAACAGCTCTATTTGGAGTGAGAAACCTGTCTATAGAACCCAGAACCTTAGGATCTTGGCCTTTTATAATCCTTTAAATCCCAACATAATAGAAGCAGAGTTGAATTTTTTAGGGTATAAAACCCACAGTTAATATTTGGGTTACTGTATGTGATTCCCTGTGTTGCCAATTACAGAACCTGGTTAGTTCTGTGTTTCATGACTAACAGCAATGTTCGGTCTACTTAAAGGACATCAGTTCCATAGGCCTGGCTCTAATACATTGAAGGAACTTGCAGTCAGGAAAAACAAAATAATGTTTACAGATAATGGCACTGATCTAAAATTTAAACTTTGCACCTGAGGTTGTGTCAGTGGTGACTCATTTCCTAGTGGGTTTGCTTTTTGTTTCGATGTTCACAGTGTTGGATGCATAGTGAATTTAATTAGATTCCATTTGTTGTAGGAGTATACCCATGCAGGATAGATCTTCACACCTTTCTTTCTAACGATATACTACTTCAATCTGGTAGCATATGCCCTGAACTCAGCAGAACAACCAGACACAAAATGTAGTCTCATGTGGAATTCAAGGAAGGGTTAGAGAGACAAATGAAAGCATATATGTCGAATTACTGCAAGATATTGCTGGCTGCTGGTACTAAACGTTGTGTGCCCCTCTCCAAGGTCACACCCTCCCTCTGTGCGCTTTGGCCCATCTCACCTGGCCTCCTCAGGGATAATATTCTAGGAATTCCTGTTTCCTTTAATTTTTTGCATTATTACTCATCCCATCTATTTTATCAGGCCCAGAGTAAAACTATTATATCTCCAGAATTACGAATAAATCCTTCCCACCCCACATTCCTCAATTGCTACAACCTCATTATCCTTTTCCTCTTTACAACAAACAACGTCTTGGGCCCTTGTGAGGGTAGAGGATGTGGTCTCCGAATGCTTAGGAGTCTGGTTGCCTCCTCTGGGCACCAGGTCCTTTGAAGCTTCCTGAATGGGTGAGATGCATGGTCAGCTCATACACGGGGACATGTGCTCCTGGGCGTCTGAATGCACGTTAGTTCAAGACGTTTACTTACTGGATACTGAAGCTCAAAAGTGGTCCAACTGTTTATATCCCCTGCCTCTAATTCTTCTCCTTTCTCTCTTCTATATGTGTCAGTTTGCTCTTGACCACCATAACCTAATGAATCTTCTCTTGTTTCTCCTTCAATGATACCACTGATGCTTTACTATGATCCAATGGCGGGTTGCGACTTCTCTAACTTGACCTATCAGCATGCATTACCAGATGAGATCACTCTTTCCTCCTTGAAACACTGTCTCCTACTATATTCCACAGCATATATTTTCCTGGGTTTTCTTTACAGCACACTCACAATCTTCACTCCTGGTTCTTCCAGCACCTCCAAGTACTGGAGGACCCCAGAGTTCAATTTTCACACCTCTTCTCCACCATTTACTCTCTAAATGTTCTAATTCACTTGACACCTCCACTAAATTTTCTTCTAAACTCCATGTTAGTATGCTTGCAATTTAAATTCCCTGTTGAATAATTCTAAAAATCTGTATCATACCTGAATCCAGTTCTGATTTTTTTTTTTTTACTTTTTACTTTTAGCATTTCTTTTTTTTTTTTTTAAGATTATTTATTTGAGAGAGTGAGAATGAGAGAGAGAGAGAGAGAGAGAGTACATGAGAGAGGGGAGGGTCAGAGGGAGAAGGAGGCTCCTCGCTGAGCAGGGAGCCCGATGCGGGACTCGATCCTGGGACTCCAGGATCATGACCTGAGCCGAAGGCAGTCGCTTAACCAACTGAGCCACCCAGGCGCCCACTTTTAGCATTTTTTACAATTTTTTTGGAAAGCTGGACATGATATATCAGATAATAGGACTGAAACAAATAGCCCCTTTTTTAAAAAAATATTTTATTTCTTTATTTGACAGAGAGAGACACAGCGAGAGAGGAAACACAAGCAGGGGGAGTGGGAGAAGGAGAAGCAGACTTCCCGCTGAGCAGGGAGCCCGATGTGGGGCTTGATCCCAGGACCCTGGGATCATGACCTGAGCCGAAGGCAGAAGCTTAATGACTGACCCACCCAGGCGCCCCACAAATAGCCCTTTTATGTGAGGTCTTATGTGATTCTGGCTAGTGATCAGGCAGTATATAATGTTTGTTGTACCTTTAAGCACCAAGGCTTTAAATTTCCTCTAGTGTTCTTGTTCTGTTTTCTTCCTCCGTGTTGTATTTTGACTTCCCTAAGGACTCTTCCTCAGATAGAATCTCTAGATTGCAGCTCCTCGAGCTGCAATCCGCTGTGAGTATACTGAACATTAATAACGTGGAGTAAGGTGTCAAGAAGAAGCACTCTATCCCTATGATTAGGTCTCAGTCTTTTAACAGGCCTGTGTGTCTAGTCCATGACCTTCATAAGTGTTTCTTATCCTCATCCAACTTTTAAGTGAGGCAAGAGGGATAGAATGGGACAGCATGAGGTAAAAGCCCTTCTCCCAGGTGGAATGAAGGTCTTCTAAAGTCTTTTCCTGCAAAGCAGAGGCTTCTGTTGTGGAGAAAGCACTGGGCATATGTCACAATGGTCCTTTTCTCCCTCTGCTAGTGCCACAAAAGATTCTTTCTTACCTCTCATGAGAATCTGTTAGGATTCCTGGAGGTAAAGGCCATCACATTCTGGAGGAGGCTGCTGGAAGACTACGCCAGGAGGAAGTTCTCAGTCTCAGATCATTCAGCTTTCAGCCACTCATCAAAGTACCTTTCAAGTGTCCTATCAGTTCATGGCTGTAGCAGCTTTATCTCCAGCTAAGCAGATCCTGCCTGAGACCCACTGGATTTGCCTGTCTCTCTAGATTTGGGGGTAGCGGTTTGCCCTGTGACCTCAATTCTCTGAGGAATCCAAGAGAAGTCACTGATTTTCCCTGTGTTCAGCTTTTTTTCAGTGTGTTCAGCTTTTTCTTAATGTAAGGACAAGAGTGATGACTTCCAAGCTCTTTATATTTTGGAGCTGAAACTGGAAGTCCTATGTCAATAATTTATTCAACATGTCCACTTAAATTGACTTCTCACAATCAACTGTTCAAAAACTAAGTCTGCTCTCCACCCAACACCCACCGCCATTCAGCTTTTTTCCTGTCTTTCCCATATCATTAAATGACAAATCCATCCTTATGTCTGCTCTGACCCTAAGTGTTAGAAACATTTTTCATTCTTATCTGTCACAACTCATATATATTCTATGAGGAAACCCAGTTGACCTTATCACCTCTGTTACCACTTCCACCACCCCCACTGCATCAATATGATAACATGGATTATTGCAAGAGTGTCACAACTGGCCTCTTTATTACAGTCCTTTCCAAAGTATACTCCATTGTTAACACATTAGCAATAGCAGATCCTTTTCAAGGATGAGTACAATCTTGTCACTCACATTTTCACCATTCTAGTACTTACTCCTCACTATGAATTAAACACAAAAACCCAGTATTAGGTAAATCTCTGTCCACTACCTCTGCTCTACCATTGCTGCCTTCAGCTCCAGCCACAATGACTTCTGTACTATCCTTGGAATACACACATGTGTACTCCTTCAGGACCTTTCCATTTATTCTTCTATCTGCCCTTCATTACCTCCTGTGCTTGAATTACTGGCTTCCATACTGTTCAAATTATACCTTCTCCATGAGGCCTTCCTTGACCAATGCATTTAAAACCAACTGCACCTCAAGTTTATCTTCCTTTGCAACAACTATTCATGTCCTTAATGGTATGTGTTTATTTCTGTATGTGTGCAGTTCTCTGTGTGTCTCTACCAGAAGAATATAAGATCCCTGAAAGCAAGTGTGTCTATTTATTTTGCAAACAAATGCATCACCAGGGCAATAGAATCTTGAAAACTGACTGAGATAAAATAGGTGCTTAATATATATTTATTGAATAAATGACTACATTTTAGTCCCTTCAAATAAGAATATGCTGGCTATATTCTCTATTCTTAAATAACAAAAGCATACAGACCTAGTTATATTTGTAGATTATCTTTTATACTTAAAACTTATAGCTAGTTCTTGTGGTTAAATTTAGTGTGAAATTTTGACCTTATTAATAAAGGGGAAAATAAAGGTTAATAAAGGGGAAAGAAGAATACTGATGAATGATGCTTAAATTAGATGAAAGTGTCATTTATTGTTTTCCTCTAATTCTTTTTTACTCTGGAATGTATTTTTAATACTAAACATTTTGGCAAGTGGCCCCACTTGATGTAAGTAGCTACAATTTTCATGGGCTGTAGAAATTGTGTTATAACCTCGATAAATACATTTATGTTAAAAGATACACACTTTCTGAAAAATGTACAACTTTCTGCTTTAAATAGGACCTCCAAATATGAGTGCTTTTCAACTATATTTTTTTCTATTTAATTATTTCTTAAAATTACTTAAGCAGCTCCTCACACCCATAGAGTTTATACTTAGACATTTGATCATGTACTTATCTTAAATCTCAGACTACTTAGCCATTAAAACTTTTCTAAGAACCTGCATTTCTAATACAGAATCACTTCTAAATTAAATTTATAATCAATTAATCATTTCTTTAATAGTAATGATCATTATTATAATAATGTTTCTTTTCCTAATTTTCATAATCATTTTACAATTAGCAGGAAATGTCACAGCTTGTTAGATGTTTGGGAGTGACATAGGTCTCACTTCTGTTCCTTCCAGCGAATAGAAACTATTAAAGAATGCCAACACATTTTTATACTTCCTACCTATCCCTACCTATAGTTTTTCCAGTGAATTATGGGAGAGTGCTTTTTTTTTCCATCTGAGAAAAGAAGACCCTAAAGAATAGGAAGTACACAAAACATGGAGTAGTAAAAGGATTCAAGCTATTATTTATTATTCAAGGTTGATTTGAGTAAAAAACCCATCTGTGTAATTACTAACAATAGAGTTGGAACAATTGCACTCTCACCTCTAAACATTTTCTTCTCTGAAAATTACAAAGATATGGCATTACTTACTACTTTACCTCCATACTTATGTAGAAATGCATTCTACAGAAAATGTTAGCATTCCCATTTGGCAAAGACATTATTTTTTATTTATAGGTAAGTTTCTGCGTAGAAAAAGAGAAGCTGATAATTTTCCCACTAAGGAAATCAGTATCTTCTTTTTGGAAATAATTAAAATTCTATGTGCAGTTTCCTGGAAGAATAATGCAAGGTAAACATTCACCTGCTTTGAAATGAAAACTCCATTTGATTTCTTGATATGTATATCTTATTGGTATAAATAAGAATTTATGTTTTTATACATTTTTAAAAATTACTGATAAATGAATATATAAGAGTTGAAGAGACTTTAAACTGTGTGTGAGAAATTCAAAGTAAATATTCCAATACAATTTATGTTATAATTCTGTTTTTTTGAATTCTGATACTCATGTCATATTCTACCTCTTTGATGGAAACTATGGTTATTTAAAATAAGCTGTGTTATTGATCTACAGTTTAGAGAGATTTCACTTTATATTAATTTTCATAAATGAAACAATGTCTTGAATACATTAAGTAGAAAGTTCTATTGCTTACAAATAATATATTTCAACCATGTTCACATATCCAATAACAGTTGCACCATTCAATTATGAATTAAATTCAGCGGACATTTTATATACTTACTGGATAATGTGTTATGCTGGAGCTTATTAAAAATTAGACACTTTTTTTTTTTTCCTGAAGGAGCTTAAAGCCTAATTATTGGGTCAGGCAGAATAACCATGGGGGCCACCATTTTTTGTGTGTGTAGTACCTAAGACTTTGCCTTTGTCCTTAAGCTGTTTCTCCAAACTGTGAAATACAGAGTCAATAAAAAGATGACTTAAATAATTATCCCCCCAAGAAATAATAATAATTATCCCAATCAGTGACCCAACAAACTCTAGAAAGTCTTCCTAAAGTTATATCAGTAAGCTATACCAGTGTTGGGTTGACCAACGACACAAACAAATGAGCATATTTCCCTTTTTTTTTTTACTGAAGTGTAATTGACACACAATGTTACATTAGTTTCAGGTGTACAACATAGTGATTCCACACATTTATACATTATGCTATACAGACCACAACTGTAGCTACCATCTGTCACCATACAATGCTATTAAGATACCACTGACTATATTCTCTATGCTCTACCTTTTATTCCCATGACTTAGTCATCCCATACCTGGAATCCTGTATCTCCCACTCCCCTTAGCTATTTTGTCTATTCCCCATTCCCCTCCCCCCGGCAATCATCAGTTTGTTCCAGATGAACATATTTCCAAATCAAGAGCTGAAAGCTACGTATTTATAATTCTATATTCATACAAATAAAGTTATTTAAGTAGAGTTTGTCAAAAATGATTCAAGATGACTTGTATCAAAATAATTCAATTCACCACACGACTAAGCTAATATAATAATTTGCATGCTCCAGGAAGATTGTTCTTTAATATACAATTGATGATAAATTCAGATCACTAAAAGAAATCTTGGCAGATTTTTCAAAGAGTGATTTGGTTCTATTTTCTTAATATTCAACTGAGATTTTATATTTTGTCTTCTTAAATAATGAATTCTTCAATTTATGTTAAAATTCATGTTCAAAAGAAAGTTATTCCTTAATGAGTTATAGAAAATGTTATAAAAAAATTGTAACTATATAACTTTTGCTTGGAATATGCTGACTTGTGTGTAATTAAGATGTTAAGTACCAAAAAAAAGATGTTAAGTATTATATTCCATTAGTGTACTTTCTTGGATATAATTATACCTATGATAAGTTAACAGTATTTAGTATTACCTGTATATAAGACCTACACTCTTTATTTTTATGCAATAAATCTGAGATGAATTGGTGTTAGTGAAGATTTTTTTTTTTTCAAGCAAGATTTTATTTTATTTGATGGTAACAACGAAAGCTGCAGTAAATGGTGACTTTCCTATCCAGGCAGAGTAACTAAAGACAGCTATGACATCTGCAAAGAAAACTAGAGACCAGGACAAAGAGGTAGCGTTCGCCTGACTCCTGCAGGCGAGGCACCTGCGCGTCTCAGCAAGGGCAGCTAAGGCAGCTGCAACCGCTTTCCGTGCTGACTTGAACTGAGTTTGTCCTCCAAGAATCTTGTCAATGGTTGCACTCCACTGCATCTAGTTACATACAAAGAATTAGCCCTCACACTAAAATCACATTTTTCAGAAGCACTGATTGCTTTTTCTTCGTCTTTTTTTTCTCGAACGTGTAGGTGTTTGAGTCTCTTGTGTTTCTTCTTTTACACCAGGTACGGGTTGTTTGAAAACTATTTCCTTATCTTGATCATCAACGTTCATTTTAGCCACTTCAGATTTTCGTTTCTCCAAAAATGTTGGCGTACAAACTGGTGTGGGGCCCTGGCTATCCACAGTCTTCTCAGGAGTGGTAGGAGCGCGTGAAGCCTTTTTCTTCTTCTTTTTCCTTGATAAGACCTGGCTATTTGTAGATTTCTGAAGCCCAGTATTTGAAGCATTTCTTTTTTCCTTTTTACGTAAAATCAGCGAAGGAAAATCATAATCAATTCCTTTTTTAGCTAATTTCTTCCTGAGTAATTTTTCCTTCTTTTTAAATCGCTCCTCCATCTGTAGCTTTTGAAGAAGGGTCCGATTCTGGTTATACCGTTTCACTGCTGGATATGATGGCTTTTTATTTTTTTTATTTTATTTTTTTTAAAGATTTTATTTATTTATTTGAGACAGAGAGAATGAGAGACAGAGAGCACGAGAGGGAGGAGGGTCAGAGGGAGAAGCAGACTCCCCGCTGAGCAGGCCCCGCTGAGCAGGGAGCCCGATGCGGGACTCGATCCCGGGACTCGAGGACCATGACCTGAGCTGAAGGCAGTCGCTCAACCAACTGAGCCACCCAGGCGCCCCTATGATGGCTTTTTAAATGGAGCATGCCACTCTCTAAAAAGTTCTCCATGTACTTTTTCGGGTGGTATAAAATGACACTTTAAGAGTCTTTCACCAAAAAGGTAGTTGTTCATTGTATCAGCAACTATCTTGGCAACATCTTCAGATGCAACCTCCACAAAGGCATAGCCTTTACTATTTCCAGTCCTTTTACTTCTGGACAGTCTGAATCTTGTAACAGTGCCAAACTGGGAGAAATATGCCCGGATCTGGGTTTCATAAAGTGCTGGAGGTAAGTGGCGCACACAGATTACTCCAGGAGTCAGTTTTTCTTTCTCCTGTCGCTGGCTCCTTCTGAAATGTGGCCTCTTCCTGCGGGTTCAGCGACAGGAACGGCTTAGCCGGACCAGCAAAGACCGCCATGGCGACGACTTCCAAGCCGAAAAGCTCCGCGCAGCGCCGCCGCAGTGAAGATTTTTTAGGTCTGTATTTATAGATAAAATGAAGGCCCACTACTCTCCAGAATTATGCTACAGGCATAATCCTGAATAACAAAACTCTAATGGCTTGAAGAAAAAAAAAAAAAAAAAAGAAAAGAAAAGAAAAAAGCTTTTTGCTGTTAAACATATTCTTGCAAACATGCCATACTGGGGACTATGCCAATTTTACCTAGGAAAATATAAATGTAAGCTCCCCACTTGTAAAAGAAGAGTGATGAAAAAGAGAAATTCAAGAGATCTTTTTTTTTATTCTTTTTATTCTTTTTATTCTTATTCAAGAGATCATTTTTAAGATCTTAAAATTCTCCAAGCAGGTTAAGAGAACGATCACACACACACACACATTTATACACCTACAGAATTTATAATGTCACTCAAACTTTTTTTTTTAAAGATTTTATTTATTTATTTGACAGAAAGAGACACAGCTAGAGAGGGAACACAAGCAGGGGGAGTGGGAGAGGGAGAAGTAATCTTCCCGCAGAGTAGGGAGCCCGATGAGGGGCTGGATCCAGGGTCCTGAGATCATGACCTGAGCTGAAGGCAGATGCTTAACGACTGAGCCACCCAGGCGCCCCTGTCACTCAAACTTTATTACAAAAACATTCTATGATTGTGAGTAGATGCGTGGAAATACAAGGTATTACCTTGTTTGACCAGGAACTTTAAATATGTATGCCATTACACTTAAAATTTCAATTTTAGGAGCTTATTTCAATATTCTTTAAATTATATAATAATTTATTCCTCAAAGACTTATGTTGTATATCAAATGAAGTTAAATAACCAGTGGGGGAATTTACAATAACATATTTTAGGAATTTGATAAATCTGTATCATTTTAGCAAAATAAAAAAGTGACAAAAACATCCATTGTTTTTCATAATATAAAATGTCATGTCTCTTGTGGTAAAACCATTGCTTATTTTTTCATTTACCAAAATATTTGTGCTTCCCAAAATGGATAATTTAATATCTCACCAAAAAATAGTTATAATCTGGTATACCATTGTGTGCTAGGATAATAAAAGAACACCTTCAAAGACATTTTTGAAGGTGATAATTACAGTGTTGAGAGAGGATTATAACATTTCAAACTGTGAACTTTTCAGGTGCTGTATATAAAGATGCCAATCCCCATGACTTTCTCTTTTTAAATCATGTGCTAGAGATTATTTTCTCTTTTAACATAATACCTAGATAGAAGCCAGTTGGTGCTAATGCTAAAAAGGACACATTTTGTCATTGCTGAAAGCTTATCTGAGCTCCATAAGTCCTATTGCTTCATCTGATATCAAATCTCAGACGTGACGTGTTTTACTGACCATGGTATGGTTTAAAGAGCAATTGTGAAACATCATTTATTAGGTATGTATGTAGCTGGAATAAATACAGAACACAATAGCTTGATCATAAAATATCGCTGTTGATATTTTTGACATCCAGAGGCACAGAGAGAAGATTGTGTTTGGAAGAAGAATGTGATTTTCAAATTGCAGCTTTTTTTTTTTCAGACATAACATCCTCTGGTCGCTATTTCTTCTCATCTCCTAAACTTAAATTATACTGTTGTAAAATTTAAAGCCAAGTTGTAGAATTGAAGGCCAAGTGAATATATGGTTGAAAAACTAAATAGCCTGTGTAAACTTAATTTTCTTACATTAATTGAATTGAAAGATTTCTTTAATGGAGTGAAATCAATTAAAATATCAGATCAGTCTAGGGATGCGTGGGTGGATAAGTCAGTTAAGCTTTGGACTCTTGATTTAGGCTCAGGTCATGATCTCAGGGTCTTTAGATCAAACCCGGAGTTGTGCTCTGTGATCAACACAGTCAGCTTGTCCCTCTCCTCCCCTTGCTTATACTCTCTCTTTCTCTCTCTCTCTCTCTCAAATAAACAAATAAATAAAACTTTAAAATATCAGGTCAATCCTTTTTTGTTGTTTTTATTTTATTTTTATTTTTATTTTTATTTTTTTTTTAAATAACTGGTTAACTGAAATAAACTATTTGGGCTTTTGGAGAGATTTTCCCCCCTATGGGTAAAGCCTACATGAGGTAAAATGAAAAGATTTTTTTTTTGAAGATTTTATTTATTGATTTGAGAGAGAGAGAGGGAGAAGGGGGGAGAAGGAGAAGCAAGCAGACTCCCCGCTGAGCCAGGACCCCGATGATGTGGGGCTCGATCCCAGGACCCTGGGATCATGACCTGAGTTGAAGGCAGATGCTAAACCATGTGAGCCACCCAAGCACCCCTGAAATGAAAGGATTTTTAAGACACTTTTTAGAAAGAGTTTTACCTCGTAGGGCAGTTCTACAAAGTTTGAAAGCAGAAACATATCTTAGACAATAAGGCAATAACTGAATACTATAATTTGGATAGTAAGATTATTTGTACCATGTCTTTATATAATGAAACATTATAATCCATCACTCAAAGCCTCTCTATTTCTGTTATTGTAAAACTTATCACTTCTTAATAATTAGTTGTATTTTTAATTATCTCTTTACCCTGATAGACCACAACATTTTTTAAAAAATAATAAATATGTTTGTCTTGTTCATGCTTTAATTTCTGAAACCCAGCAGAATACCTAATATAGAGTATGGACCCAACACATATTACTTGACTGGCATACCGCTGAGTGTTAAATGCATCTCCTTCTAAAATAATTAGTTAACTTTTGAATTAATAGAAAAATATATCAATTACTTTAAAAGACATATGGACAAATTAAAGTGGTGGTATGAAAATCATTTATTTGAAATACATGAGCAAAGAAAAGTGGAACATTTAAAAATGATCATAGCAGTGAACTTATTTCAAATATCTAGCTCTCTATAGAGTAAATAACTTTGAACCGAATTTCTAGAGAATTTTTCACATTTTAATAA
This sequence comes from Mirounga leonina, assembly GCF_011800145.1. Classification (NCBI taxonomy): domain Eukaryota; kingdom Metazoa; phylum Chordata; class Mammalia; order Carnivora; family Phocidae; genus Mirounga; species Mirounga leonina. The sequence continues at coordinate 51,539,341 of NW_023270454.1, forward strand.
TAAGATATTAAACAAATTAAAAAATAAATATGGTTTTCAAAGCATTCATCAATATCATATCCATGGATAACATTATTTTTATTTTTTTCAATGTTATGTTATCAGAGTTGGTTATCTTAATGTATTTTTAATATATTTATTTTCTTGTTTAAGAAGCACTAATTTTGTTCTTGAGTATAGAGTGTCATCTGGAGTCTTAGGTTATTTTCACATTACTAACAACAAGTTAAATAAACTGGTCAAAATAACAATTTTCTATTGAACATTAGTATATTATTTATCTATTGGCTTATCTCTGTAGTTACCAAAAATGTTCTTTGGGAATTTATTCTACTTTGTTTTGTGGAGCAAAGACAACATTAAAATATAGAATGAAATTTGGAAAGAAAAATTGCCTAGTATTTTCATTTAAAAATATTTGCACTCTTTTGCTGTCAACCATAAATGCACTGACTTCTGTTGTAGTTTGCTTTTTTCCTTGAAAAATTTTCTTAAGTATAATCTAAATCTTGGTAATTTTATTATTTTTTCTTCTCTATTCATTCCAAGTTTTACTCACTATATTCAATTGTAAATTATTTATATTTTAACCTTCTATTGTCAGTTACAGTGAAATATGTCAATAAGTAAGTTCATGGGCATTAAAATATTTAAAAAAAATTTTGAGTATAGTTGACACACAACTAATAATACATTAGTTTCAGATGTACAAAATAGTGATTCAACAAGTTTATACATTATGCAATGCTCACAAGTATAGCTATCATCTGTCACCACACAATGCTATTACAATATCATTTACTACCACCCTTTTTTGCCTGGACTTTTATTCCCATGACTATTCAGTCCACGACTGGAAGTCTATCTCTCTAACTCTTCATCCATTTGCCCATCCCTCTACCGCCTCACCCCTCTGGCAACCATCAGTTTCTTTCCATATTTATAGGTCTGATTCCACTTTTTGTTTGTTTCTCTGTTCATTCATTTATTTTTTTAGATTCCACAAGGAATCCTCATCTACTGTTGATGGGAATGTAAATTGGTACAGCCACGCAGAAAACAGTATGGAGGTTCCTAAAACAATTAAACATAGAATTACAATATAATCCAATAATTCCAGTACTGGGTATTTATCCATAGAGAATGAAAACATAATTTGAAAAGATGTATGCACCCTTATGTTTATTGCAGAATTATTTATAATAGTCGAGATATAGAAGCAACCTGTGTTCATCAATAGACAAATGGATAAGGAAGATGTGACACTGAAATATTTCTAGTTCAATAATTAAAGAAACAGAAACAGAAAAGCATGCATTATTCATAGTGCTCTTAATAAATGTTTGCTAAGTATTTTATGCAATTATTTATATAGAAATATCTCTCAAATACATAATAAGTTTAAAAATATGTGTTGATTCATGTATTTATTCATTGAAAATTAAGAGCCAAAAAGGTGTTGGGCTAACTGGAATATTTATATTAGTCTAATATCAATACCAGGTTGGATAGGGAATTTTTCTCCATTCAGTATTCACTAGTCACTAATTATTTATTGAGCCCCTATTAAATGTCTTTGTAGTTGAAGACACAGTAGCAAACATGACATGATACCACTAACTTCATGATGCTTGTATGTGTAAAGAGCTGTAAGGAAGTAACAAGTAGAATAAAGAGATAATAAAAGATGGTTGGGGTAGTTTAGAAATGGTGGTCAGGGAAGGCACTTGAGCAGAGATCTAAAAGTAATGGATGAATATGTAGCTGGTAAAATGGTAAACTAGGTGAAGATCAATCTTAAAGTTAGAAGATGTAGCAAGTACAAAGGCTTGATTATTATTATTAGGAAAACAATATTATGGGGCACTGGGATGGCTCAGTTGGTTAAGGATCTTTCTTTAGCTCAGGTCATGATTCTAGGGTCCTGGGATCAAGTCCTGCATTGGGCTCCTTGCTCAGTGGGGAGTCTCCTCTCCCTTTCCCTCGGCCCCTTTCCCCTGCTTGTGCCCTCTCTTTCTCTCAAATAAATAAATAGAATCTTAAAAAAAAACAAAAACAACATTATGATTATTTAAAAGAATATATTACTAATATTGATATTAAGTAGTATACATCTATAAGGATTTTTTAACCTTGTCAAAAATCAAGGTTCTTGATCCTTTTTTGTGCAACTCTGCTTCTTAACCATTTTTGATCATAGATTCTTCTAAAAATCATTTTTTATGTATGATTTCTCCTCTGTAGTCTCATAGTTTCATGTATGCATCAGTCTCCTCACAGTATCTAGAGGATATAGTCAGAATGCTAACTGCCAGACATGTACCTCAGGTTAGAAACTCCTCTTGTTCAATTGAAGCAAAACAAATTGTTCAAAGATTGGATTTGTTGTTTTGAAATATTTAATTACAAATTTATACATAATTATAAATGCTATTCATATAATCTAAGGGAAAGTAGTCCTTTTATTTTCCAGAGATCTTCAAATATTCTTGTATTTCATTAATACTAACACAGTGTTCATTTGCTCAAACTTTTATGCACAGGCCTCTTTGTGATGTGCACAGAAAAATGCAAAATCAAAGACAAGTGGAGCTTTCTCAATAAGGAGTTTATATGCATCTTTAGTTTTCACATTGGATATTATTATATTTTAGTGTGTTTAGCCTCAAATTTTCTAGGACGGCTTTTTCTCCCAAATGGATTCATCATCCCATGGCATGAACTTATAAAATACCAGTAGAGCAAAGTTCTTAAAGATCTATCATTTCACAGATCTTTCTTTCACAAATATGCAAATTTTACCGATTACCAGATTACATCCTTCTGTTAGCTTGTAAATGAGTCCAGAGGGAAATATCTCAAAGCAATATCTTTTAGAGTTTCTCATTATTCTTTTATCAGGCATAAGAACCTAATTAATTAGATGCATGTTAATGTGTATTATAGTTAATGCATCATTCACTTATTGATATACACAGACATTCAGGAAATGTCCGCAGACCATCGCTTTTATCACACCATCCCTCCTGAGTAGACTGATGGACAGGGAACTCAGTTGTCTGGAGAAATAGTCACATATTCACCGAACTTTTTTTTTTTTAAAGATTTTATTTATCTGAGAGAGAGAGAGAGAATGAGAGAGAGCACATGAGAAGGGGGAGGGTCAGAGAGAGAGGCAGACTCCCCTCTGAGCAGGGAGCCCGATGTGGGACTCCATCCCGGGACTCCAGGATCATGACCTGAGCCGAAGGCAGTCGCCTAACCAACTGAGCTACCCAGGCACCCCCGAACTTTTTTTTTTGAGATTTTATTTATTTATTTGAGGGAGAGAGTGAGAGCACACAGGAGCAGGGGGAGGGGCAGAGGGGAGTAGAGAGGGAAGAAGAGAGAGAATTTCTCAAGCGGACTCCCTGCTGAGTGCAGAGCCCAATGCAGGGTTTGATTCCACAACCCTGAGATCATGACCTGAGCTGAAATCAAGAACCTGAAGCTGAATCGACTGCACTACCCAGGCGCCCCCACCCCACAATTTTAATGCATTACTTGTTCCAAGCATTATGCTAGATATTCGGAAAGTCAGACCAAAATAAAAGAATAAATAATTTACAACCCTTTGGAAACTGCAGCATATTTGTGAGATAAAATAAGAGCTATAACGTGATTATATGAAGTATCGTGGGAATGGCAAAAATAGGTACAATGGTATATGAAGCCTCTTGCTTCACATTTGATTAAGTGTGTTCTAATTACAGGGACAACTCTTGGAGTGCTGGATAAAAGGTCATTTTTTAACTGTATGGTTCTTCCACTGGGCATGTGAGCCTCGATCTCTCTATATCTTCTACGTACCAGAAAACTTGGAATCAAGTTTATAATCCAAATCATTAAATACTGTATATAATTGCTTTTATATAATGCCCAATTAACCCTGATCCAACTACATATATAAAAAGAAGCAAGGAGGCACTATATAATTTCCTAAAGTGGTGGCAGTCTCTAAATTATTTGGAGGTGGCTGGTTTGGGTTCATAATTCTGCAAGCAATTGTAGGGAAAAAAGAGGATCTTCTTACGTTCACATTTGGATAGAAAATATTATAGGTATAAAAGGATGGAATCAAATGTAATATTCAGATGAGGAGGTTTGAGTTCCAACTTGTTTTTTCTTTGGTAAAGATATTTCCTTCCACAGAAAAAGAAGCTGAGACTTTTAGACAGAAGAAGAGGCGTTTAGCCACTTAAGTTGATCTGGTTGTAACACACATTGGGAATGAATTAATTAGGGAAACTGAAAGTGTGAGTCAGTATTTTCTGGTCACCACGAAAAGGCTATTAAAGTGTGCTGTTAAATAGCCCACTTATTACAATGATATCAAGCCAAAAATATCCTAGTTAAGGATACGGGGAGGATAATCATGAAGAAACAGAGAACAGCCCACACTTGTTACTATCGTCTTGAGTTCTGTATTCTTTGAGACCACTCACTATGTGTGCTTCTGTTATTGTCACACTTGTCCCTCAGGAGTATACGGTAGCTTTCACACTACGACAGAGTTGTGTAGTTACGACAGAGACCATACATATTACCCACAAAACAGAAAATAGTTATCATCTGGCTCCTCACAGAAAAAGTTTGCTGATCCTTCTAAGCAGTATCATCGGTAGGACCCTGAAAATGAAGCAATCACTGAATTGACCTCAAAGGCAAGACCCCCAGTTTACAGGTGCACAATATGTCAGTATGTTAACATTTCTAATAGGGACAGGAGATGGTCAGCATGCATATCTCTAGTAATAGATAGGTGTTCACTCTTTCATGAAATTGTATTTAAAATTAACTTTTATTTCATGACACACAGCATTTTCAATCAAAATCACGATGATAGTATGTAGATATCAAGTTACACATTTTCCAAAAGGCAAATATCTCACTATCTTCATTATTCAGCACAATTATGATGTATATATTAAAATCAGACATGCAATCCAACTAGTTGTATATGGTATATAATATCCGTTATGAGATTAATGCTCAATTAACCTGAGAGAACCATGGATATGGAAAAACAGGATGACGTTAAATTGTTTTCTTGATGAAATGAGAGGAAATCCATCAAGACTCATTTTGAAAAACAAAAAAAAGGCCCGGAGCCTGCTTCTCCCTCTCCCACTCCCCCTGCTTGTGTTCCCTCTCTCTGTGTCTCTCTGTCAAATAAATAAATAAATAATCTTTAAAAACAAAAAACAAAAAACATGACTTTTCAAACAAGCCATATAAATACCCAACCTCCATCCTGCTTCTGTGTCTCTCTTTCTGATATCTCTATGTCAAAAATAATCAACTTCTTTTTCTTTGTTAAACTGGATCATATTCCTCCTTGAAAATCTTTCCAATCATAAGTCTGAGCTCCAGTCTCTAGGACTGTTTGATGATACCACTGCACCATTTAGTGACTTCCCTGGACATTACAATATTTAATGGTTATATTTCTCAAATATAGGTAGTGCAATAGTAAATTTAAAATGGAAACACAGAGTTTTACAGATGGACAGATGCACAGATTATAGATTTTTTTTTTTTAGATTTTATTTATTTATTTGACAGAGAGAGACACAGCGAGAGAGAGAACACAAGCAGGGGGAGTGGGAGAGGGAGAAGCAGACTTCCCGCCGAGCAGGGAGCCTGATGCGGGGCTCGATCCCAGGACCTGGAATCATGACCTGAGCCAAAGGCAGATGCTCAACGACTGAGCCACCCAGGCGCCCCGCACAGATTAATAAGTAGATAAGGCGACAGGTATGTAAGTAGACATAGATATAAATGTGAAGAAATAGATGAGATAGATGATAGCTAGAGCCACTAACAACCTAATTGGATAAAATATTATATACACTTATGCGCATATGCCATATAATATAAATTAGAAAATATACATTCATAAATGTATATACAATTGTATATGTGTTTATGTATATAATTTAAATTCTGAAATATGCACACATGCATATGCACGGCAGATAAGGACATACATATTCATATGTATACCTATACACATATATATGTGTATATGTCCAATTTCATTTTTTATTCTCTGAGTCAGCTTCAGTGCCTAAGACTTTTCCTATTGACACTAAAGTGAAGGTATATTAGTTGAATTTAAATAAAATAAGCAAATAATGTAGGATTGTTAATCTGTGTGCCAAGCCTTTTTCGTGATGAGAATAATAATAATCAGTCTGTCTGATTCTTATCCTATGAAGAAATTCCGGACACTAGCAGCGTTTGGCCACTGTTTTGATTCATTTCCATTTAATTCTTCATATATAAAGCAAATAATGGTTGTCAGTGGACTACAAGGAAGAGCATCCTTAGATCTGATATTTTTTTTCTTCTCTTTCAAGTTTTATTTAACTTCTAGTTGGCTAACATCAAGTGCAATATCAGTTTCAGGTGTAGAATCCAGTGATTCATCACTTATATACAACACCCAGTGCTCATCACAAGTGCCCTTCCACCTACGGTTTTCTGATAGTAGTCATTATGAATGATTTAGGAAAAAAAAAAATCTTAAAGGCACTTCATGACCTATGAATAAAAGTTATTTTGGCTTAGCAAATCTCTTTTATTCCTCAGAATCTCATACATTTATTATGCTTTAATTATTTACATAGTGATTCTCAGAAGATAGAAGTTTTTAAGAACTGGGGTGAATGGGTATCTTGGGCCATCTGTGTTTGCTAACTGACTTTACCCAGAGGAGAAGCAAACTTTCTTGTATGTAAGACAGGCGGTAGTTTTACAATTTGGAGCATGCCACCTTTCTAAATTAGGCTCCTATCCCGTTACAGCCTCTGGGAGATAGGGGCTTTATCTTCCTTGATGAGTGGGTGACATTTCAGTGAGATGGTTCTTAGGCCCTTCAGAAAGATTCCTGGTGGTGAAAACTTGCAAGAGGCTTTTAAAAAGATTTACGTCTCAAAGAATCAGAGTTTTCTCAATAAATGCTTTAAGAAAATGCAGTCAGGGGCTTCAGAAGAAGTCAAGAAGAAGCCTGTCTAAATTTTAGTCAAGCTGAGGGGAACTTTAAGCTGTTCTTGGTCAGTTACCATGGGCTTTCTTATATACGCTTGGAAACAGGATCTTACCAGCTGCTTTCCTTTAACTCTTTTCCCAATTTTCCATGTTTATATGGCAGCTTAATAATATATTTTTTGATAGAATCATGTTTAACTTAAAACATGAAGATAAATGTGAATGGCCAAGCTCTTTGATGACACACACTGACACATTTTTCTGCTCATATAATAATGAATAGCATTTTAATGCCTGTTTTTGTTACGAAATGACCCCTTGTCATTGCAAAAAATAGCAAATCCTGGAGTAGTGGTTATTGAGTAGTGATTAAAGTGCATAGTTCTAGCGTCTTTTTGAATTATCAGGGTTATTGGAACTAATTATATACAGAAAAGTCACCAAGACAAACTGAGTTTTAAAACATTGATCTGTTGTGACTAAAGAAAATCAGAATTCACCCAATGAATTTTAGTAAATTCTCTTATTTGGCAATAATTACAGTTATACATAATTAATAGATAGGCAGCTTTCAACTCAACAACTTCTCAAAAAACATTATTCATGATATTCACTATTTTGATAATATGTTTGGAGATTTTAGAAGCTGTATTATATTCTAATATATTTGTTATACTTTATATTTTTCAAAATTTAGAAGAAAAGAAACTAAGAGAAGTGATATTTAACATAATACATTGCTGAATACAAATTTAACTTACATGTTATAATCCCGAAACAATGCTTAATTGATATGTTATAATGTGAATAAAACCAATAACCTCAAGAATAATCTTATAATAATTCACAGGGTCATACCTGCCATTCTTCCCTCCCTGAGAGCACTTCCTTCAAATTGCTAAGGTTCTCCTTAATAACATATCAAAATGTGCAGATGCTATGAGGTCAAATCTCAGCATTGCCCTTGATTCATTAAAAAAATCACAATCATTTCAAGTAAGAGAGACAAATATCTAAATGATTTATTACCTCAACAAAATTTAGATCTATGGACAGATGGGAAAAAGAGAAACATTTTTTTAAGAGAAATAGGCACTACACTGATTTTGAACATATTATCTGGGTTAATCATTTTATACATATTGTATGAAAATATATTCCACTTACTGGAATTTTAGTCCTCAGACATCTGTTATATGAAAACTACTACATGTACTACTGGTGTCATATATTGGAAAAACCAACATGTTTGTGTGTTTCCGAGGCTTTTTTGAGGTGGTGGGGCAAAATCATGTTGGAAAGGAGTTGGCAGTCTATCATACAGTTAAACATATACTTAGTATTCAATCCAGGCATTCTATATCTAGATATTCACACAAGAGAATGAAGCCATATGTCCACACAAAGACTTCTATTTAAATATTTATAATATATATAAATATTTATAATAGCTTTATTTATAATAGACAAAATCTGAAAAATATCCTAATGGGCACCAATGGGAGAATTAATTGTGGTGCATCTAGGCAATGGGACATTACACAGCAATTAAAAGCAATAAACTAGTGATAGGTGGGACATTACGGAGGCATCTCCAAAGCATTATGCTAAGTGAAAAAAACCAAGACAAATATGACTACATATATTATCTGTTACACATATAGTTTCTGTTAAGTAGAATTCTAGGGAGAAAAAACAACAGTGATGGAAAGTAGATTAGTGGTTGCCAGTAACTAGGACATATGGGAGGGAGCTTGAGTGCAAAGTGACACAAAGGAACAATTTGAATGATAGAAGATTTTATATTTTCACAATCATGTTGTAAATGACATAAATCCTGACTATAGTTTTTTTTTTTTTCCCCTGGCTTGTGCTTGTCCGATATCTTGTCCTTTGACTCACACGATATTTAATTTATCAACATGAGAATCTATATAACTTCTCCTTGGATCAAGGCACCCACACATTTCAAGCAAGGGGACTTGCCCGCTAGGCAGTGCTCACCCAGAAGCTAACAGTGTGACAAAATGTTGACATTTTAAGGTACAGATAAAGCAACATATGGAGAACAATGCATTGCAGAATTGTACATTGTCCTTCCAGACAAGATGCATATTTTTGTTTTGTTTTTTTTGTTTTGTTTTTTGTTTGTTTTTTTATTTTTATTTTTATTTATTTTTTGTATTTTTTTATTCTTATGTTAATCCCCATACATTACATCATTAGCTTTAGATGAAGTGTTCCACGATTCATTGTTTGTGCATAACACCCAGTGCTCCATGCAGAACGTGCCCTCCTCAATACCCACCACCAGGCTAACCCATCCTCCCACCCCCCTCCCCTCTAGAACCCTGTTTGTTTTTCAGAGTCCATCATCTCTCATGGTCCGTCTACCCCTCCGATTTCCTCCGCTTCATTCTTCACCTCCCGCTACCTTCTTCTTTTTTTTTTCTTAACATATACTGCATTATTTGTTTCAGAGGTACAGATCTGAGATTTTGAAATAAGGACCATTATATAGCTTCCCCCAATAGCTAAAACACAGAGTCCATGGTTCTGCCACTTAAAATTGAATCATTTGGTACAACCACCAATATTGACCTATTGGAAATAATAATAATAGTATTCAATAATGTGTGCTACAGAAGTGTAAATTAGTAATAATGTAAAATGCTTACACTAAAGAGGCAGATAATGGATACTTTATAAAATTAAAGCGTATTGTATACTTCAACAACAGTATTTTTTTTTTTAAGGCAGACTGCCACATGCCACGCTTCATTTGAATGTGCCTGGAGTCTTGAAAGCTTGACTACCTTAAGGTCTCCTACAAATAGACCTTGAGAGCTTGTTTGGAGGTTCTAGCACGGGAAGTGCAGCTAGTCGTATGACCTTGACCGAAGAAGACTGGTCCTCTTCTATTGGGGTAGGTCGTCCTCTTTGGCCTAGTGTGCAGCTTTGGGAGGGACACACATGGAACAGTCAAGGAAGAAGGGGCCCCCTGCCTAGCCAGCCAGATCAGCCCGGTCAATCTTGGCGATCAATGGGGTGACCGATACCGCAGCCAGATCACCCTCACACCCAACAACAGTGATTCTTTACACATTGCTAACCAACTCCCTTTCACCACCATTTCAGTTTTTATTTTATTTTATTTTATTTTATTTTATTTTATTTTATTTTATTTTATTTTACTTTAATGTTATGTTAGTCACCATACAGTACATCATTATTTTGATGTAGTATTCCATGATTCATTGTTTGGTATAACACCCAGTGCTCCATGCAGAACGTGCCCTCTTTAATACCCATCACCAGGCTAACCCATCCCCCTCCCCCCTCCCCTCTAGAACCCTCAGTTTGTTTCTCAGAACCATTTCAATTTTAAAAGGTGCCTTAAAATAAATAAGTAAATAAGTAAGTAAATAAATAAATGAATAAAAGGTGCCTTAGGTTTCTCCAGAATGACTTCCTTTTTTATTTGCTGACCATAAAGTATTCATATCTCTAGGTTTAGTGAAAACCATTCTTTCTACTGAAATTTTCTCTGAAATTTGAGTATCAGTACAATACATTTTTAATCCATCCTCTTTTCTCCACAACACAGGCATATAATGCATAAAACATTTTTTTTTCAAAAATTAGACTAATGCACAAGAGAGTCCTGAGAAGTTGTGGGAGGTCCCCAGGTAGCGGTGCTGTTTTCACTCTGAGCTCCTTTTCAGAGCACAGCCATAAACACAGAGTGTGGTGTCTTTTTTTCCCAGGTTAAAAGGAATAAAAATATATAGATACACAATTATAACAATGAGCACATCTAGCATTCAGAGCTTGATTTTAATACAATTTTGTCACAGCCAGAAGAAGCCAAAATAAACAAGGCAACTAAATGTTATGTGGTACCTTGGATGGGACCCCGGAACAGAAAAATATACTAGATAAAGTCTAAGAAAATCAGAATAAACAATGAATTTTACTTATTTATTTTTTATTTTTATTTTTTAAAGATTTTATTTATTTGACAGAGAGAGACAGCAAGAGCAGGAACACAAGCAGGGGGAGTGGGAGAGGGAGAAGCAGGCTTCCCGCCGAGCAGGGCGCCCAATGTAGGACTCGATCCCGGGACCCCGGGATCATGACCTGAGCCGAAGGCAGACGCTTAACGACTGAGCCACCCAGGCGCCCCTAAACAATGGATTTTAGTTAATAATGTATCAATATTGACTCATTAATCGTAATAAATATACCTTATTAATCTAAGATGTTAATTACAGGGAAAACTGGAGGTAAGATATGTGGGAACTATCTGTACTGTCTTCTCAATTCTTTTGTATATCTAAAATGGTTCTTTAAAAAAAATAGAATTATTTATTATTTAGAGAGAAAGCAAGTGCACAAGCAGGGAGAGAGACAAAGGAAGAGGGAGAGAGAGAATCTCAAGCAGGCTCCTTGCTGAGGGAGGGGAATTGGGGCTTGATCTCACGACTCTGAGATCATGACCTGAGCTGAAACCAAGAGTGGCAGCTTAACCAACTGAGCCACCCAGGCAACCCGTAAAATGGTTCTTAAAATCAGTCTATTGAAAATGTTGAATACAGGGACGCCTGGGTGGCTCAGTTGGTTAAGCGGCTGCCTTCGGCTCAAGGTCATGATCCTGGGGTCCTGGGATCGAGCCCTAGATCAGGCTCCCTGCTCAGTGGGAGCCTGCTTCTCCCTCTGCCTGCCGCTCCCCCTGTTTGTGCTCTCTTTCTCTCTCTGTAAATAAATAAATAAAATCTTAAAAAAAGAGAAAATGTTAAATACATATTGAATATATGTATATAGATAAATAGGCACAGTATGATCATTCAATATTCTATGCTTACCTCCCATATTCTACATCCTTTTGTATGTTTCTTAAATTGTTATTGGACGAATAGCATAATCTTTAACCACTATTAGACGATTCTTGAAATATGGAAGCAGTTGGGGATTATATTGTATTACTTTCTACATGATAAAAAATGTGACAGAGAAAAATTTCCTTCTGAATCTTCACTTGTACAAGTCACTAAAGATTAAATGAAATTAAAGCAATAAAAAAACCACACACACACCCACACACACACACAGAAAACAACCATAATTTTACTATTGATTATGAGAAAAAAATGTTCTGGGTTTGAAAGTCACCAGGGTAAAGACTTCTGTTTCATTCCAATTTACTGAAAGTGAGTTATACTTCTATGAATTATTAAATATTTCATCAGCGTCATAAGTTTATAACATCATTTTCCAGCTGAAATGAAAATGTTTTCTAATCTTAAATGAAGTCTTTTCTAAAACTAGATTCCTCTTTTACTTCTTGCTGATGAACTGAGTTGGCCCATGTTTATTAAAATATGAGTTACAGAGTTCATCTCAATGTTAAAAATGGTTTTTCATTTACACATCCATGTTATATTAGCTGTATCTTATGCAAGGCCTAATATAGGCAGAACTAAAAGAACATTGAAGGAAGAAGAGCTCATTCAGTGTATGGATTTAACATAGGATTTCAGCTCCAGAAGATTTTGTATTTATTTACTCACACTCAAAAGTGTACCGGGTTTGAAAAAAAAAAAGTATGTTTATATAAACAAAATATATTTTACTATACAGTCTTTGTCATTTCTTAACATAATAGGCATACCTATTTCCTATTAATCTCAAAGGCATAGCAAAAAATGAAACACAAAGAGTAAGAAGCTTATGAGTTTTTTGAATATACAACTACTTATATTATGGTGAAGAAAATAGATTTCATAATAATTTTTGCTATCTTTAAATTTAAAAATCAGGATGATTTCATCTAGGTCTTAATAGCTGCTTTGTCATTCCTATACAAACTACCTGTATATGCTACAAACCATGTAATGACATAGATCTTCTAATAATATTGTCTCCTTGAAAAAGATGGAGTACTATGTCAAAATGTTTTATATGGTTATTTTGATGTTTAGTCCTTTGAACGTCAATGATTTTGTTTTCACAAGGAAGGTATTACTTTTCCACTGTTAAATTCACAAAGCAGTGTAAAATTCCTGTTAATTTTTTTCTATCAAGACAAGGGTGGTCATGTGTAGAGTTCATCGTCACCTCACCTCAAGTAGAAAATGGATTCTAGCACACATATGGTAAATAATTTCAATTTTTCCTCAATGCTATACTCATAAGTTAGGAAAAATTACCAATTTTACAGCATCAGTACATTTTTTTATTTTCAAATTGAAAATTAGAAAAATATATTTCACTCCACAAATATTCAAATATTTTAATCAGTGAATTTAATGCAGTGATCACTTTACTACTGTGTGAGACAGTTATTTCATATGTCTTACATATAACAATGTTGAACTTGTTTTTGTTTTGTTTTGTTTTTTTAAAGATTTTATTTATTTATTTGAGACAAGAGAATGAGAGACAGAGAGCATGAGAGGGAGGAGGGTCAGAGGGAGAAGGAGGCTCCCTGCTGAGCAGGGAGCCCGATGCGGGACTGGATCCTGGGACTCCAGGATCATGACCCGAGCCGAAGGCAGTCGCTTAACCAACTGAGCCACCCAGGCGCCCCTTGAACTTGTTTTAAAAGTGCTTCTTTCAACTTTTTTATAATGTCACTAAAATGTTTGATAATTCAACTCAGTATTCTCCTTCAAGGGAATTTTTGGTAGACTATTAACTATTTTATCGTAAAAGTAGTCATTTCTGTATTTAGCACTGTGCTTGCACATAGTACTTATTTATCAGTAAATACTGCCTTGTTACATGAATGAATGATAAACCAAGTAATAGGTTGGCAGACAGTTGATCAAGATGGGATTTAAAAAGTGATTCTTCATATTTATGTTTTTCAAGATTTCTTCTTACCTTCTAGATGGGGTAGCACTCAATTTTACTGAAAGATGTGTCCTACCTTCCTCCCTTTCTCCTTGATATATATATATTTTTTTTTAAGATTTATTTATTTATTTGAGAGAGAGAGAAAGAGTATGAGCAGGACGGGCAGAGAGAAAGGAAGAGAGAATCTGAAGCAGACTCCTCCCTAAGTGCGGAGCCCAATGCAGGCTTGATCTCAGGACCCTGAGATCACCACCTGAGCCAAAAACAAGAGTTGGACACTTAACCAACTGCACCACCCAGGTCCCCCTTTTCTTGGTATCTATAATAGCAAATATATATATATATATATTTTATAATATATATATTATAGCAAAAATATATATATATTTTGCTTTTCACCTTCTGACTTCCTGTAGACAAATTATTTAAATATAAACTTTATGGCCATATATGTTATAAGGCGGAAAATGTGCTATAGCTGAGAGTGAAGGCCTAAGTAGCAGCTTCTGGAACAGAGCAATGGAAAGGGGATTAGGAACTTGGGGACCACAGGCTAGGGTAGAGGTATTGGAGAAATTAAATCTCAGAATGTTGAGATTCTTCTAGGAATAGGAAGAATGTTCATCTTTTCGAATATGGTATTTGACATTTTCTCATGGAAAGCTAAAAGCATTTTGCTGCTTTTGTTGTTTTGTTTTGCTTTTCCAACTAGAATACTTACTAATCTCTGGAACTTACATCACCTAAATTTACAAAACTTTATGACACAGATAGCAAATACTTGTAGTTACTCTGTAAATCCTATAATGGTGAATTAGAATTTTTAAATTTTGTGTAAGCAAAGAGAAAGTAAAAAAAAAAAAAATCAATTAAAGGGAAACTTGATTCAAGTCATGGCACAGACCTTGATGGGACAGTGCTCATAATATCACCCGTTTCTTTTTTATATAAAGCTGTTACTTTATTGTGTCATAACAGGATTTTGTTTTACATTTTTTGACGGTTGAATGGCTTTTAAAATTTACTATAAGTTTATGGTCATTGTGTTCTGAACTGTCATTAAATCAATCTCAGATGTCACATGTTTGGATAAAATATCTTCGGAATATTTGGGTTCTCCATATTTTCACAAGAGGCTTCCCATATCCTGAAAGCCTTATCTGTCACATAAGACTCAGCTAAAGTATCATAATTCCATAGCCATCCTCATGTCTACTAGGCTTTGGATCCCTTCTTCATGAATATGCTTCCCCTGGGGAGGCACTAGGTGCATAACACATGCCCAATATATGCTGTGTAATGACTAAATCATTCCTTCTACTTTTAGTTATTCTAAAATAACATTGGTACCCCATCATTACTTCTAAAAATAGGGCATTTGACTTACAGATATAATTACTTACCTGCCATTAATAACATACAGAATGGGTGAGAGTATCTGATTTCATTCTTAGAAGTACAATTTGTAAACCAGATTCAAACAATACCTTTGAGATTTTGGTTGCCCTACTTACCTCTTTGGTCTTGGAACTTATTTTTTCCATTTGTGTGAAACAAAAAAGAAATATACTGGACTAAATCATTGTTACCAAAAATGTGTGTTCTATAGAACACACTATTAATAAAAATTGTGTGAAAACTTAAAAAAACTTAAAAAAAAATTTTCTGGCTAACATTATTGGAATGCACTGGTTTAAATTAATAAAAGACAGGGTTCTTAGCTATAATGGCAGACAATATGGAACGATACAAGACTACATGAGGAAGAGGTGACATGACGCAGCTTTCAGCTAGGACCAACTGCCAGACATATTAATGAGGTCATATTAGACTTCTGATGCATCCGATCAGCTGTATGAGGAGAAACGAGAAGGGATACAAAGAACCAAATCACAGATCATAAAAAAATAATAAACTACAGTTATTTTATAAGGTACCAAGTTTTCTAATGCTTTATGTTATAATAATCAAAACTTACTTATTTCTTACTAAATGCTAAGAAATATTCTAAATGCCTTACATATATTAACTTACTTGTTTTTCACAATAATTCTGAAAAGAAGTATTATGTTTTATCCCCATTTTAAACACTAGTAAAAAAGACACGATGAGGTTATAACCTGCCAAAGATCCTCAAATTAGTAAGTGACAGAACCTGGATTCAAACCCAGTAAGTGTACCTCTAGATCTTTCTCTCTAAACCCCTGCCATTCTATTTCTATAATCATTTTACTTTTCTTTTAATCAGCTTCATTAATGGATATTCAAAAATTGTTACTATTCCTTCAAAGTCATCAAATTTAAACTTGGTTACATTCTCAATTATAAATTTATTATAATTATAGATAGGTATTTCCTAAAAAGTTAAAATGTACTTTTGTTTATATAACAATAGAAAAATACATCCAAATGCAGTTATCAAAGTTTGATGAGATTTAATTACCACAGTTAGTAACCAAGAAATCCCTGTATTAATATTAACATCTTTTGGCCTTTGATCAGACTATGCATTCTGTTAGAGTTATTCCACTATTGCAAGTCAAAATATAATAATTATGACCAGTAATTGAGGGCTTACTTATATGCCAAACCTTTGCTAAACACTTTACATGATATAATTTTTCATTGAGCCCTCAGAACAAACCAAGGAAGTAAAGAAAATGACTATTCCTTTTAATTTATGAGGAAACTAGGGTTAATATAAGTTATATAAATTGTCCAAGGTTTAAATACCTGCTAATCTAACTCCAGCTTCTGTAGAATCACCCACAGTCTGATATTGTAGTACCTAATTTTTGTCTGTTTTTATCCTGTCTAATGAAAATAAGAGTTTTAATTTATGAACACCTTCTCTTTCAACGTTTTGTGTAGAACAAATTATCTACACCATTACTTATTCATATAGCTACCCAAGAATGTAGGGGTTAAAAGGAAGGAACCAAGATTTTGAAAAATTATGTAACTTACCTGAGACTAAAGTGCTAGCAGGTAATAGGGACTGATATCAACTGTGTTACATGTTAGCTCTTTAGTCTTAGGTAAATTACTCAGCATATATATACCATTCTATAGAAGTTCAAAGTGATATATCACTCTTTTTTTAAAGATTTTATTTATTTGAAAGAGAGCGAGAGAAAGGGGAGGGTCAGGAGGAGAGGGAGAAGCAGACTCCACATTGAGCAAGGAGCCCAACGTGGGACTCAATCCCAGGACCCTGGGATCATGACATGAGCTGAAGGCAGACACTTAACCAACTGAGCCATCCAGGTGCCTCAATATATCATTCTTTTAATAATCGTATGTAATGTTACTTAAAAGTTTCCTCATTCATAGCCAAATACATCAAATAGGTCTTCCTTTTCATCTTTTTTCCCTGAAAAAAAACGTTTTAAGTTTGATGATTCTGTTTTTTTTTTTATATATTCAAGGCCAATTCATATATACTTTCCAAATAAGCATTTTGCAAAAGGAGCCTCCTCTCCTTTTCTTTTATCACTACTTACATTGAGGCACACAATGTAAATATTCCATAATTACTTTAGAAATTATTTTAGTTAGCTTTGTATTATGGTCAATTTTTAATATGTTTTGGCCACCCAGGTCGTAAAGATATTTGTGGCAAGGGTTGTGTCTTATGGGTCTATTATGTATTGTGTTTAAGGCAAATTTTACACATAAATATCAAATGCATGTATGCTCAACTAAAGTGAACTGAAATTGTTGGGAGTTCATTGAAAGATTAGAAAGGGTTAGAAAAAGGATTAAATTTTGCCAATATCTTGAAACTGCCAACAGATTAGTCTCAACCAAAGCTGGGAAAGCAATGATATATTTTACTATACTCAATCGTCACACACATTGTTTATTTAAATCTGAGTCTAAAAGCAGTTCAGCTTAAGTAAAATCAAATCCTCCTGACATGCCTTTGAGCATTTTGAGGTTTAATGGTGCCTAGCACAGCAGTGTAATTAACAGTACCCGTGATATATAACAATGCTATGTTTTCTAGTGCTATAAACAGAAGGCTTATGCCAGATTGCTTGTTAAGGTACACACGGTATCAAAGTACACCAGATGAAACAATCCCCCAGTAACCACGTAATGAGGTAAAGACATCTGTAACATAATTCTAGAACTTTGAATGTGAAGATTTAAAGTCTTTGTAATGGTACAGATGGAATTATCACCATCCCCATGGACACTGTGACTAGAAATAGATCAGCCCCCAGGCATGATAGACCACTAAGAGATAAATTGTGTTTGCCTTCAACAACAAGAAAAAATAACATCCCCAAGGTTAATGGTAAATCTTAACTGCAAATGGGTATCACAATCTCGAAGTGAAATATAAAGATTTTTACAGCACGAACACAGTACACATTGAGAGACATCAAAATGATTATAAGACACCAATTTGATGAATAATATTTATTGAAGTATAATTAACATACAGTATCCTATTAGTTTCAGGTGCACCTCATAGTGATTCTATATTTTTACATACTATGAGATGATCCCCATGATAAGTTTAGTTAGCATCTGTCCCCACAAGTTATTACAATATTATTGACTATGTTCCCTATGCTATACATTATATCCCCATGACTTAATTTATTTTATAACCAGAAGTCTGTACCTCTTCATTCATTCTCTTCACCTCTTTCGCCCACTCCCTAACCCCTCCCCTCTCTGGTAACTAACAGTTTGTTTCCTGTATCTGTAAGTCTGCTTCTGTTTTGCTTTGTTTGTTTACTTGTTGTTTTGTTTTGTTTTGTGTTGGATTCCACATATAAGTGACATCATATGGTATTTGTTTTTCTCTGTCTGACTTATTTAATGAGCATAATACCCACTAGGTCCATCCATGTTGTTGGAAATGGCAAGATTTCATTATTTTTATGGCTGAATAATATTCTATTATAGATGTAGATCTAGATACACACTACATCTTCTTTATCCATTTATCGATCAGTGGATGCTTATGTTACTTCCATATTTTGGTGATTGTAAACAATGCTGCAATGAGCATAGGCGTGCATATATCTCTTCAAATTAATGTTTGTGTCTTTAGATAAATATGCAGATACATTCCCATACTGACCGCAGCACTTTACATTCCCACCAACCCGACCACCGACAAGGAAGGGTACAAAAGTGGCCAAATAGAAACTCCATCCAGGAAAGGACAGCACCAACAGGGCTAATGAGATAGGAAAAAGTGGTAAGGTTCATTAATTAGAGATTCTGAAGAAGTCAAAATATTGTTGGAGTGTGAATACTGGAAAGAGATAAAATGCAAAGTTCTTAGATAAATGTCAATTAAAGTGGGGTGTTTGAAATATTACAGCTATTAATAATCCCTAAGCCTAGAATATAATAATAGGAGTTTCTGACTAAGTCACTTGGAATAATAAGCTATTGTTAGTAAGGAAACTAAAGAGTGGTTATGGATGTCAATGCCCTCCAGCCAAAGACCCATAGGAACATACTTAGAGTTGACCAACTTGGAATTTACACATTGTGATGAGGTAAAACACACACCATGGGAAAACTGGGGGCATTTCATTAAGATGATGTTAGAAAGGGCTTATTAATGTCTGAAGTTTGGTTGGAAGACTTTGGAGAAGGTTTGTGTAGCAAGGCTTTGCTCTGGGTTGGATGCTATCATGAAACAGGGATAATTTCATAATTGAATATTTTAATATGGCTTACTAGTCCAAAGGTAAAACTGTAGTTGGTAAAGAAGCAACAGTTCCTATTAGTCAAGACAGATGTTTGGTCATTTTTGTGGTTTGGAAAATATTCTTTTTTTTTTTTTTTTTTTTTTTTTTTTTTACTGTAATCAGACATAATTCTGGTGTAGACTTGATTTTTTCTAGATTTACTTTGATCATAGATTGGCCTTGTCTGTTCTTGATACTTATAGTCAAAAGGAGAACACCAAGGCCTAGTTGTGAGGGTCAAGCAGCTTCTATCAATAACAAAGCACAGCTGATAATAAGTAGCAGGCTTGCTCCTGGATGACATAGACTGCCTTTCTCTTTCTCAGTGCGTTGTATGAATGGATGTCCCTTAAAATGGTTACTAGTGAGTGGGTGGTGTGGATATGAAATGGGAAAGGAGATTTACCCAAGGTAAGGGGAGCTCTGGGCATCTCAGTCAAGAGCTAATTTCAGGCTCTGCCTAACTTCTTTTCTTTCCTTTTCTTTCCTTTCCTTTTCTTTCTCTTCTTTTCTTTTCCTTTTTTTTTTTTTTTTTTCTAGATGGAGAGCCAAGGGGTCCTCTAGGCACCATAGACTAACTTAATTTTAAGTGATTTTGTCCATTTCTATTATACAAGCTGATTTTCTGTCAGGCATGATAATCTGGGTAATTAATTGTATGCCCACAGAATGTCAGGTATTGTTAATCTCTTTGCATTTTGTGTACTAACCTTAAAATCTATAAAGCAAATTTGTGAATATAGAGAGAAACGGAGACCATACTCTCTACTACTGTCTCATACCTATAACTTTGGATACAGGGGTCTGAACCAGAGTTCTTCAATTCACTTCATGCCTAAGTGAATAACTACATGTATATAAGTCCTGAAATATTCTCTGAGGGAAAGGATAACATATGTGTAACCTTTTTATCTTTTATTTTGGACTGATTGACACCCTAAGAACTAAAACTCAATAAAAGGAAAGAATAACGATCATGCTGCGCACTAAGCCTTTTCTGAATTGTTATCAGTGTATATAACCATTTTAATTTTCCTATATAATTATTTGATTATTAATTATAATGAGACTTTAATAGAAACTCAATTTTCTTTTTTTCTTTTTTTAAGATTTTATTTATTTACTTGAGACAGAGAGAATGAGAGAGAGAGAGCACATGAGAGGGGGAGGGCCAGAGGGAGAAGCAGACTCCCCGCTGAGCAGGGAGCCGGATGCGGGACTCGATCCAGGGACTCCAGGATCATGACCTGAGCCGAAGGCAGTCGCTTAACCAACTGAGCCACCCAGGCGCCCGAAACTCAATTTTCTAAGGTAATTTTCTTTCTAACATTCTGACAATTAACGAAAGGTCTTGTAATGTTTACAGAGTTATTTTTCTTTGTTCCTTCCTTAATTCATCCCTGAAATTCTCCCTAAGTGCTTTCTTACGGCTTTGTTTCCACACTTTAACCTCTCCTCTCTTTCTTTTTTTTTTTCTTTTTTCCAAAACTTTCCCTAATTCTTTTTTTTAATTATGTATGTTAATCACCATACATTACACCATTAGTTTTAGATGTAGTGTTCCATGATTCATTGTTTGTGCATAACACCCAGTACTCCATTCAGTACGTGCCCTCTTTAATATCCATCACCAGGTTAACCCATCCTCCCAACCCCCTCCCCTCTAGCACCCTCAGTTTGTTTTTCAGAGTCCATAGTCTCTCATGGTTCATCTCCCCCTCCGATTTCCCCTGCTTCATTTTTCTCTCCCTAATATATTCCTTTTATTTAAACATATAATGTATTATATGTTATATTTGTTTCAGAGGTACAGGTCTGTGATTCAACAGTCTTACACAATACACAGTGCTCACCATACTGCATACCCTCCCAATGTCTATCACCCAGCCGGCCCATCCCTCCCACCCCCTACCACTCCAACAACACTCAGTTTGGTTCCTGAGATTAAGAATTCCTCATATCAGTGAGATCATATGATACATGTCTTTCTCTGATTGACTTATTTCGCTCAGCATAATACCCTCCAGTTCCATCCACGCCATTGCAAATGGCAAGATTTCATTCCTTTTGATGGCTGCATAATATTCCATTGTATATATATACCAATCTTCTTTATCCATTCATCTGCCGATGGACATCTTGGCTCTTTCCACAGTTTGGCTATTGTGGACATTGCTGCTATAAACACCAGGGTGCACATACCCCTTCGGATCCCTACATTTGTATCTTTGGGGTAAATACCCAGTAGTGCAATTGCTGGGTTGTAGGGTAGCTCTATTTTCTACTTTTTGAGGAACCTCCATACTGTTTTCCAGAGTGGCTGCACCAGCCTGCATTCCCACCAACAGTGTAGGAGGGTTCCCCTTTCTCCGCATCCCACCAGCATCTGTCGTTCCCTGACTTGTTCATTTTAGCCATTCTGACTGGTGTGAGCTGGTATCTCATTGAGGTTTTGATTTGGATTTCCCTGATGCCAAGAGATGTTGAGCACTTTTTCATGTGTAGGTTGGCCATTTGCATGTCTTCTTTGGAAAAATGTCTGTTCATGTCTTCTGCCCATTTCTTGATTGGATCATTTGTTCTTTGGGTGTTGAGTTTGATGAGTTCTTTATAGATTTTGGATACTAGCCCTTTATCTGATATGTCATTTGCAAATATCTTCTCCCATTCTGTCGGTTGTCTTTTGGTTTTGTTGACTGTTTCTTTTGCTGTGCAAAAGCTTTTTATCTTCATGACATCCCAATAGTTCATTTTTGCCCTTGCTTCCCTTGCCTTTGGCGATGCTTCTAGAAAGAAGATGCTATGGCTGAGGTCGAAGAGCTTGCTGCCTGTGTTGTCCTTTAGGATTTTGATGGACTTCTGTCTCACATTTAGGTCTTTCAACCATTTTGAGTCTATTTTTGTGTGTGGTGTAAGGACATGGTCCAGTTTCATTCTTCTGCATGTGGCTGTCCAATTTCCCAACACCATTTGTTGAAGAGACTGTCTTTTATCCAATGGACATTCTTTCCTGCTTTGTCAAAGATGAGTTGACCATAGAGTTGAGGGTCCATTTCTGGGCTCTCTATTCTGTTCCATTTATCTATGTGTCCGTTTTTGTGCCAGTACCATAGTGTCTTGATGATGACAGCTTTGTAATAGAGCTGGAAGTCTGGAATTGTGATGCCACCAGCTTTGCTTTTCTTTTTCAACATTCCTCTGGCTGTTTGGGTTTTTTTCTGGTTCCATAAATATTTTAGGATCATTTGTTCCATTTCTTTGAAAAAAGTGGATGGTGTTTTGATAGGGATTGCATTAAATGTGTAGATTGCTCTAGGTAGCATTGACATCTTCACAATATTTGTTCTTCCAAATAATGAGCATGGAACGTTTTTCCATTTCTTTGTGTCTTCCTCAATTTCTTTCATGAGTATTTTATAGTTTTCTGAGTACAGATTCTTTGCCTCTTTGGTTAGATTTATTCCTAGGGATCTTATAATTTTGGGTGAAATTATAAATGGGATCAATGCCTTAATTTCTCTTTCTTCTGTCTTGGTGGTGGTGTATAGGAATGCCACTGACTTCTGTGCATTGATTTTATATCCTGCCACTTTACTGAATTCCTGTATGAGTTCTAGCAGTTTGGGGGTGGAGTCTTTGGGGTTTTCCACATAAAATATCATATCATCTGCAAAGAGTAAGAGTTTGACTTCTTCTTTGCTGATTCAGATGCCTTTTATTTCTTTTCATTGTCTGATTGCTGTCGCTGGAACTTCTAATACTATGTTGAATAGCAGTGGTGATAGTGGACATCCCTGCCATGTTCCTCACCTTAGGTGGAAAGCTCTCAGTTTTTCCCCATTGAGAATGATATTCGCTGTGGGTTTTTCATAGATGGCTTTTATGATATTGAGGTATGTACCCTCTATGCCTATACTCTGAAGAGTTTTGATCAAGAAAGGATGCTGTACTTTGTCAAATGCTTTTTCTGCATCTATTGAGAGGATCATATGGTTCTTGTTCTTTCTTTTATTAATGTATTGTATCACATTGATTGATTTGTGGATGTTGAACCAACCTTATAGCCCAGGGATAAATCCCACTTGGTTGTGGTGAATAATCCTTTTAATGTACTGTTGGATCTTATTGGTTAGTATTTTGGGGAGAATTTTTGAATCCATGTTCATCAAGGATATTGGTCTGTAATTCTCCTTTTTGACAGGGTCTTTGTCTGGTTTGGGGATCAAGGTAATGGTGGCCTCATAAAATGAGTTTGGAAGTTTTCCTTCCATTTCTATTTTTTGGAACAGTTTCAGAAGAATAGGTATTAATTCTTCTTTAAATGTTTAGTAGAATTCCCCTGGGAAGCCATCTGGCTCTGGGATCTTGTTTTGGGAGATTTTTGATTACTGCTTCAATTTCCTTAGTGGTTATAGGTCTGTTCAGGTTTTCTATTTTTTCCTGGTTCAGTTTTGGTAGTTTATATGTCTCTAGGAATGCATCTATTTCTTCCAGATTATCTAATTTGCTGGCATATAGTTGCTCATAATATGTTCTTATAATTGTTTATATTTCTTAGCTATTGGTTGTGATCTCTTCTCCTTCGTTCATGATTTTATTTATTTGGGTCATTTCTCTTTTCTTTTTGATAAGTCTGGCCAGGGGTTTATCAATCTTGTTAATTCTTTCAAAGAACCAGCTCCTAGTTTCATTGATCTGTTCGACTGTTCTTTTGGTTTCTATTTCATAGATTTCTGCTCTGATCTTTATTATATCTCTTCTGCTGGGTTTGCTGTTTTCTCCACCTCCTTTAGGTGTAGGGTTAGGTTGTGTACTTGAGACCTTTCTTGTTTCTTGAGAAACCCTGTATTGCTATATACTTTCTTCTTAGAACTGCCTTTGCTATATCCCAAAGATTTTGAACAGTTGCATTTTCATTTTCATTTGTTTCCATGAATTTTTTTTAATTCTTCTTTAATTTCCTGGTTGACCCATTCATTCTTTAGTAAGATGCTCTTTACCCTCCATGTATTTGAGTTCTTTCTGACTTTCCTCTTGTGACTGAGTTCTAGTTTCAAAGTACTGTGGTCAGAAAATATGCAGGGAATGATCCCAATCTTTTGGTACCAGTTGAGTCCTGATTTGTGACCTAGGATATGATTTATTCTGGAGAATGTTCCATGGGCACTAGAGAAGAAAGTGTATTCTGTTGCTTTGGGATGGAATGTTCTGAATATATCTGTGAAGTCCATTTGTTCCAGTGTGTCATTTGAAGTCTTCATTTCCTTGTTGATCTTTTGCTTAGATGATCTCTCCATTTCAGTGAGGGGGTGTTAAAGTCCCCCACAATTATTGTATTGTTGTCGATGTGTTTCTTCACTTCTGTTATTAATTGGCTTATATAATTGGCCACTCCCATGTTAGGGGCATAGATATTTACAGTTGTTAGATCTTCTTGTTGAATAGACCCTTTAAGTAAGATATAGTGTCCTTCCTCATCTCTTATTACAGTCTTTGGTTTAAAATCTAATTTGTCTGATAGAAAGATTGCCACCCCAGCTTTCTTTTGGTGTCCATTAGCATGGTAAATTGTTTTCCACCCCCTCACTTTCAATCTGGAGGTGTCTCTGCGTCTAAAATGAGTCTCTTACAGACAGCATATCTATGTGTCTTTTTTTTTTTTTTTTTTTTTTTTTATCCAATCTGATACCCTGTGTCTTTTGATTGGGCATTTATCCCATTTACATTCAGGGTAACTATTGAAAGATATGAATTTAGTGCCATTGTATTGCCTGTAAGGTGATTGTTACTATATATTGTCTGTGTTCCTTTCTGGTCTATGTTACTTTTAGGCTATCTCTTTGTTTAGAGGACTCCTTTCAATATTTCTTGTAGGGCTGGTTTCTTGTTTGCAAATTCCTTTAGTTTTTGTTTGTCCTGGAAGCTTTTTATCTCTCCTTCTATTTTCAATGACAGCTTAGCTGGATATTGTATTCTTGGCTGCATATTTTTCTCATTTAGTGCTCTGAAGATGTCATGCCAGTCCTTTCTGGCCTGCCGGGTCTCTGTGGATAGGTCTTTTGCTGATCAAATATTTCTACCATTGTAAGTTACAGATCTCTTCTCCCGAGCTGCTTTCAGTATTTTCTCTTTTCTTTGAGACTCAGTAGGTTACTATTAGATGTCTGGGTCTTGACCTATTTTTATTGATTTTGAGAGGGATTCTCTGTGCCTCCTGGATTTTGATGCCTGTTTCCTTCCCCAAATTAGGGAAGTTCTCTGCTATAATTTGCTCCAATATACCTTCTGCCCCTCTCTCTCTTTCTTCTTCTTCTGGCATCCCAATTATTCTAATTTTGTTTCATCTTATGGTATCACTTATCTCTCAAATTCTGTCTTCATGATCCAGTAGATGTTTATCTCTCTTTTTCTCAGCTTCTTTATTTTCCATCATTTGGTCTTCTATATCACTAGTTCTTTCTTCTGCCTCATTTATCCTAGCAGTTAGAGCCTCCATTTTTGATTGCCCCTGATTAATAGCCTGTTTGATTTCAACTTGGTTAGATTTTATTTCTTTTATTTCTCCAGAAAGGGTTTCTCTGATATCTTCCATGCTTATCAAGCCCAGCTAGTATCTTTAAAATTGTCATTCTGAACTTTAGTTCCAACATCTTACTAATGTCTGTACTGATTAGGTCCCTGCCAGTCAATACTGCCTCTTGTTCTTTGTTTGGAGGTGTTTTTTTTTTTTTTCCATCTTGTCACTTTTTCCAGAGGAGAATAAATGAATGAGACAACATAATGCTAACTGGGTAACAATGATCCCAGAAAAATATACATTAAACAAATCAAAAGAGACCTGAAACCAGGGGAAAAGAAAGGGAAAGAAAGAAAAAAGAAAAAGCAAAAAAGAAAAAGAGATAAAAAACAAACAAACAAACAAAAACAGAATATGATCAAATATGATCAGGCTGGTGCATAGATCACTGCCATACACTAGATTTGGGGAGTATTTTGGTCTGTTTGAAAAAAGTGTCTCCCAAAATTTTAAAGAAAGAAAAGCTTATATATGTACAAAAATAAGGGTAAATACAATGAAGGCATGGAATATGACTGTAAAGATGAAAATTATAAAAGATTTTATAAAAGGAGTTGATAAGATAAGAAGTTGGTTGAAAAAAGAAAGAAGAGGATTTTAAAGAAAAAAGAAGGGAGAGAATGTGATCAGGCAGGAGACTAGAACAAAGCCATACACTAGAGATTTAGGGTATATTTTGGTCTGTTAGAAGAAACTGTACCCTAAAATTTTAAAGAGAGAGCAACTTATATATATACCAAAAATAAGGTTAACTACTATGAAGGGATAAAATATGACTCTAAAAATGAAAAATAAAAAAGATTTTTTAAAAACGGGATTGATAAGATGTTGGTTGAAAAAGGGAAAAGGAAAAATTAAAAAAAGAAAAAAGAAAACTAAAAATATTAACTTTGAAAGACTAAAGAATCATGGGAAAAAAGCTATGAATTCTATGTGCTCTATTCCCTTAGCGCTGGAGTTCTGCCATTCTCATTTATCCATAAACTTTGTCTTGGCTGGCTGTTCTTGCTGATTTTCTGGGGAAGGGGCCTGTTGCCATGGTTCTCAAATGTCTTTGCAGGAGGGGGAATTGCCCTGCCCTTGCTGGGGGCCAGGCTAAGTAACCTGCTCGGGTTTGCTCTCAGGAGCTTTTGTTCCCTGGAAGCTTTCTGTATAGCTTTGGAGGATGAGAGTGAAAATGGCAGCCTCCCAATCTCTGCCCTGGAGGAGCCAAGAACTCAGGGCCCCACTCCTCAGTGAGCCCCCAGAGAAAAGCAGTCAATCACTCCCATCTCCCCGGTCTCCAGCCGCACTCTATGCTCACCCGGCCTGTGACCGAGCGTTTCTATCTCTGGCACCCGACCCCGTTTGGAGTCTCTAAACCCAGCAGATCCCTGCGGTGCACTCCCACATCACTCCTCCTGGGGCAAGAAGGGGAATTTCCCCGGATCTGCTGCTTGTTGGGTCCCTGCTGGAAGAGCAGTGGCCCGACTGTGCCGCGGATCACGGTTTATGGCAACCCCAACCTGAGAGCCCAGTCCTTGGCTTTGTGTCTGCAGCCAGTTTCCCTGCTCTGATACCTGGGAGCTCTGCCACATTCAGGCCCCCTGGTCTTTCTGTGACCCCGAGGGTCCTGAGACCTCACTGTCCCAGCGAGGGTTCCACCCCCTGCTTAGCCACTGGAGCAACATCCCTCAGCAGAGCCGACTTCTAAAAGTTCCTATTTTGTGCTCTGCTGTCTATCACTCGCTGGTAGCGGCTGATGGAGGCCCCCACCCCCGCCATCTATCTTCCCGAATATCGCCTCAGATTCACGTCTCCGCACATCCTACCTTCCAGAAAGTGGTCACTTTTCTGTTCAGAGAGTTGCTGCTATTCTTTTCTTTGATCTCCTCTTGAGTTCGTAGGTGTTCAGAATGTTTCAATCCCTATCTAGCTGAATTCCTGGGACCAGCTGAAATTTAGGTCTCATACTCCTCTGCCATCTTGCTCCTCCCCTCTCTCCTCCCTTTCTTTCTCTACTTCCCCCATTCCCATTCCTTTCTAGTCTTCTTTTATTCCCTTCTTTCCCAGCTTTAAAAAAAAACTGAGGTATAATTGACATATAATACTGTACTGACTATATAATACTGTTGTATAATACAACATCACGATTCAATGTCTTTATATATTTTTAAATGATCACCAAAATAAGTCTAGTTAACACCCATTGCCATACATCGTTATGATTTCTTTTTGGGGATGAGAACTTTTAAGATGTGTTCTCTTAGCAACTTTCAAATATGGAATACAGTATTGTTAATTACAGTCAGCATGATGTACATTGTATTTATAGGACTTATGTATTTTGTAACTGGAAGTTTGTACCTTTTGACACCTTCACCCATTTTGCCCACTTCTCAATCCTGCCTCTGGCAACCACCACCTTGTTCTCTGTAGCTATGAGCTATCAGCTTTCTGATATTTTAAAAGAGAATTTATGGTAGTTTAGAGTGTTTTGTTTCATGTTTGTTCAAAGACATAATTACACAAATTTCTTGTGTAATATGATTACAAATTAACCTTTGTTTGTGCTCTAAATTTTAAATATTTGTGGATAGAAATAGATATCATTGACATAATTGTTTTGGAACACTAGGAACTTACCATAAAACTTACCCTACAATTTTAATGCTCAGATAACTACATATCATTTTGTATTTTATTTAGTGATCTCCTATAAGTTGTTGCTAACTTCATAATCTTAGGACAATAACATGCCAGCCTTAAAAACAACATATTTCTTTTCACAGGCAAAACTTTGAGACAGTCAAAAGATGCTCAATTTTTTAAGTTGTATGAAAGAATGCCAAATTCTTTTCAAGAAAGGCTGATTTAATTCACTGTCATGTAAACAAAATAAAAATATAACCATTTCTCTATGCCCTGAACAATCCTGGAGCTTATAAAATTTTGTTTATTGATAATATGATAGTTATAAAATTTTATCTTGTATTAATTATCACTCCTCTGACTTCCAGCAGGTCTAAGAAAATTTTTTACATTTACTACTCCACTAAAATTCCTTTTCTGTGAACTGTGCATTTGTATTTTTGTATATTGATTTATTGTGCTTGTTTTGCTTGTCTTGCTTGTGAATTATTAGCATCTCTGTGCATATTTTTAAATCACATTTTGGTAATATTTCCCCAAGCTTGTCACACATATTTTAATTTTGTTGATTCTCTTTGTAAACTGTGACCAGACAGATGTTTTTTATACATTTCTGTACTGCAAAATGTGTTAACTTTATGATTATGACTGGTCTCCCCAACACTAAAATATAGATATAGATTAAATTTTACCTTTATCTTTATCTTGATCCTTTTATCTTTTTAAAAAGTTTTTTTTTGTTGTTTGTTTTGTTGTTGTTGTTGTTGTTGTTGTTTTAAATTTGTCCGAGGGGAGAGAGAGAGCGCACACAATCAGGGGAAGCTGCAGGCAGAGGGAGAAGCAGACTTCTGCTGAGCAGGCAGCCCAATGCGGGACTTGATCCCAGGACCCTGGGATCATGACCTGAGCCGAAGGCAGAAGCTTAACGACTGAGCCACCCAGGTGTCCCTTGATCCCTTTATTTTTAATTTTCAATGGTAACATAATGATTAATGATGTGGATTTAGAATCTGGGTACCTCAATTCAAATTTCAACTCCACCACTTAGCAGCTGTATAACGTCAGCCAAGATACTGATCTCTTTGTGAAGATAATAATATGAAGATAATAATACTCCCCATGTCATGAAGCAGCTGGGAAGAATAAATATGTTGGTTAAAGGAGTTTAGGGCAATGATCTGTAAACAGTAAAAACTCTTTATATGCCTTAGCCATTATTTAATTTATCAGTAACTTATTTACCTATAATATTTTATCTTATTTTACCAAAAACAATATTGAAAACCATATTACATATTTAAATACTTAACTGATTACTATTAAAATCACAAATGTGATAGAAAATGTCCATTAAAGAAATTTCATACAGTATTATTGAAAGTTTTGACTCAGAGAAAGTATTAACATTTAAAATATCTAGCAAAATTATCACTATAGGCATATCTTGTATTCTTACACTTCACAGATACTGTTTTTTACAAATGAAGCCTTGTGATAACCCTAGGTCAAGTGTATTGGTGCCATTTTTCCAACAGCATTTTCTCACTTCATGTCTCTGTGTCATTTTGGTAATTCTTGCAATATGTCAGATTTTTTATTATTATCATGTTTGTTACATTGATCTGTGATCAGTGATTATGGCGCTCTGAAAGCTCATATAAGAGCATTTTTAGCAATAAAATATTTTAATTAAGGTATGTACATTGTTCTTTTTAAACATAACATTGTTTTAGAAGCTTAATAGACTACATTATTGTGTAAACATAACTTTTATAGGCACTGGAAAACCAAAAAAAACAAACGTCATTTGACTCATTTTATTGTGGTATTTACTTTATTGCAGTGGTCTGCAACCGAACCCTAGTATCTCTCAGGTATGCCTGTATTCAGAATCAATATAATTTACTATAAAATAAAAATGATAAAACATTATATATAAGGCAAATATTTTTAAAGGTTTATTAATATAAATTTCATGTATACACAACTTATTTTATATACAGTTGACCCTAAGACAACATAGGTTTGAACTGCATGGACCCACTTACAAGTGGATTTTTTTTTTCAATAGAGTACAGTACTGTAAACATATTTTCTCTTCCTTATGACTTTCTTAAAGGCATTTTCTTTTCTCTAGGTTACTTTATTGTAAGGATACAGTATATAATGCATACAAGACACAAGATATTTGTTAATTGACTGTTTATGTTATGGGTAAGGTTTACAATCAATAGTAGTCTACTGGTGGTTAAGTTTTGGGGGAGCCAAGAGTTATTTGGGGATTTTTGACCATTAAGGGGGTCAGTGCCCCTAATCCCCACATTGTTCAAGAGTCAACTGTATTATCAAAAATTCAACTGATGGGAAAAATCCAAATATATTATCACTTTGCTAAGATTTTATTCTCAATCTTCATGTTAGAAGTTTAATTGATCTTTCTTTTCCTTCTCTTTCAAAAATTTTTATATAGTTTTAGCAACAGGGTTATACT
Source organism: Mirounga leonina (assembly GCF_011800145.1). Taxonomy (NCBI): domain Eukaryota; kingdom Metazoa; phylum Chordata; class Mammalia; order Carnivora; family Phocidae; genus Mirounga; species Mirounga leonina. The sequence goes on from NW_023270454.1 coordinate 51,570,653, forward strand.
GACTTTATAAGATAAATTGGTGACTTGTTTATTTTATTTGCTTTCTTTTGATTCATAATAAGTTACAACAAAGTTAGCATTGGAAAACAGCACGCATTTATTATGTCACAGTTTCTGCAGGTCAGGAATCCAGGTTTGAGTTAGTTGGGTCACTCACCAGCCTCAAATTCTGGTGTTGGCCAGGCCTGCTCCTTTTCAGAGCTCATTAAAGCTTTTGGCAGAATTTAGAATCTTGAGGTTAAAGGACTGAGGTCACAATTTTTTGGCCAGCTGTCAATCTGGGACTATTCTCAGCTACTAGAAGTTGCCCACAGATCCTGTCCTGCATTCCTCTCCACAATGGGGTAATTTGCCTCTTCAAGGTCAACAGGAGATAGCTTCAAATCTCTGTGCCTTTTTTGATCTCTATCCCTTAGGTATTTCTCTAAAGGACTAAGCAGACTAGTCAAATTATAAGTACTATATAGGGTTTCTACCCAAGGGTGTGGGGTCATCTTAAAATTCTGCCTATGGCATTCATTTATTCCCATTATCTGGAATATGTTGAATAACTTTGACATTATCTCTTTCAACGATATTGTCAAAATGATTGCCATAAAATTATTGTTTCAATTATTCTTAGTTTTTCTGAATTTTGTTAAATTCCACAAATAATCTTCTGATGTCCTCTTTTACATTTCCAGCCTCATTTATTTCTTTTGCTTTCTGAAATCGTGTTCAGTCTTGCCAGAGATACATTTATTTGCCTTTTCAAAGTACCAGAACTTATAGTTGCGGATGCTTGTTACTTCAGTTCTGACTATTAAGAATCATAGATGCCTTTTGGAATTTTTCATTTCATTCTTCTAGTTTTTTTGTTTTTCCTATTTTAACTCATCATCATGCCACACTTTGGGTTGACTTTGTTGAGTTCAGCCAAGCTGGAGACAAAAAGCTGAGCTGCCAGGTATCAAAGCTAGCAATTAAAGCAAACTTCAAATGAAAGTAACACTGTAGCTCTGAATCAGTTATTGCAATAGTTTAAGCAAGAGGTTAAACCAGAGATAGTGCTGACTCCCTCCTGTTTCATTTTCTCCTTTGGAACAGCATGCCAGTCAAAGTTCAGGTGGATCAGCATAGATGTGAGAGTCATCTCAGGGCAAAGGGACCCTGAACTAAAGCTCTATGGACCAGGGAATGGGGAGAAGGAGGAGGCCAAGGGGAATGGGAGGAAAACAGAGTGAGAAGAACTGAGTTCTAAGTCAGATTGGGGAAAACTGTCTTCATGGTGTCTCCTCAGCCCCCATTAAGAGGGCCTTTGCAAAAATGCCAAGAACAGCTCACACAAGGCCCCAGGAAACACAGTGAGGAATGAAGGTGTCTGGACTAGAAATGCACATGTGTGTTAGAACATGGCAGCACAGAGGGGCCTTCGTCCTTGACTGCAACTGGCTCAGAGACAGCAATGCACTGGCCCTGCCCCATACCAGGCGTGGGGCAGACAGCCATCCCCTGTAAGGCTCCTGAGTTAGGCTTTTGTAATTGCCTCTGGTTGGGCCTGAAATCACACATAGGTTTTCAGCCAAGAGATAGATTTTATCTCGTCTATTTATGGCATAGGAAAATTTTATTTCAATAGAAGTTTATAAGTAATATAAAAAGATATTTAATACAATATATTTGTACTCTCTTTGATGATGTATACTTCACTGTACTGTGTATGTTTAAAGACATATCCTGAGAAGTTCAAAATTAAGCAGTGCTGCTTTCTTCTTCTAACCCTGCCCCAATTTCTGATACATACCACACATGTGCCCTTGAGCAATGAAGATTTTCTTGCCAGCACATTGAAAATGACTTGCAACTTCTGGGTCAAGATAATGTGGAGAGTCAACTCTGAATCATTCTGCCTTAAAACAGATACGCTGAATGATAGAATATACAAAAGAAAAAACAACAACAAAGAAACAGGATAAGCTCAAATACAAGATAATCGTATATGTAAACTAGATTATATAATTGAAGAACAAAATACTGAGCAGAGCTAAAAACTGATTGCTTATTGGGATTCAAGCAATAGAACAAGGTAGTGAAAGGTACAAGATTTGTTCCTAAGAGAAAAAGGAGATTTAACCTCTTTTTTTTAATTAAAATATATTTGACATACAACATTGTGTAAATTTAATGCCCATAACATGTTAGTTTGATACATTTGTATATTGTAAAATGATTGACACTGTAGCGATAATTAGCACCTTTATCACATTACATAATTACCATTCCTTTTTAGTGGTTACAATAATTAAGTTCTAATCTCTCAGCAAGTTTGATGATTATAATATACTGTTGTTATGTTCACTGTACTGTGCATTAAATCTCCAGAGCTTCCAGGTATATACTGAAGAGGAATAAAAATAAGGATATCTAGGAGGTATCTCTACTCTTTTGTTTATTGTACCAATGTTCATAGTAGCCAAAATAAAAAACAACCTAAGTGCCCATAGACAGACAAATCGATAAAGAAGATATGCCATTTTGTGACAATGTGGACTTTGAGAATTTATGCTGAGAAAGAGAAGTCAGAGAAAGACGAGGACTACATGATTTCACTTCCATGTAGAAGCTAACAAAGCCAAATTCATAAAAACAGAATAAAATGGTGGTTATCAGGGGATAAAGGGTGGAGAGATAGGGCAGATACTGTTTAAGGATACAAACTTGCCACGGGTAGTAAATAAGCTCCAAAGATGTAGCTTCAAAGCTTCAAACCTCAGTCTGAAGCCAGGGCTGGGGAGACCTCTATTCTTTAGAGCATCTGTAGTTACTAAACAGTGTTTTAACATAGAAAGAATTATTAACTTTGTATAGTGTATATAACTTCTTCTTGAGTTTAAGATAAAAGAACACAAGGTTTCTAAAGTCATCTCTAATTTTTTTTTTTTTTTTTAAACAATGATATACTGGGGCACCTCAGTGGCTCGGTCAGCTAAGCGTCTGCCTTCGGCTCAGGTCATGATCCCAGAGTCCTGGGATGGAGCCCCGCATCGGGTTCTCTGCTCGACGGAGAGCCTGCTTCTCCCTGTCCCACTCCCCCTGCTTGTGTTCCCTCTCTCACTGTGTCTCTCTCTATCAAATAAATAAAATCTTAAAAAAAAAAAAAAGGATCAGTCGATGAATTTCTCTATAAGCAGATTTATTGTCCCATCCACCACTGTATCATCTGATCAGTAGGAATGGATGGACCTTGAAAGCCTTGAAATTTTCATTTGTAATTATCAGCTTAACTTTTCTGTTGTTTAAGTCCTCAGGGGACACTTTCTGAAAAAATTCCCAGTTCCCAAGCTTGACATTTTGTAATTTAAAGTCCTAACCTCCTTGATTAACCCAACAGAGAGGGTCAGTGCTTTACCCTTCCCAGCTCTTAATGGCTACCGTGCTTGATAAAAACCCTATTCAGTTTCATGTGATCAGTCTTGTTTTTTGAACAACTCTCAAGTCTGCATTTTTTAAAAAGTAAATTTGGCTTATTACATATGCAAAAGTAGTAACACATTTTAAAGTGGTCATAACTATTGTGTTGCAGATACTTGATCGTATTCCTTTAGTGAGATAATGTTTGGGGGCTTATATTGGAGGGTAGGGAAAGCTTTATAGGAAATAGGAAAAGAAGATATAAATCAGGTCAGTCCATTCTTAAGGATTCAAACATATTCACAAATTTTTAATTTAATTGCTTCAAAAGTAAACTAATAAAAAGTTAAAATATAAATTTATGTGTTTTAAAAAGCACAACTAATTAAGTTGAATTTTGTAGTTATAAATCCTCTAAAATGTAGAAAGGTCTTAAGTATATTTTTCTATTTGATTATGTATATAACATGAAACGCTTAAACCTGTTAAATATAGCTAACTTATTTATTATAGCTTTATGTTTTGATTTTTCCCCCTTCTTTCTTCTTTTAAAGAAACTCTGAAGGAGATAAATTTGATTTATAGCAGATTATTGAAGTAAACAGAAATATCATTTATGCATTTCAGCAGTAAATCACTAAAAGCACACAATACAATAATAATAAGTTTTTCAAATCAACTTGCCTCTAAAAACTGAAAAACATAAGAAAGTATCATTTAAGAATTGTAATAATTCCATGTCTTTTGGAATGTATAACTGTCATGATTTACTGTGATTTTGAACTATTTTTAATATTTCAGCTTCCTATTCGCCCCTCTCCAAATAAAGTGAAAATCTGAAAGGCACAGAAAAACTAAATGCTTTCATAAATCATAAAATAAAAACTTAGGAAAAATATGATTGAGAAAAAATAGTAGTCATTTTCTTTTTATTTGTTAATATTTTATGTCAATGCTACTATTTCTGAGATTATTCTCTCTTCAAATAACTCCATTTTGATAAAAAAATAAAATTTCAAGATATATCCTTGAAATTTAAATGATTATTGCTTTCACATGATTCATGTAAATTGGTGGTAGGCAGAATAATATTCTTCCTATTGGAGTCTATGTCCTAATTATTGGAACCAGGCTGAAATTTTTGTCATTATAGATTCGTTTGTGTTTTTGAAATTTTACAGACATGAAATCTTACAATATGTACTCTTTTTTTGTACAGCTTCTTTCACTCAATATAACAATTTTGATTTATTCATGCAGTTGTGCGTAGCAATAGTATATTTTTCAACTGTATTTTCACTTATATTGCTGAGGATTATCTCATTGCATGGATATGTCACAACACAATTTGTTCACCCATTCACCTTTTGGTGGACATTTGGTCTGCGTCCATATTTTGGCTATTACAAAAAATCAATTACAACCATTCATATACAAGTCTTTGCATGGGTATACATGCTTTCATTTCTTTCATATAAATATCTAAGAAAGAAGTGACTGGGCTATATGCTAGATATATATACAAGTTTTTTTTTTTTTTTTTTAATAATCTGTCAAAATAATTTCCAAAGTGTTGCACCATTTTACATCCCACAGGCAGTGTGGGAGCTCAAGTTTCTCAGCATCCTTGTCAACACCTGGAATAATCAGAATTTTATTTTTAACTCTGAGCTATCCTAACAATGGTTTAGTAGTATTATTATGGTGATTTTAATTTTCATTAATTAAAATGGTATTAAATATCATTTCATGGTCTCACACACACACACATACACATGGATACCAAATGATTTTTATAAATATTGTTTGGTAAAATATATGTCCAAATTTTTTGACTTTGTCAATTTATTTGTAAAGGATTTAGGTTTCTTTTAATGAGTTCTGAGGGTTCTTTATAAATTCTTTATGCAAAGTCTTTTTAATGATTTAGAAATACTTTCTCTCAGGGGCATATAGGTGGCTCAGTCAGGTAAGCATCTGATTCTTGATCTCAGTTCAGGTCTTGATCTCATAGTTATGAGTTCAAGCCCGGCTTTGGGGCCTACTTTAAAACAAAAACAAAAACTTTCTACCAATTTGTAGCTTATCTTTTCATCCTATCAATAGTGTACTTAAAGAACAAAAGTTTTCATCTTTATGAAGTCTAATTTATAAACACTTTTCTTTCACAGATCATCATTTTGGTATTGACATAGGAATTAAGAAATATTTGCTTAAACAGATATCTTCAAGATTTTTTTCTTGTATTTTCTTTTAGAAGCTTTATAAATTTGGTTTTACATTTAAGTCTATGATCCATTTGGGTTAAAAAAGATATTCCTATTTAGGAGTTATTAAATATGTATATTAACTATCAGGAGTCAGGGAGGGAATCACCAAAAAGAATTATTGGAGAGAGTACCTGAAGATCACACAGACCAAGAGAGTGACAGTTTCTACCAGACAGAATGGAAAACCCCATGAGTCATAAATAGGGTTATAGTCCTCATAGGGTCTTGCTTTAATAGTGGGTCATAATTAGTTTTAAATTAAATGCTGATCTGGTCCTATCTTATAAATTTTGAAAGGAAGTTCTTAAAGAATAAAAATATATCCCAGTACTTTATCCTCTGCTGAAATAAAGCTAAAATATATTTAATAGGATTACAAAAAATAGAGCACCCTAAAAGGTAAAAATTCTAATTTATGACATCCAATTAAAAATTATCAGGGGTGCCTGGGTGGCTCAGATGGTTAAACATCTGCTTTCGGCTCAGGTCATGATGCCAGGGTCCTGGGATCGAGTCCCACATCGGGCTCCTGGCTCAGTGGGGAGCCTGTTTCTCCCTCTCCCTCTGCCTCTCCCCCTGTTCATGCTTGCTCTCTCTCTCTCTGTACCTCTGTGTCTCAAATGAATAAGTAAAATCCTTAAAATAAAATAATAAGACTGAATATGTTGGAAATGGAAACATGAAAAAATATAAAAATTCAAAATGAAAGCTTAGAGATTAAAAACCATAAATTCAGAGATGAAAAAACACTATATAGTAGTGTTTTTAACCAAACAGATTATGGTTTATAGAAGAAATGATTAGTGAACTGGAAGGCATACTGATATCCAAACAATACACAGACCTGATTACCAGCATCTAGTGTTTCCCCAAAACGATGTCAAAGCATCATGGAATATGGATGCCTATCCAGGCCACCCTGGCAAATGAACCATACTGTATTTTCTTTGACTCCTAGGCTTAGGCAAACAACCTGGGCTTTTGGTCAGGCCACTGGTAAACCTTAGACCATCATATCAAACAAGCTTCCTTGCGGAGACAAAACATTTATGTAAAAATCAGCTCTGCTGCTTATATGTTCTTTGTTACCCTTGAGGATGCTCACCAAAAACAGCCCTCTGCTGATGGAGCAGAGCAAAACCAGCCTGTGTGAGCTAAACATGAGACTGAACTGTTTTCCACCCAGAACATGCAGACGTGCAATCAGTTGCCCTCTGGCTCCATGACAGGATGGCTTGTGGAAATAGTGACACCATCCTAAATTGAGCCTCCAGACAGGGACTACCACTCTCACAGGAGAAACCAAAATATCACGACAAGGCTACCCACCTGCCGGATGCTGTTCAAGATCAAAAACACTGCCCCACAGACCAGGGACTTCTTGGCAAATAGATCACATTGGGCCTCTCATTCCATCAGATCCTGACTGCAGTTGACACTTGGTTCAGGTTTGGCTTAGCCATTCGGTTCTGTTGCTCTGACTCAGGCCACGTGACACAAGCCTTGAAAGTCCTCATCTGTTTCCTGTTTAGTTTCCTGGAGCCCATTGCATCTGGTAATGGCCTCAGATTGGAAGTCAATGCTACAGACAAATGGGCTCAATCACGGGCATATGATAGACCCTCCATAACACCCGAAAGCTGTAAGGTAGTTGAATGTTTTAAGGACAAATACATTATAGGCTTAAGTGGTATGGGGTGGGAGGGACAAGATAGCCTCAGCCAGGACTGCACATCTCAGGTGAAGAGTTGGGCTTCTTTGTAGCGGTGGCCTCCCCAATACTTCTAACTTGCTGCTCATGTGTGAGCAGGCTGCTTGCCCCTTTCCTTCAACTGCACCCTCCTCCTTTTTTTATGTAACTATTGACAGCTAAGTCTCCATGGCAATCCTGCAAGAGCCTTCCATCCCTTCTACCTATTCATGAGAACCTAAGTGATGGGAGACCCAAGATGGCCATAAACAGCAAGTGATGAAAGGTGAGAGGTGATGGAAACCCATTATAAAGTTTCCAGAATTTTGTTCTGCCTAATTCTTAAACATGATATGTCTCTGGATAAATTGTATAGAAATATTTTTCTGTAAAAATGCTTTTTCTGCCCTCTTGTACAACTCTTCTGGATGAGAGTCTGGGGGTAAATAGGGAATGATTAAGAAAGCATGAAGTTTTCGGGGCACCTGGGTGGCTCAGATGGTTGGGCGTCTGCCTTCAGCTCGGGTCATGATCCCGGGGTCCTGGGATCGAGTCCCGCATCGGGCTCTCTGCTCCTTGGGAGCCTGCTTCTCCCTCTGCCTCTCTCTCTCTCTGTCTCTCATGAATAAATAAATAAAAATCTTTAAAAAAAAAAGAAAACATGAAGTTTTCATTATTGAGTAAGTTTTAAAACAATGGGGGTGGGGCAGGGGAATCTGGTATTTGGGACGGTGTGGGGAGGAGGAAGGTATTAATAATCTTTATTTTTCAGAATTGTTTCTGAAATCTTTCTCCTCCTCCTGAACAAAACCTCCATGTGGTGCCTTTCCAAGCTCCCGTGAGCACTTTGAATTCAACCCAACTGCTGAGACCAAAATCCCACCTGACAATGCCGACTCTGAGAGACAGCAGGGGGTGGCCTCGGCTCATGCAGTTCCCACAGAGAACACTCCAGATGTCATCCACACACCTGAGGCTGATGAACTAACTGTTTGCAACTGACTGTCTGAGGTAGTCTTTTAGAAACCAAGGACTAACCTAAATTATTCAGGGTGTACCAAAAGCCCTGTGGTGCTAGGACGTATGGGGGGGCCCGATTAATCTGACCGATTAATGTATCTGCTAACATTGTGAACACTTTGTTTCCAGCAGGACTGGGTGTGCCCTATGGGATTGCACTTTCATATGCACATGATTATTATGACAGGGTTGCAAAAAGTCCATCCAAAAGTACAATCCTTGGGGATACACCTAACAGGGCAGCCTATGCTTTGTGGTTGGTCCTGAAAGATCAAGACTGGCGGGGCTAAGGAGTCGGACTTCAGGCTCAAATCCTGTGATCCTTCAGGCTGCATCATCGGCAACGAGAAAAACTAATAGCAGGCCTCATGAGAGAGTGCTGCTCTCCCACAGCGGACTTGGTGCACAGCCAGCACAGGATAGTTTTCTGGAGACTTGTAGTCAAGGACTCAGGCACCCAAAGGGCCAGCTGTGCTCATGGGCACATCTACATTCCTAGCCCGGGGGCTTCCTTTGGCAGGCCTCCTGACTGGGGCCATTTTCAAGCACTTCAGCTGAGACCTCCTTAGTAGGCGATGGGGGTTGGGCATGACTAAGGCACTTCTCTCCATTCCGACTCAGTACTTTTCCACTCCCGGCCCTCTTCCTTTCCCTCCTTAGGCCACATCCCTGGTCCATAAAACCACAGGAGCTTTTTGTTCAGGACTCCTCAGCGGTGAGATGATCCCATTCCCTGGGCTGCACATCATCTGACCGGCCTTTACCTAGTACCATTACATGGGGAGGAAATAGGACAAGCAAGCCTCTTTGTTTTAAGACATTAGGACTGGGGATGTTTGCTAGCAAAGTACACTTATATATGCCACATTATTATTAAATTAATTATAGTAATTTATATAATATATAACATAATATCAATTGAATATTAATTAATATTAATATGTAATTATATTAATATACTAATATATGACATATTGATTAAATTAGAATCAATTATTAAAAGAACTTGAAAAATACATAAACATACACATAGATTTAACACACATTTTAGGCAACTGATCACTTTAAACTCATTGTATAGAATAGAAATATTTCGAAATGTTAAGGATATATATTTGTATATGCATGTATGTATGTACATAGATATGATATACATATCATTCACTACAGTAATTAAAAGGAACAGTTAGATTTTAAATAGCATAAAGAAAACTAAAATGGTTCATTAAATGAGCCAAAATTTAATTTAAGAAGTTAGAAAAAAGAATAGCGTAATAAAACCAAAAAATAGTACAATAATGGAAATAATAACAAGAGCTGAAAATCATGCCAGAATAATTACATAAGAGAGAAGAGGAAGCAAATTAAAAAGTGGTTTCTAAAAAATTAATTAAGTCAGCAAATCTTTGTCAAAATTAATAAGCAGAAAAGCAAGATAGAAGGATGAAATAACAATAGTAAGAATTGTGGAATAAAGTAGCCCTGAGAGCTGCAGAGATTAAACTGTAAAATGAATATTTCTAAAAACCTTTATTACAATAAACTTGACATTTTAAAGGAGATCAGATATCATAGTTAACTTATCGTTATATGTACATGTGCATACAGTATATTACTTAGACATACTCTAAAAGAAACAGATTACATGACTATCAGTATATCTTTAATGAAAATTAAAATCTTCACACTAAGGAAATATAAGCTGAAATGCTAATAAGATTATTTTAAATAAATACAAATACCAATCTCAAATAAATTCCTGCACTAGATAACACCTTAACAATACAAACAACCCCAAACACATTTGAAGTTAATTTCCTTGATAACGAAGCCAGCCAAAGATGAACTGAGGAAAGACAGTTAGAGGGTAATCTCATTCACAAATATAGATGCTAGAGTTCTGTCTACTTAAAATACTAGCCAAGTAATTATGGAAATGCATAAAAAAAAGATAATGTATGGAATTGGTGTTTGCCAGAGGCAAGGGGTAGGAGGTAGAAGAATGGATGAAAAGGGTCAAAAGGTGAATAAAAAAAAATAAAAAGAAGAAAAAGAGATAATATATCATGATCAGGTTCTAAAAGCAGCAGAGCACCACCTCTTTCCCCTACCTCGTCCCACCCCCATCAAGGGGAAATGGGAAATATCTGGAAATGCTATTCTGAGATTTCTAAAGAGAGATCCATGTTCGTATTCTAGCCCCAAATTTATTGGGAGACTCACCACAAGGCAAATGTCACACTCTTTATTCAATAATTATTCAACATCCTTAAAAAGATTCTTCAACTTAAATACACCCAAATTACACTCATCGATCAGTGACCAAAATAATACCCTGGGTATATGTCCTGACTTGGATGATCCCCCAACTTGAGTCATTGGAATAAAATACAACTTACATTTTGTACTATTATCTAATCAAATGTACATGTTAAATAAACTCAATTAATTCTACAATAATTGTTACATGCAGTTATTACCTTAATACCATATATGTTACTAATTATATAGTCCCTTTGTACTTCAATTTAAAACAAATTTATTTTAATTACAATTTTAAACATGGTGTCCAGATAACACACATATTTCCATTGAATACTGCCAATGCTGTGCATAATATTTTCTATCATGGTTGCATTGCATCTTTACCTCTTACTCCTTTCTGTTTCCTTAGCTTTGACCCAGATCTCCCCCCTTCTCCACACAGTCATATCAATACATCAATACTACTGTGTCCCTCAAGATGCCACATTGTATTTGACATATGTCCCTACCACATTAAGATCTCTGGAATGTACATATTTTACCACCTAGCTTTAAAGAAAATTCTCTTACAGTAGCTTCTACAGAAGCTTACATGCTTCACCATCCATTGGGTTAGCTGACAAGATTGGTATCTTTCTTATCTCTACTTGTTTTCCTAAACTATTAAGTGTACCTCTGTTGGAGAAAAACAATAAAAAACTAAACTAAAAACAAACAAAAAAACTACCTCATTGATACATTTTTATGAACACAATTATCTTTACCTTTTTAGTATCTACTCATACTTTAAAGGTTTTTTTTCCTGTGGTATACTTTATTGGTTGTTTCTCCATTTCCCTCCAGCATCCTTGAGGAGTTCAACATCAATGTGGGGAAAAAAAAAAATGTGTTGGATTTTTATGTCACATGACCTTTTCCTCTACTTACCTCAACTACTTGCACCTAAATTTGTACTTGAATTCTTGTCAAACCAAAACATTGATAAACTTTGTATTGGAAAAAGAAGTAAGCTTGGTCATTCACAATTATTTGAGATATTTTCATAGTAACCATTCAGTTGTAAGCAGTATGTGAAAGCCATCAGTCAACCTACTACCAGGTGGTATAGTATAACAAAAGCAAGTGTTGGAATGAATTCTGCATTACCAGGAAATTTTATTGCCATTTAGGCACAAAAATAATTATTGCATGATTCTGGAAGCTTAATGAATTCCCAGTGTGGTGTCCATCTATGCTCTCCAATAAAACTTTGAAGCGTTCACTTAAGTCACATGCAACAATATTCTAGCAAAAGAATGAAGCGAACCTTCTAATCAATGCCAGACAACACAGAAATCCATAGAATTAAAGGCCTAAGGACCAATTTCTATAGTGTCTCTAGTTTCTTATAATTTGTATAAGCATGGAAGTGCCTTTATAATATTTTGGTGGTCTGCACATGTTGATGATTATTCATCTCACAAGTGAAAAATCCTAACAAATATCCATTACACCAATAAATCCTTGGTAGAGGGAGCAGTAAGTATAACTAAAACATTTTCAGTAGTTATATCTTGCCAGTAAACTTTTCATTTTAGTTTTGGCATATTAACTAACCACACAGGAAGAGTCTATATCAGATTATGTCAATTCAAATATTAGCTAAAAGATGAAGCATAAGTCCCAAGGATTCAGGCTCCAGTAGGTAGACTGATTGAAATGCTGGGTACTGGTGATAGGACAGACATAACTGTGCAAGTATTTTTAAGGGATTATTACTATATGTTAGGGCAGAGACTGAGGGGTTTCTTCCAATCTCATTATTTTCCTATGAGTAGGGTTGCCCTATAACTCATAATCTAAACCTATGTAATTTTGAAAGGAAAAGTGACAATAACTAAACAGTCTCGGAAGACAACGTGCTTAGCCCTGTCCCAAGCACCCTGGGATAGGAGGTCATTCTATTACTTAGAGCGCATGATTTTATAGAACATGGAGTTCCTCAAAAACACGATGTGTGTTATAGTAGAAATTTTTGTTTAAGTTATCACCAACACACTGGCAAGCTATCTTACTGGGATGGAGTCTGCTTACTGACCACAAAAATCTCTTTTCTTCTCCCTGAAACTAAAGATAAACTAAATTTCCCAACTTCATATGGTTATGGTAATATGACTGATCTCTAGTCAATAGAATGTGAACAAAAATAATGTGTGTTGCTGTCATTTTCCCTCTTCTGGCTGATTCTGGCAACAGAATAACGATCCATTGGTCTGGAATGGCCTTATATTGAAAACGGCAGAGGTCCTCAGCTTTGGCCTGGAAATGACTGTGGAAATAGACTTTTGTCCCCCTACCAACTGCCCTGAATTGTTATCTGAGTAATAAACACTCTTCTATTATGTGAACCACCATACACTGGAGTCTGTCAATCATGGTAGCCCTGCATTCCCTGACTTATTAACCTTCTGTTTTGAATCTCAACCATTTGCCTGTATTTAATGTTTCATACACCAAGCTCTGAGGACACTTAGTTTTCACTGTGTCTCTACAGGTCTTTGTTATTTCCACCGTTACCTTAATCTCTGCATAGGAAAAACTACTCTTCTGATTTTACTGAGGTTTGTTTTATTCCCAGCATTGAATCTTATGCCACACTTGCCTCACTGTGTGGCAGTCCAAAAATCACCAAGCCCCACAAACCTGGACACCTTTACCCTTCAGATTGCAGAACAGTGGGATAATGAGTAAGTGGTGTTAGTGAAGTGGGAAGATATTTTTGATACAGTAGTCAGGGTAAGTCTCTTTGATGGGCTGATATTTGAGTCAATCATTGAATCATATGAAGCCACAAGCCTTGCAAACCTGGCAGAAAGAGGTTTTTTTTGTTTTTTTTTTTTACATGACTTTGTTAATACCGCAAAACTCAATCCCTTGCAACTTCTACAGAAAGCCAAGAACGCTCAGGGAACAGATCCAACCCTAAAGATTTAGAGTTGTGGGAGTAGCAAAACTCTATCAGCTATATTGTTTGCAAAGGAGTAAAAGAAAGGCAGCATTTTATTGGTATTTCATTTAAGTACTGTTATATACAAGTGTTTCTATTACTTCTTATCATCTGCAGTAATACATCTTTATAAGTATAATTGAATAAAGTGCCACTATCCATATATTCCCTGCCTAGTTAATGACTCTAATACTAATTGAAAAGCTTCTGCAGTGTCATAATTCTATCAATACATCTATGTATTTATAGCACTGCTATCAGCAGAGGATCTCATTGTTTTGACCTGGTGCCATTTTAGCAACAGGCAATAAAAAAGGGGAGGAATAATGCCTTGCAGAGCAAACCTTCCTGCTGCTTATGCACACGTATTTTTCAGGTCCAGAAAAGTAGTACTTTTTAAACGTTTCCTTTAACTTTTGGAGAACTCGATTTTATTGGTCTTAATTTATATACTATTTCTTGATAATCATGTTGTAAGACTATCTGTAAGTCGTCCATGTGAACATTTTATTTTCCTTTTGGTCATTGACCTTCTGTTGTACAATATGATTTTAATTGCATTTGGGAGATTTTTTTAAAAAGTGCTTAATAGCAATTTTAGCATTGCTAGCCTAAAACTCTCTCTCCTGTTCACCCTTTCCACCTCTACTAATACGATTTTCATAGTTTGTAACCTGCTTTCAACATTTAACTGCAAATCCAGGTAGGGGCAGCGAGAGTTCATGTTTGAAAACTTGGTAGTTTTTATTCTGACATTTAAACTGTTTTTGTTTTGTGTAGCACATATAGGGTTTCTTGCACAATGAAACGTGATGCATAGAATTCATAGAATTCTATTTTGAAGGTGATTCTCCTATTATAGCTTAATAGGCAATATTAAGGTTTGTGGGAGTAAAAACTATGTCTTGCTTACTGAGTATGTATTTGGTGTCAAGGAGAGTGTTATACACTGATGATCAAATAATACCCAATTGACATGTGAGAACGCCTGTTCTCATGATAATTATTAGCCAAGAAAGGAGTGGAAAGACAGACAGCATTAGATAATCAATTATCCAATGATTATTTAATAACTATATGTTTAAATTTAGTAAAAATTTGGGTACAATTAAAAAAAAAAAAAAAAAACAGATGTTTGTGAGAGAAAATATTACAGAGTCTAAACCTAACCTGGAATATAAGGCAATATGTCCCTGGGAAAGTAACTGTAGGTTGAGATCTGATAGATGAGTAAGAGTCAGTAGGAAAATGGAGTAAGCAGAGGAAGCTAGTTAGTAATTCACGTTAACAGAAGAGTATGGTCAATGATGATAAATCAGAAAAACATTTGATGTTTAAAAAATGGAGAAAAGGCTTCTATATCTGGGCTTAATGGATGAAAAGAAGATTGGCAGAAAATGGACTGCAGTCAGCCTCAAATGGACAGATTATACAGAGTTTATGAGAGAGTAAAGTATGTAGATTTTACCGCAAGTGCGATGGAAAGGGGCACAGAGGGTTTAGGCATGGTGTGACATGTTTCTTAAGGGGATGATTCTGACTGCTGACCCAGCAAAGTTCAAAGAGGAGTAATAAGATTGGGTGTGCTGGCTGTGTGGAAGGCTTTGGAAAGCCATGGCAGCCGTTGAGATGAAAAACTCACAAAGATTTGGATGCACGTAGCCGAAAATTGATGGTGCTAAAAAGTTCTTACCTAGATTAGAGATCTGTTTTGTACTTAAAATTAGCAAGATTCTAACTGAAGGAGGAGAGGATGGTGATGTTAACTATGAAGGTGCTGGCGGGGCGATCAGTGATAATAGATAGTCTAATAAGATTACTCTAACTCTTGTACTTAAAATTCTTTCTCGGTTTTCCAAAGCCACAGCAACGGTGGCATGCTGGGACAATGATCATAGAGCAGGTACTCCAGTATGGACTGCCGTATTTTCCAGTTCCAACTCCACTACTCAGAAGACATGAAATCTTAACCTTAACCTTAGTTTCTTTCTCTATAAATTGTGATGATAATTGCATGTCTCTCATAGTATTTGTATATGGATTAAAAGCACAATATAGAAACGTACATATTTATACAATAATTGACCATTAACAAGTATACAATGAATGTTAGCTATCAAATTCAACTCTACCAGTGTATTCTATCACTATAGACTACTAGCCTTTGCTAATCCCTGCTCATCTCTCTGAGATCACCTAGAGGCACTCTCTGCTTTGCACCTGGCATTCCAGGGACACCATCCACCTGTCCTTTTCTCTGGAATCCAATGATCTGTTCTGCCTCAGTGCCTGCTTTGTAGGATGCCAGGAATTAATTGTCTCCTGCTCCCTCCCTTCACCTGGTTAATATTTACCCATCCCTTAGGTCTCAGCTCAAATGTCAAATTCCTCAGAGAATCTACAGAAGAAAGTTCCCTCTCTCATAACCCTCAGAATTTACTAATTTCTACAATTGGTGAAGTACTGTTTATTTGTTTATTTGAACGGTGCCCAATATCTTCTACCAGACTGCAAATATATGAAGGCACAGGACATAATGCTTAAAAACTCTCTCTCCAGAGCAGCGATTTCAATGTTGGCAACATGATAGAAACTCAATAGTTATTTATTGGATAAATTAATTGCTGCTCATCAAATAAATAAATGGAAAAGGATCTTGTTTGGGGATGAGGACTAAGTTCGGTTTTGGATATACTGAATTTGAAAGGTTTGTGGACTATTTAAATGGAGATTTTATTTTCCATTCTAAAATCATATTTGCTGATAGCAGGAAAAAAAAAAAGCAAAGAATCATAGACTTCCTCTGATTCGGTGGGTCTAAAGGCTCTCTGACAACATAGAGATTTAGTATTACTGAAGCCTTAAATAATAAGGTAGAAATCTTCAGAGAGCAATCACAGGAGATATAAGAAAATGGAGGTAATCACAATGAACAAGAATGTTACCTATCTCTATTAATAGATACAAAGCCTTTGCTTATTGGGATGGTAAGCACATACTAAAGGGGTGGACATTGTTTAATTCATGATAATTTGAATTCATTACCAAATAGCCTAAGAGTTTCAAATTTGTAAAGATAACATTTTGTATTAAGAATAATTGTGTCTGGGGGCGCCTGGGTGGCTCAGTTGGTTAAGCGACTGCCTTCGGCTCAGGTCATGATCCTGGAGTCCCGGGATCAAGTCCTGCATCGGGCTCCCTGCTCGGCAGGGAGTCTGCTTCTCCCTCTGACCCTCCCCCATCTCATGTGCTCTCTCTCTCTCTCTCTCTCTGTCATTCTCTCTCTCAAATAAATAAATAAATAAAATCTTAAAAAAAAAAAGAATAATTGTGTCTGTTTGCTATCTGATACATTTGCAATATTTAATAGAATATGGTATACAAAGTGTTTGCTTGAAAGTGATATTATGAATTCTTGAAAAAGGTCATGTTCTCCAAAAGCATGTACTGATATTAGTGAGTTAACATAATGAGTGAAATTACTGGGAAAATAGAGACATCCATGCAAAATCTCTGTAATTTTTTATCCAGAGCACTTAATAATTAATCACCAGAGTATAACCAAAAACTTTGCCAAACCTCCACTGACAAGCAACCTGAACCAGTTTTTAGGTCCTCTCTATGGGATTCCAGGGGACATGCTAATAGATCCCCACTCCAGACTCAGGCTGTAACTTTCTGAGGAGGAAATCCTAGCGTCAGTCCTTGCTCCTTTTTTTCTTAAACTTGAACTAAAATGTTCCCTGATGCCAGTGAAGCAGCAAAGTTGATAAATATATCTATTTGCACTGAAGTTTATAACTGCATTACACTGATATCATTACCTGATTCATCAATCATGTATAAACTAATTTTCATTATAGAAACACCTATTATAGCACAACAAACTTTGGAAACCTGTTGGAAAACAGGTTCCAGCAACTGATCAGGCTTGGTTCCATGATCAACACTTCAGTGTCCTTATTAAATAAATAACACTGGAGTCATGCAATAGAAAAAGTGGCTATTGAAAAGAATGGCAAATCTATATATGACAATACAAAAAGATGTTCAGGTTAAATTGAGTGGGGAGCAGCACCAGCCTACCCTTCAAGTGAATACATGATACATAAGTGAACAAGACAAAGATGAAGTTAAGCAATTTCTTAGTGCCGGGTGGCCAACTGTAGACTTTAGGAGGTCAGGAGACATGGGCATCTTTTCTCCTTCATTGCCACAGTGCCTCCCATTTTTATTTCATTCTCAGCAAGTGTACTTTCTTGCCCCGTTTCCAGCAATTTACTTTCTCTTCTATTAGAATTGATCAAATCTCACTCAATCTTTGTACTGGCGATATACCTGTTCGATTTTTGGAACACAAGAAATGCAGCTTCAGTATTGAGTAGAAACATTATTTCTTCTTGCTTTTTCCTCATTCCCTCTGTCATCATAGGACTAGATTTTATTCTACTCTCAAAACATGTTTTCCCCCTTTTTGAAATTTTTAATTTAGTAACTAGTGATTAAAAGATTGGGGCTGACTCTGTTTTGTGTAACTTTTCTAGAATTCTATTGTCGTTCTTAAAAAGTATCACACCATCATACTGATGCATTTTTTTCCCAAAATAATAAAACCAGCTATATCTCTGAAAAGACTCCCTTGCACAAGCCTAAGAATAATGGAATGGATAGCCATGGGAAGAAAAAGGAAGGCAACACTGCCATATATCTTGGGGTTATTGTTAATGCATTAGAGATTTTTCCAGAAAATACTGTTCTGACCTTGAAAAAAAAAAAGCATCCCTTTCTTCCTCCCTCCCTTCCTTCCTTCCTCCCTCCCTTCCTTCCTTCCTCCCTCCCTTCCTTCCTTCCTCCCTCCCTTCCTTCCTTCCACCGTTCCTTCCTTCCTTCCTTTATTCATTCAATTGGTCAGTCAACACGTGTTCACTTAGGGCTTACTACATGGCAGTTACTGGCTCAAATGGTAGTTTAGTGGTGAGCAAAGCTGACAAAATCTTTGCTCTCAGGAATGAGCTAACATATTATTTGAGGAGTTATATACTAAAATTGTTTAATATTTAATGTGTATGCCTTAAGCCACTTTGCATAAAATAAATTAAAATAACCTTGTATAATAAAGTGATAGGGTCCATGAGTGTATTTTATTATTATATCCTCAACACTTTTTTAAAATTTTTTGTTTGGAAAGAACTTCAGACATAGGAATTAAGTTGTAAAAAGTGTACAGATAGTACTGTTTACTCACCTTTCCTTAATGAGAACATCTTTCATAACCATTTACAAATTACTGAAAGAAGGAAAGTAACATTGATATAATAGTATTAACTAATATACTGACTTTTCCTGGTCTTTCATGACTGACACTTTTAAAGAGTACTGGTCAGCTATTTTGCCCCTCAATGTGGTTTTGTCTGATGTTTTTTCATGAGGAGATTGATAATAGCATATTTTTTAGCAAGAATATCATGTAATTCTGTGGTATTCTTGCAGACTTTCATCATATTCTAGCAAAAATCTTTCTCAATGAATGTCAGGAGTTCCATTATGTCATTATATCTTATTACTAGTGATATAACTTTAAATAGGTGGTTAAGATTATGCCTGTCAAATTTTTCCACTGTAAAATTACTAGTTTTCCTTTTGCAATTAGTAAATAATTTAGGGGAGATAATTTGAATGCATGTATCTTCTTTTTCATGATTATTTTACCTATTAATTTTAGCATCAATTTTTCATGGTCTTGTTTGCAGCAGTTATTTTGAAGTTTTATCCCATAATTCCATTTAAAATAACATTTTAGTCTGATTTACTTTTTTTTTTTTTTTTTTGGTTTTCTCTCATTTGCTCCCATGTCCTGATATGCCTAGAATTTTTTTTTATTGGTTGCCAGACAATTAGATTAAAAAATCGTAATGTCTTCAAATGATATCAATTTTTCTACGAGAAATTTAGTTTTATTTTGAAACAGAGTATATGCAAATCTCCTTGACCTCACTAGACAGTCAAATGATTCAAGACTCAATTTTCAGTCCTTGTGAGAGAATACCTATTTCTTTTATCCCTCTTTCTTCTAGAGGGTGACCTTCACGTGTCTCCACCAAATGCAGGGATATTTACAGATCCCTTCTTGTTAAATGCTAAGGTCTAATTTTTGCCTATATCGTAATTTTCAAACTGCCAAAGTCTCTGCTTAGCCTTTTGGTCGTCTAGGAAATGCTTTATGCTGGAAACTTTTCACCTTCCACTCCATGCATTTGGGACTTGGGAATCAGCAAATTCCTTCATAGAAAATTGCACAGACAATACCGGACTTAATTCTGTGCAGTTTTCTTTTTCTCGGATATTAATCCTTTCTCCGCTGCTTGTACAGTAACCCTGAAAACGAATGTTTTGTCTCTCCTCTTCAGTGAGTCTGCTGCCCATTCTACTCCACAACTATCCACTATAAGCCTGCAGTCAGAATTGTAGGATGCGCATTAAAAGTTTTCCTTTGCTCCAAGAATTTAATCCCTCAAATCCTAGCTTTCTCATTTCTTTAAATATCTCTTTTGTTTCTTTTGTCCAGCTGTTACCACTGCTCTTAGCACACAGTTTGATACGTTACAACCTACCCAGTTACAGCCAGGAGTCAAACCATTAACATGCCCTTCTGAGTCAGGATTAGACTGGGAGTTAAGATATTGTCATATTTAGCTATTATTACTGTTGTTATCATTATTGCTACCATTATCCTTAAATATATGTGAATCCATTGATATATATGTGTAAAATGCAGAGTAGAAATGAATGTCTTGCAAAATAAACTTTTTGTTTTACTTTGTTAGGGAATATTTTCTCAGCATGTGCTCTCTTGGGTTTTCCGGAGACAAATTTGTAAATGCAGAGTTTGCAAAGGCCTAATGGTACGTGATTTAATATCAACATAAACTAAATAAAGTGTTGGCTTCAACCTTTTTTTCCCAAGTTTTACTTAGATTCCAGTTAGTTGACATACACTGTAAAATTAGTTTCAGGTGTAGAATTTAGTGATTCATCACTTACATACAACACCCAGTGCTCATCACAACAAGTGCCCTCCACAAGTATCTGCTTCTGTCTTGATATTTGAACACATTTTTTGACTTTGTGTGAGATTCATCTTTACTTTAATCTTGATACTTACATCCATCAAGGATCATTTAGTTTATGTCTTATCAATTGGGATAACAATGTCAGTTGTTATGAACCAAAACTATTAATAAAATTATTGTTAATATCTATATTCACTATCATACATAGATGACAATTCTAGATATAACTTGTGGTGAATCTATGTAATTTATCTCTGGATAATTCATTGGTCCATTGAAGGACCTTGAGAGCATTGTGCTAAGTGAGATAAGCAAGACGAAGACAAATACTGTATGATCACACTTATATGTGAAGTCTTAAAAAGCCAAACATAAGAAGAGAGAGTAGAATGAGGTTACCAGGATGTGGGAGGTGAGGGAAATGGGGAGATGTTGATTGAAGGGTACAAAATTCCATTATAAGATGAACTGAGCTCTGGGGATCTAATGTACAGATAATCTATAATCTATGGTGCTTAGAGTTAACAAAACGGTATTATTTACTTGAAAGTTGCAAAAGAGTAGATCTTAAATATTCTCACCACAAAAAAAAAAAAAAAAGGTAATTATGTAAGTTGATGGAGGTGTTAACTAACCCCACTGTGATAATCATTTTGCAAAATATTAGTGAACATATATTTTTAATGCTTGGACCTTTGATATTTGACCAAAACGTACTATAGTTTTACTTCTAAAAAGATATAACTAACCCACTATGGAAACATTGTAAACCTATTGAATGGAGAATAATAACTGCTATCTGTCCACCATGTCCTCTCCTCTTTCTTTTCAAATTTCATTATAAAACCGTACAGCTGTAACACAGCTATGGTACCACTCTAACCTTTTCCTTATGCTAAGCTTGGGGGCAAACATTTTCTGGCAGAGAAGAGACACATTGCACTGCAATATACTTTTAATTTAATAAAATCACCAACGAGTCCCTTGTATGTACTTTTGCACAGTGCTCTATGAGGTGCTTTTCCAGAGAATATTGCAAATTACCAAAAAGATGCTCAATATTTATGTGTGAAATGTGCTTATTTTCCTCACAAATCAGCTGTAAAACCCTGTAGACTTGATCTGGAATACATGCGGGAACAAAGTGCATCTAGACCCACAGCTTTAGCACTGTTATTTAATTAAGAAATTTAATTTTCAATATTAAATCTAGGTGGCTTCTCTGCTTGTGTGGATTTTCAATTTCAGTATTCAACAAAATTAAGAATAATGGAATATGTTAAAATATTCGGATTGCATTTTTACTTGTTAATTTGAAAGGGAGGCTTTAAAGCATGTGCCAGATTTTTGGTATATCTTAAGCAAAACTGAAACTCAGGAAAAGATTCAAGAAGTAATACAATGGTTTAGATTATGTGTTTCATCTTTAATATATTCATTTCCTATTACACAATACATTTACAGAGAAGTCATTATACTTTCCCTCAAGATCAGAAGAGAAATCGATGAAAAGAAATGACCAGTACAGATAAATTTGAAGCTATTTTGTGGCAAGGTATTTATTACTATAGATTTTACCTTAGTCAATGTTTAAAAGAAAACCTTTGATGCATTACAGTTTATCACTACTGTTGCAGTGGTTTCAAGGCAGAAATCCAACATGTATAGTTCTGAACAGAATTAAGGTGGTGTTACCAAGTGGAGGCAATCATTTGTTTTTCCACCTGTTAAATTATCTCCTGAACTATGGAACAATTGGAAAGTTCTGCCTGCCTTAAGATAAGATAACAGCGGAGGTAAAAAAGTGCAAAAACAAACCAACAAGCAAAGCAAACTCCCCATTGACACCTGAGCCAGAGGATACAGAATCATGTCCATTTTTATTTGCTGTGGCACTGCAGTATTTGTCTCACCCTTGAACTTGACCATACATGGAGTCTCTAGACACACTGCCAGTGGGTCTTGAGACATTTGTAAAGAAGAGTTTAAATCCAGAATGAAACTGAAAAAAAGTATTGAAGTGTCTAAGCATAAGCAAAATTGACATAAAATTCAGCAATTTGCTACTGCAAACATTCCTTAGCATTTTAAAGAATTTTGAAAGTCAGTATCAGGGCACCTGGGTGGCTCAGTTGGTTAAGCAACTGCCTTTGGCTCAGGTCACGATCCTGGAGTCCCGGGATCGAGTCCCACATCGGGCTCCCTGCTCAGTGGAGGGGTCTGCTTCTCCTTCTGACCCTCCCCCCTCTCGTGCTCTCTGTCTCTCATTCTCTCTCTCTCAAATAAATAAATAAAATCTTAAAAAAAAAAAAAAGAAAGTCAGTATCTTTTCTCTTAGTTTAATTCTTTCCCTTATCTCCACCTTCTTGTCTGTTCAAAAAATATTTATTTCTTTTTTAAAAAGTTTTATTGAGATACAATTGATATACAGATAACTACACATATTTAATGTGCACAATTTGGTAAGTTTGGACATTTGCAAACACCTGTAATATCATCATCACAATAAGATAACAGACATACCCAACACTTCCCAAAGTATCCTTGTGTCTCCCTCCTCACTCTTTTTTGTGATAAAAACCCTTAACAAGAGATCTAACCTCTTAACAGATTCTGAAGTGAGCGGTAACATATTGTTGACTAGGCAACATGTTGTATATCACATCTTTATAACTTATTCATTTAGCACAATTGAAACTTTATACCCATTGAACAACAGCTCCTCATTTCTCCTACCCTCCAGGCCCTGTTGTAGTCTCTGCTTCTAAGAGTTAGGCTATTTGTGAGACCTCATATAAGTGGAATTGTACCGTATTTGTCCTTCTGTAATTTGCTTATTTCACACAGCATAATGTCCTCCAGGTTCATCCATGTTGTCTCAAATGGCAGGATTGCCTCTTTAAAAAGGTTAAATAATAATGCTATTTTATGATTATTTCCATATCTTGGCTATTGTGAATAATGTTGCAATGAACACAGGAGTGCAGATATCTCTTCAGATCCTAATTTCAATTATCTTGGATATTTACCCAGAAATGGGATTGTTGGATCATATGGCAGTTCTTTGATTAATTTTCTGAAGAACTCTATACTATTTTCCACAGCTGCTGCACCATTTCACATTCTCACCAATGGTAGAGAAGGGTTTTAATTTCTCTATATCCTTGCCAACACTAGTTCGTTGAAAACTACACAATATTGATGAAAAAAATGAAAGGAGACATAAATAAATGGAAAGATATCCTGCATTCATGGCTTGGAAGACAATATTGTTAAAATGTCTATACTACCCAAAGTGATCTACAAATTCAATGCTATCCTATCAAAATCCAAATGGCATTTTTTTACAAATAAAAAACAATTCTAAACTTTATATGGAATCACAAAAACGATAGAATAGTCAAAGCAATTTTGAGAAGTAAGGACAAAGCTGGAGGCATCACACTTTCAGATTTCAAATTATATTACAAAGATACACTAATTAAAACAGTATGATACTGGCATAAAGACAGACATACAGACCAACAAAACAGAATAGAGAGCCCAGAAATAAACGCATGCATCCAGTCAACTGATCTTTGACAAGGGTGCCAAGAATACACAATGGACAAAAGATTAAATAAATGGTGTTGGAAAAACTGGATATCTACATGAAAAAAATAAAATTGGACCACTATCTTCTACTATACACAAACTCAAAATGCATTAAAGACATACATATGACATAGACCTATAAAACTCCTAGAAAAATACATACGGGAAAATCTTCTTGATATTGGTCTTAGAAATGATTTTTTGTGGAGCGCCTGGGTGGCTCAGTCATTAAGCGTCTGCCTTCGGCTCAGGTCGTGATCCCAGGGTCCTGGGATCGAGCCCCGCATCGGGCTCCCTGCTCGGCGGGAAGCCTGCTTCTCCTTCTCCCACTCCCCCTGCTTGTGTTCCCTCTCTCGCTGTGTCTCCCTCTGTCAAATAAATAAATAAAATCTTCAAAAAAAAGAAATGATTTTTTGAATAAACGCCAAAACACACTTGCACACAACAATTGCAAAAATAGACAAGTGACTCTACATCAAACTAAAAACCTTCTGCACGGCAAAGGAAACAACAGAATGAAAAGACAACCTATCAAATGGGAAAAAATAATTTGTAAACCATGTATCTGATAAAGGATTAATTTCCAAAATATAAGAAACTCACTTTAATAGCCAACAGACAAACAATTAATTAATTAACCCAATTTAGAAAAATGGGTAAAGGACTCAAACAAACATTTCTCCAAAGAAAATGTACAAATTCCAACACGTATATGAAAAGGTGCCCAACATCATTAATTATCAGTAAAATGCAAATCCATATTACAATGAGATATCACCTCAAACCTATTAGAATGGTTATTATCAAAAAACGACAAAAAGATAACCTAGTTTCTTTTTATTCAAAGTTTTATTTATATCAGTATGGGCTTATGCATATTTATTTTACCTCTTGACTTGTAGTCCAACACAAAATGTGGAATTGGGAAGACGGAGAGGCAGTAAAGGTAGAAAAAGAGCCCTGGGAGTATAGTTAGCAAAGATGTAAAGGGGATGATGAAGAAGCTAACATGGAAAGTGGGATTTACGGAGAGCAGTATCTAAAACAGTAAGAAATGTTGCTTTGTGTGGTCTGAATTCACTTCCACCCCATCTCCTTTAGAAGCATTCCATAAAAACATTGATTTTTTTTTGAAATTTTTATTTAGATTTGTATCCTTAATACAGGAATTAGTGAGAAAGGAAATCCAGTTTATAATGGTACACAGAACTGGAAGGTATTGATAACTAATTTTATCCTCACAGAGATCCTGCAAAATAAACCTTAGTAACTTTATTTTAGAGAAGGACTATGTTACCCCCCCCAAAAAAAAAAGATTAAATAGCATGCCCCACCCCTCTTTAATAAGAGAATGCCCAGGTGTTTTAGACCCAGACACTAACAGCAGTTCCACCATCTGATGCATGTGTATCAGATTCTCCGAGGAAGTTTACATAGGTAGTAATGTTGGGTGTCCTAACCAAGGACCTGAGAGGCACAATTTCTGCTGGCAAGGCAGGTTAAAAAAAAAAAAAAAAAAAAAAAGAATCTTTATAACATGCTGCTAAAAATCTGGGTTTGAGGTTAATATAATCTCTACTAGCTAAAATTAAATTAATATTTTCTAAAAATTGAAATAGCTTTCTTCCAGTAACTATTGCCAGCTAGACCCCAAGAACTGACATTTACTGCCCACCTGCTTGTACTCACTAACCTTTGTCTTACATTTTTCCTTAAACTCTTCTTTCCCGCTTATCTCTTAACTCAGGTAAATGAAACCCCAAACCATCCCTCAGGTGATGGCAACCGACCGCCCTGACAAGACCTCTCTGTGACCGAGACCACCCAGACCACCCAGACCTTTTGAGCTAAACCCCCCGACTCACACTGGCACAGATGGACTGTGGGATGTCCTCTGGAATGGCCCACCATTACCTTTACCTCATTATAATACTAAAATCTCTGCCCAAGGAGGAGCCTCAGCCTCATTTACATAATGTACAATGTATGTATAGGCATGTTTCCCTAAGGCACAAGTGCTTTGTGCCACCGCTCCTTTCAATGACAAGGTTTCCCTACCTAAATATTCATCCTATTCCTAAACAAAAGGGACCCATGCATCCTTTTTCAGGGAGTGGTGGCTTTGAAGCCATTCCCTGTGATCTCCTTATTTGCTGCAAATGAAAGTTTTCCTTGGGCAACAACTCACCTGGAGCAGTTTCTGTGACTCACCAAGGAGTGAACTCTGCTCACTTTGGTTTGTCTACATAACCACCATTTCTGAGAGTTACACTTTCCCTTGTACCCAAACACTTTATAACATGCTGCTAAAAACTGAGATTCACTCATATTAATCTCAACCACACAGCACTCAAAACAAACAAAATCTGCCTCAGAACTGTGTCAGTTTGATCTTGCAACAGTATATTTAAAGAGTTCAAGGAAAATGTCTTCTTTACTTCCTTAATGGCTATCCCATCCACCTCCGCCAACCCACCCCATACCCAACCTCACTAAAGAAAAGAAGAGGAGGTAAATTAACATCCTCAAATGATCTGTCAAACCAAATAAATAAAGATCCTTTGGGAAACATAGCTTTACCAATGTATATCTTGAATAGAAATAAAAAATAAGTGAACATATAATTTAGACCTGGGTAAAATAAAACTGTGTGCTTTACTTTGGGCATCTGAAACAAAATAAAATATATTGCAAGAGCAGTATGGCTTAAAGCATAAATTTTGAAATACATGTTTACATTCTGGTTCTAATTTTACTAATAGTGGCGCAAAGTTCAAGTCACAGTACTTCTGAGCATCATAGTATCTTTTATTGCAAGACCAGAATAATAAAACATACACAGTCAATCTTATACAGTTTTGGGAGAATAGAATATTGATTAAACTCAAAATATTTTCTCACTTGTAATATGTGAAGTATTATATTTGTCAACAAAGGAATGACAAGGCATTGAAATATAAGCAAAGCATTTATTATGGGTCTTAGAATTATAATTTAGGGAGCACAGATTTGGGTTGAAACCCAAAAAGTGTCTTGTTGAAGCAAATGGTGAGCGATTTTTAAAAATAAAATGATAAAATAGCTACAAATTATGTAAGTTGTTTTTCAGTTACTCTGATTGGAGGGGAAATTTGAATTTACAGTTGATGGGCTTACTGAGGTCATCTTATCAGTTTTCAGGGTAAAACATGTTTTTTTCACAGTCCTCAGAAAGCCCTTTCTCAGTAGTCTCAGTTTTGCTTCTTCTTGGTGTTAGCAAAAGCTCAGCAGTTCAACAAAATGTAGAGAAGACAAGATGGAGTCACTTAGGTGGCCTTATCAGCGATGCCTGTGGCCTTCCCTTCACGTATGTAATCCACCACTATAAGAAGAAAGATAGATAGATGTCCTAATACATTCTACACTACAACTTTTTAGTATGTCCCTAAATAATGGACACAATTTTTTAGTTTTTTGTTAAAAACAAATCTTTGAATTATTTTTGACTTGTGCCCACATCAAAAAATGTTAATATGTGGATTACCTTGGTAATTAGTTCTTTATATTACATTGCATATTTCTTTCATATTTAATAGAGATCAGTTATCATCTAAAAGATTATAGAAACACATAGAAAATAGAGAAAGCAAAATTGCATAATTTTAGAAACATGCTAATAACATGTACTTTGCACCACTTAGAGTTTAGCCAATAACAATAACCTACACCTGGATGCCAATTAAAATTTGAAGCCTTTACTTTTGCTCTTGCAAAATTTCTGCCACTCTTTTTTTCTGTTTTCCACCTGTTTGGAAATCCATCTCCAAAAGACAAACTAACCTTTAACTTGATACCAGGAGAATTTACAGAGCACGTTTATGTAGTATTCAAATGCGACCAGAGAGAGAAGAGTAAATGATCTGAGGTGGGCTTGAAGGTAAACAGCTGTCAGTGAACTATGAATCATCTCAAAGGCACATTAGCTGAACTCATTTCAAAGGCGAAAATTGTTTTGCATGTTGAAAGGAATAACCACAAGAACCCTGCACCTACTCTTAATTTGCTGTCTATCTTATGGCTTCCTTGGGGAAGCAGTATGATGAGCTGTATTTATTAATTTATTTATTTATGTATTTATGTATTTATTTATGTATATATTTATATATTTTTTTTCTGATACTGCAATGAATATGGAGAGGAAAATGGAAACGTCCTTCCTGGCAGAGAGGTAGCAAAACATCAACACTCCTATTCTGAAGCTGAATTCCCACCTTGATTTAGTTGCTAAAGCTCCTCTGTTAGTAGTTCATTTGTTGTTTTATTTTGCAAAGTGTAATCTTTCAGAAAATTTAGACCACAATAGGTGATGCATTATTTGATGTTTTACAAACCAGTGTCATTGTGTGTTAATGTACCCGATGCATTAAGATAATTTTGCTTAAATCAGATGAATAGTTCAAAGTGGAAATGCTTTTCTGACAATGGGTTTTACGGTTTTATAATGCAATTTTTATTTAAACAGCAATGTCAGGCAAAAACTTATCGTTATGCCTGCAACAGTATCCAACAGTTAATCCAGCAACAGGACCCGAAGACTTCAATGGGGTGCGCCTTTATACGTGGTGTATTTGAGTATGTGTATTTGTTATTGACGTTGTAAAGTTCCAAATTAAACTGAATTAGAATCAAACATGACACCGAGGCATTTCTGAAGAAACCTAAATAACCGCAAAATACTCTTTGCAAACTGTGGCTTTAAAGATTTGAGTTAACAATTTGAAGAGCTGTTAAAAGAGGTTAATTAGACAATCTATTTATGAAAATGCAGTGTAAAATTATACTAAAACAGATAGTCTAATTTAAAAAAAGGATATGTCAAGAGCAATGCGCTTTGATAATTTACAACTTACTAATCACCTTTCTGTCTGTCTCTCACAGTGTTTAATTGTTCTTTTACTTTCTTTCCATTATCTACTATATTTTTCTTTCATAATCTTTACTTTCTTCGTCCTTATGTCCTTCTACTATTGTACTTCTCTTTGTAATTCTTTCATGTTCTACCTTTTCTGAAGCTATGTTTTCTTTTCTTTTAAGATTTTATTTAAGACACACACAGGGTGGGAGGGGAGAGAGAAAGCGTGTGCACAAGCAGGGGGAGTGGCAGACAGAAGCAGAAGCAGGCTTCCCACTGAGCAGGGAACCTGATGCGGAACTCGATCTCAGGACCCAGAGATCACGGCCTGAGCCGGAGGAAGATGTTTAACCTACTGAGCCACTCAGGCGCCTCATGAAGCTATGTTTTCTTATACCTACCTTTTGCTAATGTCCCTTAGCAAACCATGTATCTTATCTGATATTAGTGTTTCTTAAAATATAGCAATAAATCATGAATATAGTGTTCACATATTACATTTACATATTTGTAACATGTACATTTTAAATCACCAGTTTCAGATATTTATTCAATATTTTCCTCTTTTGAGAAATGAACAAGAAAATTGAAGCTTTGCTCCTCAGCTGCTGAAGTGCATCACTACTTCACAGATATATTTTATTTGAAATCTTTAGAGTTCCACAGTCTGTTTAATTTGTGGGAAATGCCATCAGCAGGTTGTGTTTGGGATGGAAGCAGGTGGATGTGGTCTAGGGAGAGTTGCATTGCTGCCAGCCAACAAGCATCAAAAATAAAAAAGCATGTGAACAGTACAAGACCCATAGGCCCTGTTTTCAGAGTTCTTCACTGTAGGGAAAAGAAGCAAAAGTATAGAGGCAAATTCCCTTCATAGAGATTCTGTGACACTTGCATTAACAAAGAGTGGTAATAAGAAATAGGATGAAAACAGATGGTGCTCCTCTCTAGACCTTCACTCAAGTTAAGAAATTTCAGTCTGAGTTTCACGGAGCCAGATTCAAATTCTCTTTACTTGTAAACTTGGCTGGTGACACTATTTGATATGAATACGGATATTAGTAGTAGTGAAAACGGACAATACTGTGTAAGTGAGCTTTGCTTCACAAGGTGTATACTTGTGACGGTTTGGGATTGGTTGAATATCTCACAAAGAATAAATAACACTTGTAGTGCTCTAATTGCTTTCTGTATTTTTTTTTTGTTTTTTGTTTGTTTGTCGCAGGGAGGATGGTAGAGTCAAGCAGAATGTTTTGTAATATCTTGTAGTGTGTTCAGTTTTCAATTCTCAAATAGAAAGCTTAAGCATAAAATAAACATTTTGAGGTATTTGCTTTTGAGATAGTTTCAGCGTCCCTAAGTGATAACTCAAAGCTTGGAGACATTTTTGTTCAAACAGAGGGAGATCTTACAAAGAATTTGTCTGAAAATTGTTGAATGTAAAGACAGGTAGATGATTTAAATTTCAAGACATGTGACAACTTCAACAGAAAAAAAAAAAATTTCTCTTTCAAAGTACTAACATGGATAGTCTATATTGTGATTCCAATATTTTAGAGAGTGATGATGGATTGATGGATTTTTCTTAATATCATCATAACCATTTTATAAATAATATGATAGAAATTGTAATAAAAGTCTTGGGAGTGAATGGCAGTGATATTTGGCTCTTTTCCCCAGTTAATTCTGTCTTTAGGGGTTGAAGATATATTACCAGAATTAAGAAAGTATGAAGTCCCTGTAATTGTATGTTTTAGCTGTTTGTTATTTTTCTCTGTAATAGAAGATGCTGCAGTGAAAATCAGTATGCATCTGTTTAGTATGTATGGATACACTTTTTTAAAGTATAGGGTGTGCCTGGATGGCTCAGTTGGTTAAGTGTCTGTCTTCGGCTCAGGTCATGATCCCAGGGTCCTGGGATCAAGTCCCACATCAGGCTCCCTACTCAGCGACGAGTCTGCTTCTCCCTTTCGCTCTGCCTCCTCGTGCTCTCTCTCAAATAAATAAATAGAATTTAAAAAAATAAAAATAAAAAAATAAAGTATAGGCTGTACTACAAACACTCAGATTATTTGGTTTGATTTGATTTGGTATGTGGGGATAAGAAGGTATAAACAAACACACAATCTCTTTCTAGGTTCTAAGTCACCTGATGTTAAGGCCAGGAAGGACAGGGGCTAATGCAAAAGGGTAACTATTTCTTTACTTAACTGGACAAAGTTACAGTTTTATTCTCTTTAGCTTTGGGTAAGGAAAAACTGCCTGTGCCTGAAGTTTTTATGACAGAAAGACTGATGGGGATGAATGTAGGTTCTTCAGAGTCTCTTTGGGGTCCCTTCACTCTCTGATGTGAGACATCAAGGTCTTTTTAAGTCTCACCCTCTCCCTCCTTTTTTTCCTTTTGAAAATTGTTTTAATGTATGTATAGATCACTTACATGTTTTTATACATTATCTGCTCATTAATTTTGATTTGATATTATTTTCCAAATCAATATATAAAAGTTCATTGTAATTAAAAAAAATAAATCTTTTATTTCAAATTTGATTTCCTTTGATTTCCAACATTGTCAGTTTTTGTTTACTTTTTCTTATGAGTTTCCTTGTATTTTATTTTGTCAAGTTGTTGTCAAATAAAGTATTTTTTTCCCTTTATATCTTCGTTATTTCATGTGTTACTTAGAAGGCTCTTGGATCAGTATTCTAACAACAGTTCCAAATTGCAGTGTCCCCATCTATAATACAAACATACAAGATTATTGTTGTATAAATTAAATAGAATTACTCTGTAGTGCGCCTGGGTAGCTCAGTCGGTTAAGAGTCTGCCTTCAGCTCAGGTCATGATCCCGGGGCCCTGGAATGGAGCCCCATGTTGGGCCCCCTGCTCAGCGGGAAGTCTGCTACTCTCTCTCCCTCTGCCTGCTGCTCCCCCTGCTTGTGAGCTCTCTCTCTCTTTCTCTCTCTGAGAAATAAATAAAATATTTTTAAAATAAATAAATAAATAAATAAATAAATAAAATAAAAATAAAAAAAATAAAAAGACACACGGTCATTTCCTAAAAGGATTGTATACAGAGGAAAGGAACATACTCTGGTTATTCAAGAATTTACTCTAGGGCGCCTGGGTGGCTCAGTTGGTTAAGCGCCTGCATTCGGCTCAGGTCATGATCCTGGAGTCCCAGGATCGAGTCCCACATCGGGCTCCCTGCTCTGCGGGGAGCCTGCTTCTCCCTCTCTGCACTCCCCCTGCTTGTGTTCCCTCTCTCGCTGTGTCTCTCTCTGTCAAATAAATAAATAAAATCTTTAAAAAAAAAGAATTTACTCTAAATCCTAGGTCCTAAAACTTCACCCTGGTCCACAATTATTATGACTGCCTATGGAGGTAACACACACTTAGGTTATTTTTCTAGTTCCTGAATGTATGTATAATTTCCACAGACCTACCTATGCAACAGCTTGTAAATTTTCCACATCACCCCCTGGATCCATGAATTGAGACTATTATTTGAGAAAGGACCAAATGGAAATCCCCGGAACATCTCCCTACCACAATAGTAAACAGTACACAATACACTATCTTTGTGGAGTTTCAGAGATCAGTGCCACTGTCAAAGATGAAAATGCAAGGATTACCCATTCTTCTTTTCTGGTCATGTTTGGCCTGGGCAGAAGGTTGCTGAATTATGGAATCATCAATAATGACTACGAATTGTGATAAACGTCATCAGGTGGTAATTCCAATTGCAATCACTCATCATATCACAAGACACATTGTCACACTTTTCTGTATCTATTTGCAAGGACCACCAGGAAGCAGTTTGTTTTTACTAGCAGAGGCCAAAGTAAAACTTCATTCTCTTATCTAAGGGCAATGTCAATGTTCTTGCTCTTTTTTTCATAATATGGTCACTCTAACATCCCACAAACTCTTTTTGTGGTCCACTCCATCGAGGACATATGTGGATCTGATAAGGAAGTAACAAGTCCAAAGATGTCTCAATAAGACATGTGCCCCATTCAGGGAAATATAATGTAATCCCTTAGGGTTTTGGGGTAAAGCCATGCTTTCTTTTATGGATAATTATTTTCTTCTGAGAAGAGCTTCCTGTCTCTATCCCTTCCCTGGTTGCCAGGAGCCTTGCTCTGCCTACTAACAGACCATTCATGGTTACCATCAACTGGGGTAGAGTTATAATTTAGGAAGGAATAGTTTTCCCAGAGGAAATGATGATCCCATTGAGTTGGAATCAAAGACTTGAGCCTTACAGTTTGAGGCTCCTCATTATAGGCAAAGGAGTAGATAACTATTCTAGACGGAATGACTGATTCCAATTGCCAGGAGGATCTTTTTGGTTGCTGACACATAACGGGAGCAGGGAGAACTAGGTCTGAAACTCAGAGGTTTTTCAGAGCTACCTCTTAGCACTTCTACTGCCGACAGTATAAGTTGGTGACCCAACAAAGGCAGAACTGGGTTGAAACTAGACCATTGGGGAATAAAGTTTGGCATTCCTTATCTAATAAATACCCTAACCAATCGAGGTGCTAGGTGGGAAAAAAAAGAAAATATGGGATGACAAGTAGAAGAAGGAAATTATGGTAACAAACTCTAGCTTCATGACATTTGACACGTCTGTGTTACTTTGTGATTTCCTCCTTTCATAATCAATCAATCAATTGATCAATCTACCTTTTCACCTTCCTTTTCATTTCTTTATGATTCTAGTAATAGTGGATAATTTCCAAATTTAGTTTTAAGTTCATGGACTATTCAAGAGTGGGATTGTGCTTCAACTGAAAGTAGCATAACAATGTCTGAAAGTAACATAAATATGAAGAGGGATGAATATGGTAGCTGCTCTTTCTCCCATTTTTGGAAAAAAGAACAGGTTCTTTTGTTTCCAATAACATTCTGCTAGTCAGAAATAGCCCACCCTTTTGTAATATACTCTAGGATTCTGTATTCTAAAGTTCTTTTGCCAAATGTCTTCTCACTGAAGTCACAAGAAAATCTATTTTTTTTTTTCCTGTTGCATTCTAGCTATCTTCTACTTCTTGCCATTTTTCTAAAGTAGTCACCCTCCTAGCTTGCAGCTCTGGCTTGCGTGACCCCTTCTCCACATACTCACCAACAAAGAGGGAGTCCTAAGGTGAACACATCTCCTGAGGATGAGTGGAGGAAGGGCTCCATCCATGCTTCTAGATGCTAGAACCCCCATCTCCTCTGTTTCCCACCCCCAGCTCTGGGAATGATAGCTGTTTCCTAAAATCTCTAATCTGTAGGACATCTAACTTTTGGGGCCTCTTGGGCTTACTCGAAACTATGTATCAATTCCTTTATTAGAACATGTTACTGTGAAGTACCTAATATGGCTTATATTGGTATTTGTTTGTTTTTGGATGGGTGATAGAACTGTTACAGCCCCAATTTCCTTGGTAATAAACACAAATTTTAGTGGAGTATATGGTTTTTCAAGATACCCCAGTCCCCTTTAAAGCTATGTTTAATCTTATGACTACATTCTGGTCAATCAGCTGAGTATAAGAAATATGATGCCCTTAAAAAGAAAGAAAATTCTTCCTTTCCCCATTTAGTCATTTTGCCTAGAATATGACCATGTGGATAAGTTATTCTTTACCTTGCAGAGAAAGGGAAACATTTTAGGAATATAGAGGTGGAGGTATAATATGGAAGAAGACTGAGCCTCTGACATCTCATAGAGTAGAGCTGCCTTGCATGCTTAGACTTGGACAAGAAAGAAAAATATTATCTTGTTCAAGTTGTTATTTTAGGTGTCTCCTACAAGCATCCAAATGAACAACCAATATATACATCTACATAATATATTTTATATTAATAACAGTACATTCAGTCATGTGATAATATCAATTACTCACTTCAGATAAATTAAAACAATTAATCTTAATTTACAGTCCTCTCCTTTCACCAAAACTTGGCTTACTGCTGCTAATGGCAATATGGACTATATAGGATTTTCTCCTTTCCTACATAATGGCACTAACAATAATCTTGTCTCAAACGAGATAAAAGAGTGAGTTGACAACAGTAAGCCACAGATGTGTGCGCGTTTGTGTGTGTGTGTGTGTGTGTGTGAGAGAGAGAGAGAGAGAGAGAGAGAGAGAAGGAAAGGCCCTCCTACAGATAATTAATAAAGTTTCCAAAGTAATAAATTGCCTATATTTTACTTTAGATGAATTGAAGACTATAGAATATATTGTACCAAATGTATATGGTCAAAAATGTTTCCATACACTTGTCTGTTACCCTTATATTTGAAAATCTCTGGATCTATTGAAACTAAATTAGAGCAAGTATATTTGTAGTAATACAACTATAAATATAGGTTTGTGCTCTAAGTAAAGTTTACCTGTGTGCCTTAATGAAGCACATTAAATGGAGGTGTAGTTATCCTCCAGAGTTGCTTAAAGTAAGGTATAATTATACTTCTTATAACTG
The DNA here is from genome assembly GCF_011800145.1 of Mirounga leonina. Classification (NCBI taxonomy): domain Eukaryota; kingdom Metazoa; phylum Chordata; class Mammalia; order Carnivora; family Phocidae; genus Mirounga; species Mirounga leonina. Next base: position 51,606,303 of record NW_023270454.1, read on the forward strand.
TCTTTGGAACAAAACACACCATGCACATTAATACACTTGTAGACAAAGAAACTATATACTGGCTGCAAATATGAGTCTCAAAGGAAATGAGTCAAAGACTTATGCTCTATATTTCTAGTGTTGTTTTACAAACAATATGTCTCTCATTGGATGACACCAAAGATAAAGTAGTAAAGCAACATTAAAAAGGTCACTTAGTAAATCTTATGAAGTAAGTAGTGTAAAATGCATTCATGATGAGATACTGGATTTTCTTCTTTCTCTTTTTGTTTTGTTTTGAGAGCTAAATCGTTTTGTTAAGGAGGAAATCCTTGACCGTGCTTTTATGCTACTTCATCATATTTCTTACCATGTGTATTTAAACTTAAAATAGGACTCCTTGAAACAGTTACCATTGTGTGACAGAGACTTTGAAAGACTTGGAATAAAAGTCATCATTTTATTGGCATTTTCTGAGTCAGGATGTATATTTCTTTGAAAGTAGAGCCTACTATTAAATACCACATCAGTCGGGGGCGCCTGGGTGGCTCAGTTGGTTAAGCGACTGCCTTCGGCTCAGGTCATGATCCTGGAGTCCCAGGATCGAGTCCCACATCGGGCTCCCTGCTCGGCGGGGAGTCTGCTTCTCCCTCTGACCCTCCTCCCTCTCATGCTCTCTGTCTCTCATTGTCTCTCTCGCAAATAAATAAAATCTTAAGAAAAAAAAAATTTAAATACCACATCAGTCGGAGCCACCATATAAACAAATGAAAGTACAACTATGTTAATTTACAAAATATTTTTCTAAGGCCCTTTACTTTGTCGAATATCACTTCTCAATAAATATTTCCCAAGCAATCCTTTTTGTAGGAAATAATAATCATCACTAGTCAAATAAAAAATTATTTTTTTATTTATTTTTTTTAATGAGAGAGAGAGAGTGAGCACAAGCAGGGGGTGTGGCAAGCAGAGGGAGAAGCAGGCTCCCCGCTGAGCAAGGAGCCCCATGCTGGACTTAATCCCAGGACCTTTAGGATCATGACCTGAGTTGAAGACAGCCGCTTAACTGGCTGATCCACCCAGGCGTCCCAAAAATTCTGTTTTTTTCAAAGAAATAAAGTGATCTGCTATTAAGGACTTGGAAATAACTCTTTAGCATTTCCTGTTATAAAGTGACTGTCTTTATGTAGTAAGAAGACAACATCACCTGCAGTAGAATGAGTCTCCATTCATCACCAAGAAATTTTATTGTTTCCATTAGTCAGAGGTGAAATGATTGACTTCGTGTGCAACAAATCTGGAAATCACAAATCCTTACTTCTTAAAAAAAGTCCTTGATTTCAATATCTAATTTAGTTCATAATTGCATATTTGGTCTGTAAGATCTGTTTGGCTTTCACATGACTACTAATTATGGTTAGATATTAGGATAAGTCAAAGACCAAAATTTGTTTATTTTTCTCATTATGTTGATATATATAAACTCCCTGTGTAATTATCATTTTTACAGTTATTTAAACTATGGGTTTTCTATATCTGGATTGTTGCATTTATTTTTCCTTTCTTTCTATCACCTTTCCACTATTTTCTATCACTTATTTGAATTTAACTAAGAAATCAATAATAAACCTCAACATGAATTAATTGGGTCATGTCTTTCTTAAAAAGTCTAAGGGGGTCCCTGGGTGGCTCAGTCGTTAAGCAGCTGCTTTCTCCTCAGGTCATGGTCCCAGGGTCCTGGGATCGAGCCCTGCATCGGGCTCCCTGCTCCGCGGGGAGCCTACTTCTCCCTCTCCCACCCCCCACCCCCGCTTTTATTCCCCCTCTCGCTGTCTCTCTCTCTCTTTCTGTCAAATAAATAAATAAAATCTTTAGTGGCACCTGGGTGGCTCAGTCGTTAAGCGTCTGCCTTCAGCTCAGGTCATGGTCTCAGGGTCCTGGGATCGAGCCCCGCATCAGGCTCCCTGCTCAGCTGGGAGCTTGCTTCTCCCTCTCCCACCCTCCCTGCTTGTGTTTCCTCTCTCGCTGTGTCTCTCTCTGTCAAATATATAAATAAAATCTTAAAATAAATAAATAAATAAATAAATAAATAAATAAATAAATAAATAAAATCTTAAAAAAAAATAAAAAGTCTAAAATGGCTCTCTTTTTTGTCTTTATGAAATCTAAACTCTTTATGTTGATGTATTTCAAACCCTTTAGGTATCTAAAGAATTCCTAATGGCTAAAGAAACTACTGTGATTATACTAGGCATGAGGAGGAATGGATGAAACAGCTAATCCCGAATAAAACACCTATAAATTCTTAGGCCTAATCTTCAAAATCAATATGAAATTTTCATTCTATTCCATAATTTGATGTCTGTTTTCAATATGAATTATGTCCCCCAAAAGTCAAATAAAACCGATATTAGTGGAATATGCATACATGTGTATCTTCTGTCCAACGAAGTAGGTTAACACACAGAGAGAATAACTTCCCATTCCATTCTCCTGACCACACCTAATGTTTTTCATTTCCCGTCATATAAGTTCTCAAAATCGGTTCTTTACAGAGACAGAATGTATGTATGGTGTTTTCTTAATAATTAGTTTACAAATACTATGACCAAATTTATATGACATTATTCAAATATCTATTTATTCTTAAAAATGACAGTTTCTGTTCTTTGTTGGAGAAAATAATGTTTAAAAATACTGTTACTTCCTCTCTCTATGAAATGCTCTTTGAAATTATTCTAGTTGGCTTTATATATTTCTGAAGTGATAAATTTCCTGTACCTTTCCATATATGGATCTGAACAGAATGGGCACTCAAATATACATATTTCCACAAAGAAATTTTATTTATACATCTAATATCTAAATGTAAAATAATCTCACATGAACATTGCCAAATTATTCAACTTCTCCAGATCCAAAAATCAATTGTTAAACTGGCAGTAAATCACATTAACATACTCAAGATTTTTCTAAGCCATAGAGCAAACTAAACTCTTCCTATAAAATACTTTGTTCATATATAATGTATGTATTTAAAGGGTTTGTGGCCACTGAATAAAGTACACTTATAATAATTATTTGGTTCAACCTGATTCTGTAAACTTGGAATTTATCTATGTACTACTGGCCAGTCTATGTTTTTCAAATGTAATCATAAGTGAGACAGCACTTATTCCATTAATGCCATGTTGGGCAGAACTATTACTAGGGATGACTGACTGTAACATCCTTTCCTCGTTCAAGGGTAATTCTTCAGAAAAAAGTTATATCTCAGCATAAAAAGATTTTTAAGAGAATGAATATCACAGCTTCATTTAACCGACATAAAATTAAGTCTAAGCCAGATCCCAAGGATTTTTGAAATGATATTCATTTACATTTTATTTTTTCTCTGCATATAATGTCCCTCTTTCAAATACCACCAGATGCTGATGCATAGTCTCTAATCTCAGGAATAAAGCTTATGCCAAACCTTACTTCTTAGAAGAAAGAATAGCATCAAATTCTAAACAATTTTATCATCAAGATTATATTGGTGAAATATTTGTCAACATGCTACACATGCCTATGCAGATTTGGGATCGGTTAATTTTGGTACAAAATGAAACCAGATAATTAAAATTAAACTCCATTAGTTTCTGTGTCTTAAAAATTTAAAGACTACAAAGTTTGTATCTTTTTTTAAAAAAAATTCTATTTATTTATTTATTTGAGAGAGAGAGAGAGCAGGGGAAGGGGTAAAGGGAGAGAATCTCAAGCAGACTCTGAGCTGAGCATGGAGCCTGATATAAGCCTCGATCTCACTATGCTGAGATAATGACCTGAGCCGAAATCAATAGTTCGTTGTCCATCCCACTGAGCCACCCAGGTGCCCCTATCTCTCTTTTTTTTTTTTATAGTCAACAATATTGTAATAACATTGTATGGTGACAGATTATACCTACATTTATCATGGCAAACATTATGTAATGCATAGAAATGTCAATTCACTATGTTATGAGCCTGAAACTAATATAACATCGTATGCCAAATATACTAAAGGACATTTTTTTTTTTAATTTGTCAACTGAAACATACTCCAAAACTGCTAGTTCCCCACATCTTTATTGTATTCTGTATTTAGAAAGTAGAAAGACTATTTCTTCCTTAGGATTAAACCTGTGTATATTATTTATTTTTTAAAAAATTGCTAGTATTCTTTGGCTAAATACAAAATAATTAACATGGGCAAATTATGCAGAAACTTTCATAACCATGATAATTTTTTTAGAATTTCAGCCTAAAAATTTATATCTATCTCTGTTTTTACAACATTACAGAGTCTACAAGACAACAAAAATTCTAAACAGCTTTGAGAACAAATAAGATATTGTTATTTAAAAACATAAAGCCTTACCTGTATTTTTTTTTTTCTGAAATTAGTTTGTTTGGTCTTTTTGCTGATACCAGTCAATTGTAGTCAAATAACACAGGTTATTTTTAGTATGGCCATAATGATAAATGTAATCTTAATTGAGAGTGGAAAGTGTTAGCTGGAGTCTTGAAGGCCTTAATTTATCTTTCCAGTCTAGGTCTAGGCAACCAAATGCTTATTGATGAATATATTTGTTATTTATCATACCTCTCTTAGTTTTTGTACTGTATTTCATATTCCATTCCCCTAAGACAGGAAGTTTAAAAGACCAAATTTAAAGATTATTAAATCTAATTTTGGTACCATAAATTTCTGTTATATTTGCCACGTTTGACCAACAGAAAGTCTTTGTTTATGTGGATATTTGTTCAAGTATTCTGCTGTTTGCCACACTGAAAAAATTGGCTCTTCACCAAAATATTTATGATCTGTAACTAATTCTTCCAGTTAAATGTTAAATCTTGGAGACATTGCAAAGATATTTAAAACCTGAGCTATGTAGTGAGTGAGGTAAGAGTTTCACTAGTTTTTATTTATTTCAGAAATTTCTTCATTAAAGTACTCAATCTCCTTTTTTTTTTTAAAGATTTTGTTTATTTGACAGAGAGACACAGCGAGAGAGGGAACACAGCAGGGGGAGTGGGAGAGGTAGAAGCAGGCTTCCCGCTGAGCAAGGAGCCCAAAGCAGGGCTCAAACCAGGACCCTGGGATCATGACCTGAGCCGAAGGCAGACGCTTAATGACTGAGCCACCCAGGCGCTCCTCAATCTCCTTTTTTTTACTGCAATTTAGTAACACTGATCTTTTTTTTATCTACATATGTTATTTTTGCTTAGGATATTGTAATTTTCAGTTTATTAATAAAGATAATAGAAAGTGTGGGGCACCTGAGTGGCTCAGTCAGTTAAGCAGCAGACTCTTGTTTTCTGCTCAGGTCATGATCTTCAGGGTCCTGGGATCATGCTCTGCATCGGGCTCCACTCTCAGCTGGGAGTCTGCTGGAGGCTCTCTCTCCACCTCCCTCTGCCCCCCCCCCACTTGTGCTTGCATGCGCTCTCTCTAGAAAATAAATAAATAAATCTTTAAAAAAATAAGGTAAAATAAAGATAATAGTGTAACACTAGCTTCCATTTGTACATCGTTATACAGTTCATAAAGGATTTTTATACACATGCGGTCATTTGACCTATTTAATAACCATATGAAGAGAAGAGCTAATTATTATTTCCATTTTATGGTTGAGAATACTAAGGCTCAATGAGACAAATGAGTTATCTAAAATATTTTTTCTAACTCTGCCACATTCTCATTTAAATAAACCAGGTTTCAAATGTTTGGTTAGGTTTTGTAAAGTCCTCCTATCAAGAAGTGTCATCATGAAGTCTAGCAACTATAAAAGCTCCACTCTGACTTGAGCCCATGTTTCCAGAATGGGGAAAGATCACCACATGAAACCTGGTTTTCAAACTGGAGTCAATTAGAGCATATGACTTACAAAATATGCCCAAAGTGGTATGTAGCTACCATTCACTGATCAAATACAAATACTGTTAATTGAATGTTTGTCTTAAAAGAGGTTTGGTAAAACAAAGAGAACAAAAATTGAAAAAGCAGTGACAGTTTAAGTAAAGATTCTTTAATATTGCATGTCATTCTGAACAGTTTTAAGGTGTGATCTATTTATTGTATGTATGTAATTCACCTGTATTATCACTAGACTTTCAAAACCTCAGAATGATTAGAGCTGTTATCACATGCTATAAACTACGGAGTCAAATATACAGGTCAAGTGAATTTTCTGGTGCCATAGAGCTAATATGAGGGAAACAAGAAATGAAGTCCCGTTCATAATATCCCATTAACTGTGTTCTTTCTACTACACTTATGTAATTTGTTTAGTCCTTATTTACATTGTCATGCAGCAAAAATAAATAGAATCTCAACAATGACCCCCAAACTTCTGGTAAAATCAAAGTGGGCAGGTCGCCTCTACGATTCTCAGCAACTGTTCATTTAGTGTACATGTAATATGAGTGGAATGTATGGAAATAATAAAAAGTCCCAATAAAATAGCTCTTCTTAAAGGAGCACTCAGTTTGAAATGCGCTAAGGATAAATAGTATTGAATAGAATTTCTGTATTCAGGTGGCACAGTGAGTCTGCCTGATTTAGAAGCCTGGTCAATTCAATTAGTGACGGTAGGGTCTTGTGTATTTTACCTAAACTTGGTGAGATTAACTTTTTTTCATTTTAAAATGGAGATTATGATAATATCTTCCTCATGAATGTTGTCACAATTGTAAGAGAATTTTTAAGGTCCATGGCCCATAGATTTACATCGTGATAATAAATAATTAGCAGTCATTAGCAATAGACAGTAATCTCTGTTGGGGCAAAGACCACGTCAATATTTGCACATCAGTATATGCTCAGCATATACTAGAGAGTCTTACTCTTAGTGGACACTCAAGAATTTGACCATATAATTTACCAAGGATTTAATTGCACTGATGATTTAAAGAAAGCCAAGCCTATTACTGGCTTTAGGAATGAAGTCTGATTGTTCTAAGATAATCACGGTAATCCTACTAACCCTGTCAGTTGATTTAGGAACCCAGGGTAAGTCGAATAGCTCACAGCTGTTTGGAGATAAAAAGGAGATATTAACCTATGTTGGCTCAATAATATTGATGAGGAGGATTTTCATTCCAGAGTGTGGAAGAAAGAATGTGTCACTGGACTTGAGCAAAGAAGCATACAATTATAGTTGTGAACGGCATCTATTTTACACCTATTAAGAGAAATAGAATAAAGCAAATAATTGTATGCCAAGGTGAAGAGAGAATGAAATGGCAATATTGAGGTGGTTAGCCAACTAATGCTAAACACATACTACCACTAGATTCTGTAATGCATAAGATAATAGATTAATTCATTGCTTTAGCTAATCTCTGTTATTGCAGCTAAAAGCAATTTAACAGATGGATACTCCTTGATTCTCAGCTTTTCAAAAAAAAAATTAGGAAAATGAAGGGAACTACTGGCAAAATAGCAAGAGAATTGGCTTTTTTAACCATATGAAAATTCCATTAAGTTTCCTTAGGTTTTGATTAAATATAGTTATAAAAAGAGATGATTGAGAAAGAGGATTGTCTATCCTGTAACTTTACATAGAAAACAACAGGATGACTATTAGAAAAAGTATGCCTTTATCTTGTAGCTCTATGCCTAAGGTTTAAAGCATTGTTCTAAAATTACTTGCAAAATCTATTTTCAAATCATACTGATACTCAAAAAGTATATAGACTTGTAGAAAGTTATGTATTTCCTTTCAGCTCTGTTCCTTGATATATAAAATGATAATGAGTAATTGAATCTTCGAGTGATTGTAAAGATTAAACAAGGCAACACATATAGCCTGTGTTCTTTGTCCTCTGTAATTAAAGTGTTTCTACTTTCTCTCTCAACATTTTTACAAGAAATATTTATTTGCTATAGCAATCAAAACCTAATAATCTTGTCTTAACTTTATACTCCATTTATATTTGTAAAATAAATGTAATTCTTGAGCACTGTAATTACCGTCTATAAACTTATAGAATATTAAAAATAATTAAGATCCAAATTTTAGCTATTCATTTGAAACTTTAATTTATAGCACTGGATTTAGACTTAAAACAAACATCTTTTTATGAATCATCAGGACTAAGGAGTTCATATAATGTATACATTAAAAAAAAAAAAAAAAACAGGACTGGGCACCTGGGTGGCTCAGATAGTTAAGCATCTGCCTTTGGCTCAGGTCATAATCCCGGATCGAGTTCTGCATCGGGCTCTCTGCTCCTTGGGGAACATGCTTCTTCCTCTGCCTCTCTCTCTTTCTCTCTCATGAATAAATAAATAAAATCTTTTTTAAAAAAAAAGCAAAGGACTGAGCTATAAGGAATACAACTCTCCTCTCCAAAACCAATAACCTTGTGCAAGAGAAGGGCATGATATCAGAAGACTTGGATAATGCATTTTATCAGGATAGTTAGTTTATTCTGTATAATAAACTCTCAATTCTCGGTGGCTTCAAATATAAGACTTACTTTTGAATAATAATAATAATAATAATAATAATAATAATAATAATAATACATGTCCATTCTATTGGCAGGTTCATTGCAGCCAATTAGACACCCAGCCAGTTGGACTTTCCAGCAATGGAAAGTCCACCACATTGTAATCGTGCTAGCCTACAACCCGGCAACCAGGCCAGGTGACAACACGATAGATGAGATAATGTTCTAATACTTTCTTATTGGCATTTCCATAACTAAATCCTAGGTTTACAGTGCAATGTATAATGTAAATATATTTCATATTCTTTTTTTTTTTTTAAAGATTTTATTTATTTATTTGACAGAGAAAGACACAGCGAGAGAGGGAACACAAGCAGGGGGAGTGGGAGAGGGAGAAGCAGACTCCCTGCCGAGCAGGGAGCCCGATGCGGGACTCGATCCAGGGACTCCAGGATCATGACCTGAGCCGAAGGCAGTCGCTTAACCAACTGAGCCACCCAGGCGCCCATATATTTCATATTCTTAACCCCATGTCCCAGGTTGTAGACTTAAAACACAAAATTCCTTAAACACTATATTATTCTGGCTAAGAAAAAGTATACCACAGCAACAAACAACTCCAAAATCTCAGTGATTTAACACGATAAATGTTTATTTTTTTTATTTTTAATTTGAGTATAATTGACACACACCGTTACATTAGTTTTAAGCGTGCAACTTAGAGATTCAACTTCCCTACAGTTTATGCTATGCCCACCACAAGTAGCTCCCATCTGTCACTGTACAATGCTCTTAGAATATCATTGACTACATTCCCTCTGCTGTGCCTTTTATTCCTGTGATTTATTCAGTCCATAACTGGAAGCCTGTATATCCCACTCCCTTCATCCATTTTGTCCATCTTCCCACCCTCCTAACCCCCTGGCCTCTGGCAACCATCAGTTGGTTCTATGTATTTATGGGTCTGATTCTGCTTTTTGTTTGTTTATTCATTTGTTTTGCTTTTGAGATTCATCTGTGAGTGAAATCATATGGTAGTAGTCTTTCTCTGTCTGACTTATTTCACTTAGTATAATTCCCTCTAGGTCCGGCCATGTTGCTGCACATAGCACTATCTCATCCTCTTTTATGGCTGCATGATGTTCCATTGTGTGTGTGTGTGTGTGCGCGCGCACGCACGTGCTCACATTTCTCTCCCAAGTTCTCATCACATGAAGTTCATGCTGCAAAGAAGGCTAAGAAACACAGTCTTCTGTGTGTCTGAAATAGAGTAACAGATATCGGTCCATATAAATAATAGTTACCAGGAATATTTTTAAAATTGATAGAAATATGCCAATATTAGGCCAACACTTAGATAGACTTAGATTTATTCACTCTAAGTCTAATACAGTCTAATGTTTTAGAAGATAATGCTAAAGATTGAGCAATTTTTATTGATACTGTTGTTTCTGTTTCTTAGTTTTTTCTTTCTTTACTAACTTTTTTCTTTCTTTTTAAGATTGTCTTTCCATCTCCTTTCCTCATGCAGGAGTGACTATTCAGTCTCTTCCCAGAGACTCAAGGAAACCCTGTCAAGTTTTCTGCCTTTTGTGTTCAGGATAACACAAATGCCCAGTTCTGAATGAATGCTGCAGATAGGACTGTCTGTAGCGCCGGTAACTGAATGATTTTGAAATAACCTGGCCGGCCTGATTATCACTCTTATCACCATCACGTCACTATTACTCTGTCATAAAAAATACTAACACAGGGGTGCCTGGGTGCCTCAGTCAGAGTCTTGCCCTCTGCCCCTTCCCCAACTCATGCTCTCTGTCTCTAAAATAAATAAATCTTTAAAAGAATAATAACATAGACATATATATTTATTTGAACTTAGAAATAATTCTTTTTTAATTGTGATGTAATGAAATGTAAATTTAAAATCTGAAAAATCTGATTTTCTGAGAGCAGGTTTTGCTTTATCACTAAAAAGTTATATGACATAAAGCTATTTACCTCATAACTATTTAAAATCCATAATTCCATGAAATGGTGATTTCTGAATTGAATTTCTGAATTGATAACTGAAGTGAAATTTGTGAAATATTTGTTAAACATTGCCAAAAATGAATGGAAGTCTCAAATGGAAAAATGTCTTGTTTCAAAATTAAATGGCCTTTTATTTTTTTTTTAATTAAAGTTTTTATTGTTTCAAGTTTTTATTTAAATTCTAGTGAGTTAACATATAGGGTAATATTAGTTTCAGGAACAAAATGTGGTGATTCATCATTTACATATAACACCCAGTGCTTATCACAAGTGTCCTCCTTAGTACCCATTATCCATCAAAATTAAATGGTCTTTTAAATCAAAGTTCTGTCTTTCCCCTTTTTGCTGATATATGAAGCAGTTGGAAAAATTGGTCACCATATCTAATAGTGTCTATTTTTGTTCTCTTTAAGTTACTTATTTCATAAATATTATCTATTAAAAGATACCAATGCAATTTAATTAACAGCTTAATTAAAATTTATAATAATTTATATAATTGGCCACTTGTTATTAATTACATATGCATTTTATAAAAAGCATTGAACTCTATGAAAAGATTAAATCTCAACATACTGATATATTCAGTAATTCACTATTTTAAACATATGCAACAAGTAAATTAACATATATTTATGCTTTTTTTTTCCTGACACCTACATTTCACAGTTCTTTCTTAAATCAGTGATTGTGATATGTTTTAAAGAAGGAGATAACATTGCAAAATAAAAATGTGACTCATTTTTATGATTTCCTTTCTGCTAAATTACAAGTATCAGTAGCTACGGTTATGAGAAAAAAATTTCATCATTACATTGCACATCATCCATTTCTTCAATGGATCTTATGTTTCTCTAATAGGAGGTGGTCTGGCATTATTTTGACCAGAAGACAAAATACCATTCAGAGTAAAATCAATTTATTTGTGTTTCTTATTTATAGAATGGTTTCTCCAAATTATAGTAGTGTGGGTTTTTTAGAGTCTGTAGCCATAGAGAATGGGAATCAGGGAGTAGCAGAGAACATTCAGTGAAGGGAGATATTTTCATGCACCTGGCACATTTCAATTAAATGTGCTCCTAAGGAAGCTTAATGGTCCAGAAGTTATCTTTTTAAATGATAATAACTAGCCCTTAACTAACTAAATGCTATACTTATCTAACAGTGAAGTCAGAATTTTCCACTTAGATCTCCTATTTTTTCTTAATATAAAATGCTGGGAGGGGCGCCTGGGTGGCTCAGTTGGTTAAGCAACTGCCTTCGGCTCAGGTCATGATCCTGGAGTCCCGAGATCGAGTCCCGCATCGGGCTCCCTGCTCAGCGGGGAATCTGCTTCTCCCTCTGATCCTCGCCCTCTCATGCTCTCTGTCTCCCATTCTCTCTCTCAGATAAATAAATAAAAAATCTTTAAAAAATAAATAAATAAATAAATAAAATAAAATAAAATGCTGGGAAAATGGCGAGAGTTTATGTCTTTTTTTTTTTTTTTAAGATTGTATTTATTTATTTGACACAGAGAGAGAGAGAGCACAAGCAGGGGGAGTAGCAGAAGGAGAGGGAGAAGGAGGGTCCCTGCTGAGCAAGAAGCCAGGTGCAGGGCTCCATCCCAGGACCCTGGGATCATGACCTGAGCCAAAGGCAGACGCTTAACAGACTGAGCCACCCGGGGATCCCTAGAGAGAGAGTTCATATGTCACTTTGGTTGCAAGACTTTCTTTCATTAAAAAAATTCTGATATATAAAGTATCAAGACTTCTCTCAATAGCAGGTAACAAATTTAACTCTGTGCAACTTCCATGGGCACAGAAAAAGTAGTTCCAGCAGTATGTCTGTAAGTTATGTGATTGCACTTCTCTGACTCCTTTCCTCCACTGGTTTTATATCAATTAAAATCTATTTAACATTGACTGGTTATACATTTTCTTTTTCTATTTACATAAATCTCCTGAGGAATTATTCTATAATGAGTCACTTGGCTTTTATATACACTAACACAGGATATAAATTTCAAAATGTACAAAATAATTTAGAAATTAATAAACGTTTAATGGGACAGTGAATTTCATATCAAAATATTTTTACATGAAATAAAACACTAATGTTATTGTAATTGATCAAATAAACATTACTGTAGAGATTTTAACTAAATTCTTCAAATAATAAATATACAAAATGTACTATCCTTTCTAATTTTAGGGCCATTTCATTGGTATAATTTTTAAAAGCCTAATTCAATAGTTCAAATATTTAAAAGCCTATTTTTGCTGATGATAGACAGGAGGACAGACTTTCATTCCCACCTTAACTTGGTCTTAATTATGGCTTAAAAATGTGGCCTTTTAATCTTGAATTTATTACTCAATCTTTGTGTGTTTCAGTGTCTCTGAATATGATCTGGTTTTAGTAAAAGTTGGATTAAGACTTCCACTTCCTGGTAGTTTGTAGCTGCAAAAGCTTGATAAATTACAAAATCACAGACTCAAATGCTTCAGCAAGAACTAAACGAATTAAAATTCCATCAGGAAAAAAAATCTTTCATATCTGTAGCTTTTATAAGGGCATTTGTCAATTTGAACAAAAGCTCAATGGAAGAAAGTGAGCTAACCGAGGCAGTGTTGCTGAGGGGACAGAGAACCAGGAGAGGTTTTAGTAGTCACATGGGGCTAGAATAGTAAAATTTGTGACATTAGGGCCCTCAAATACATGGAGGATTGTTTTTTCTAAAGACATTTTCTATATTTCAAAGTTGAAAGGTGCAAGAGAATGAAACAATAAAACAATAAAAATTCCCAGAATCATGTGGTGGCTAGGAGAAAAAGAGCCTCAAGAGGGAGGGCACAGACTACAAGTCAGAGCTGAGAGCCCTAGAGGGAATGATGAATTCATAACAGCAACCTGTAATTGCTTTTTCCTTGAGCCAGTTGCTGATCTGGAGCATAGAAGGAACTGAGAAGGGGCGCCTGGGTGGCTCAGTCATTAAGCGTCTGCCTTCGGCTCGGGTCATGATCCCAAGGTCCTGGGATCGAGCCCCGCATCGGGCTCCCTGCTTGGCGGGAAATCCACTTCTCCCTCTCCCACTCCCCCTGCTTGTGTTCTCTCTCTCACTGTGTCTCTCTCTGTCAAATAAATAAATAAAATCTTTAAAAAAAAAAGAAGGAACTGAGAAGTCAGAGAACCACTACTGGTGTTCAGACGATTGAGAAAAATTTTGGCAGCAGTGTGACTCTTGTCTGGTAAGATAAAAGACTTGAGGTTTCAAATACAAATTATCTCCCCCAGACATTTCCAAATTCTGAAGATGCCTAGGTGGGTGGCTAAAAAGCAAAACCAAATTTAGCCCCCCAGAAATCATAGCTGTAATTTTCATGACATGTGAGTATGGAGAAGACAAACACTTGCAAACCATCAAGAAAGCCCTTCCTATTCTTCACAGAGGTACCTTGTGAACCATACCCAAGACACAGGGCGAACCTGAGACTTGTAGACTGAGACTTACAAAAACTGCAATGCAGCCTCAACCCAGCTCCGTCAATCATTGGACTAATTAGCACCACTAACTCTACAGAGTAGAGTAGAAGAAAGACTAAATTCTCTTTTTCGGTAGATATGTGGAAGCTTTATATAAATTCTTTATATAATTTATATATATTTATATATAATCCTATGTATAATTTATATAAAATATGAATTATCAAGCATATGGTAAGTGAAGACCAGATGACATACCACTGAGAGGAAAAGAACCAGTACTAACTCTAAATGTAATCTAGATATTGTAATTAGCAGAAAAAGCCTTTAAAATATCAAGAAATTGATGAAAAGGTGGACAGAAGAGGTTAAAATATGTATAATTTTAAAGGAGAATTGAATTCTATTAAAAAATATCAAACAGGTACTCTGGAATGCAGAATATAATATCGGCAATTAACAATCAATACATGAAATTGACTGCAGAAAGAATATGACAGAAGAAAATATTGGAGAGCTATAAAGCAAGTCAATGGAAAATGTCCAAATTAAAACACACAAGGAAGAGACACCTGGGTGGCTCAGTCCATTAAGCATCTACCTTTGGCTCAGGTAATTATCCCAGGGTCCTGGGATCGAGTCCGACATAGGGCTCCTTGCTCGGTGCGGGGCCTGCTTCTCCCTCTGCCTGCCGCTCCCCCTGCTTGTGATCTCTCTCACTCTCTCTCTGACAAATAAATAAATAAAATCCTTAATAAACACACACACACAAGGAAAATAACACAACAGTATCTGAGCATTAAAAATGTGAAAGACATGGTCAAGAAGATACTGGAAGTGTTAATGACTGACAATTTTTCAAAATTGATACAGTATCTCATAAAGTATCTCTTATGTCAGGGAATCTAAATTAGAATAAGCGTATAGAAAACTACACCTAGGCATATTACAGTAAATCTGCTTAAAGAGAGAGAGAGAGAGAGAGAGAAAATCCTAAAAACATCCATAAGAAAAAGACATATTTTCTTCAAAGAAGCAAAAATAAGACCGACAGCTTACTGAGAAAAAGGGTGTCGAAAGACAATAAGTATTTGTCATTATTATTTTTAAAGATTTTATTTATCTATTTGAGAGATAGAGAACATGAGGGTAGGGAGAAGGGTCAGAGGGAGAAGCAGACTCCTCGCTGAGCAGGGAGCCTGACATAGGGCTCGATCCCAGGACCCCGGGATCATAACCTGAGCCGAAGGCAGACACTTAATTGACGGAGCCGCCCAGGCGCCCCAATAGTTGTCATTAAGTTGTTGAAAAAATATAGCTAGTATTTTATTAAAGCACAGAAAGGAAATGTGTGTCAACAGGATGGAATTCAAAATTAAAAGTGATAGTGTCCCAATTTCAGGTTAAAAAAAAAAAAGTTTACCCACACTATATCCTGTCTTGCTACTGAATGCAACTAAAAATCCTAGACAATATGCATGAAGCATCTGTCTGAGTTCTCTGAAACCTAAATACTGGAAAACAGATTAGGGAACATAAAGAGAATGAGAATACAAATTACTGACCAGGAGAAAACACTTGCAAATCACATATTTGACAAAAACTTGAATCCAGAATATATAAATAACTATAAAAACTAAACGCAAGAAGGCAAAAAACCTAATAAAAATTTGGCTACATATTTGAAAAGACACATCATCAAAGAAGATTTACAGATTCCAAATTAGCATATGAAAAAAATCTTCAAAATTATTAGCCATTATGAAAGGAAAAATTAAAATCACAATGGATACACAGCTACATACCAGTGATGATATATTAATAATAAGATTAAGAACAAAAGTGACAATTACAAGTAATAGTAAGGAGGTAAAGTAATTGGAACTCTCATACATTGCTCATGGAAATGCAAAATATTATAGCAATTTTGGAGAACAGTTTGTCATTTTCTTACAAAGCTAAGCATCCACTTACAATATGATCCTGAAATTCCACTTCCAACATAGAGAAATGAAAACTTATGTTCAGGCAAAAAAAAAACTTGCACCAAAATGTTTATAGCAGTTTAATTAATTATCACGCCAAACTGGAAACAACCGAAATGCTCTTCAGATGATGAATGGACAAACACACTGTAGTGCATCCGTACAATGGAATTCTTTACAATGATATAAAGGAACAGATACTCATACACACAACAACCAAGGCAAATATCAAAAACATTGTGCTAATTAAAGGAACCAGTGACAAAGTTTACATCCTCTACAATTACATTTATATGACACTCCAGAAGAGGTAAAACTATAGCAACAGAGAACAGATAGATAGGTTAGTGGTGAGTGATTGATTTTACTACAAAGGAACAACATGATGAAATTTAGGAAAGTTTGGGAACTATCCAGTATCCTGATTGTGGTGAAGGTTAAATACATGTATGTAGGTTCTAATTCATAAATACCTGTAACCATAGTTATATGGAATTAATATGATATGAATTTGTATAATACATTATATATGCAACATATGTTATATGATTATAGTTGTATCTTGTAGAAAATGCATGGGTATATACATTTTCCAAAATTAATAAATACTTGAAATGTTTGAATTTTATTGTATATAAATTATATCTTAGTAAAAGTAATTAAAAACAAATAGCTTTCCTCCCAATAAAAATAAATGTGAAGAAAATACAATTTTTCACAAATGTAATTGAGAGAATGTATCATAATTTGACTTGCATTAAAATTATGATACCTGGATAAAAATGCTGGAGTTAACAGTGGAACTATAGATAGCCAAATACATAGAGTAGTATGCATCAGGTATTTAGTGGTTTAACATATTATATATGTTGAACTTATGTATATTAAACATATGTAGTTTTAGGAAAAATTGCTTTTGGAAGTATACAACCATCAAAATCAGATTGTTATTCAAAAGATATTTGGGGATGTATGCATATTTTTCTTTTTAAATCTGGAAATAAATGAATATTATTTTAAAACTATAACTTTAGCTTACAAAGGAAATCCAAAATGGAACTTTAGTAAGAATATCATACAATGAATGAAACTGATCATAGTTCAAACTCTTCCATTTTAAAAAGAAAAACAAAAAACTCTTCCAGTTTTAAGGTGACTATAGGGTTTTGATATTTCAATAGCCAACATCTAAATATGTAGAATTAGTTAGTGGTTTTCAGTGATAAATTCATATTATTTTGTCATGTAATTTTTTTTATATATTTCAATCTTGTCTCATCAGTGTCACGGCAAATCTTTTCCATATAAGAAAGGCTTTGAAATATGCTCTTAGGAAGATCATGCTATAACATGTACTAACCAATTATAAATAGGAAATACTATTTCCAGAGGCATTATGGCCAGAATGACAATAAAACAAAACAAAAAGATTAACACTTAAGCTTAAATATCCATGGTCAATTGTAAAGCAGATAGAAATAACATAATGGTCACATTATGAAGATTTCTTGACAAAAATTGCCAATTGACCACTATTTATGAGAATGTTTCTAAGTATGAAAGAAAATATTTTAAATTCTACTTGCATGCCCTCTAAACATTGATTCTTAAAAACTGATTGCACATTTTTTTTCCTAAATTATCAAGTGTTGAAACGGTTGTTCATATGTCATCAGCATTAGTATTGTCTAGGAGATATAATTCTCGCGTATCACAAGATTTTAAAAAAACACCTTAAAAGAAGCTAATTTGTAAAGAATAAAATAAAAAGATACTCAGGAGAAAAAAATGATTTATTAGCACATAATGAACTACACTGTTCTGTAATTTTTAATGCTCTTGGAACTATATGTATAAGAGATTATAATCAAATATGGTTTCCTCATTAGACTCATCATTACTGATGCTGATTCAGCTCTTGCTAATGAGAAATATAAGCCTCTGTTGATTAGGTCATTGAGTTAAATCTCACTAGTATCATCACAACACATTTACTGTAAGGAAAGTAATAAAAATAGGAATTTTTGTCTTTTCATTTCTGTAGAAGTACACGTTTTCCTTGAGAATGGAGCTACAGCTATCTTAAATACCTTTACTCAATTTTCTTCTCTTACAGCTTTCGGTAGCAAATAAAAAATACCCAATTTATTGGGGCACCTGGGTGGCTCAGTCGTTAAGCATCTGCCTTCGGCTCCGGTCATGATCCCAGGTCCTGCTCCGTGGGAAGTCTGCTTCTCCTTCTCCCACTTCCCCTGCTTGTGTTCCCTCTCTAGCTGTGTCTCTCTCTGTCAAATAAATAAAATCTTAAAAAAAAAAAATACGCAATTTATGGAAAGTAAATTATGCAAAAATATGCATTGGGGTGTATTATAATTCAGTAGGAAAGGTAGATAGAACCTGAGATATGTGACTGGCTTCAGATCAACTTCAAAGAACGTGACCAAGCAAATGAATACAACAGGACACAGATTGACTTGTGTTAACAGATTAGTCAATCTCCACAAGAATGAAAAAAAGAAGAAAATCTAAGTGATCAATCTGGATCAGCAGGTGAGGATTCAAAATGTAGAACTTTGTTATGGAAGACTAGTTCTAGCTACAAGATTCGGACATAGCTATGCTTCATAGAGGAGATCACAATCAGAATGAAAGCCAGTCTGAACAAGCAGATTTCTACAAGCACACAGCCGCACTCCGTTGGCACCGAGTAACACCTTTACACTTTTCCCTTCATTTCAGAATATTCTCAACAATAACCTGGGTAACTTTCTATTATAAAAACCTGAGGAGATCCTAGGATCACCGGAAAAAAATACCATCAGGCAGAAATTCAGGAGGTGAAAGATATATTTGGAAGCTAAACTTGAAAGGATAAAAGCCACACACAGGTGGAGATTAAGTTAATATACTCCTAAATTAAAAATGGTGCTTCTTGGAATTAAAATGCGTATTTGATTTTCCGACAATTCTTATGTTTCCCTAAGCTAATATTTGTCTCCGTGATACAAAAGCCTTGTTCAATAAGCCATTTGAGTAATCCATAGATTATCTCTTATATACTCTTTTCAATTTAGTAGTAATTTTCAATTTGTAGGACCTCAAATCAACAACTTGAACCCAGTTGTTTAAGAAAGCATGTCATTTCAAACATACAGGGATGCCTGGCTGGCTCAGTCAGTAGAGCATGAGACTATTGATGTTGGGGTCATGAGTTCAAGCCCCATGTTGGAGGTAGAGTTTACTTAATATAAATAATAAATAAATAAATAAATAAATAAATAAATAAATAAATAAATAATAAGCATTTCAAACATACAGCTGCTCATACCCTTATTGAAATGCCACTATACAATATACAACCTAGTAATCCACTCTTCTGTATCATTAACAATTCTGATGAATATCTCCTTAAAATATGGACATTTGCTATTTAATGTCCTAAGAATAAAGATGTAATGTGGGGCGCCTGGGTGGCTCAGTTGGTTAAGCGACTGCCTTCGGCTCAGGTCATGATCTTGGAGTCCCTGGATCGAGTCCCGCTTCGGGCTCCCTGCTCGGCAGGGAGTCTGCTTTGCCGTCTGACCCTACCCCCTCTCTTGTGTTCTCTCTCATTCTCTCTCTCTCAAATAAATTAAAAAAAAAAAAAAAAAAAAAAAAAAAAAGATGTAATGTGTCATTTGCAGCTAACGATAACTGGTTTGAGGCCATCAGGTAAGAACCGCTGCTTTTGTTTCTTAACATGAGTTTTTCGGAAAACAGACTTTAAAATGTAGATTTGATGTAGAGAATGTATTAGGGTTTATCTCCTACCTTCTGAAGTGATGTATCTTTTTAAGGCTTCTGGTGTGCTTTCAACTTTTTGCTCATCTGGTTCTGTAAACATGAGGTAATCCAGACTGTGGAAAAGGCTAGAGGACAGAAAAGGCAATACAGCCCTGGGGCAAAGCTATAAATGTGTACTATTGTGTATCCCAGGGGAACCTAAACTACTTCCCACCCTCCACCTGAGAGCAACAGAAAACAATGCATGCGTCTGCTCAGTGAACACAGATGGTGTACCTGAAGCCATGTCAATCTTCTCTAGCAAAGATACTATAAATTGCACAGTAGCTGCAATGGGATTACTTCTTTGTTGAGTTGTGGCTGTCTACTCTCATCTGTCAGGATGACAGAAGTATTGCTAGAAGCAGGAAAAAAAAAAAAAAAAAACAGGCTGAGATTATTAAAGGAATTACACAAAATCAAGGTTCACACAGAGATTACAGACAGGGAAAGCAGTATGTGGAAAGCATGGAGGTGCAAGAATTAATACGATGTAGCTCAGAGTGGATGAAATCTATGGCCCAGGACATGTGAGGAGATGAGTGCCAAAGCTCATGGCGCACACAAGATCCATTGCATAGGGGCTTCAAATGACACATGAAGGTCTTTATTAATTTTTATATAGTGAGTTGGAAATGACTGTATTTAACCAAGAGGATTATATTTCAGAATTTCATTTTAGGGATATTGATCTGATAGCTGTGGAAAATGTGACAAGGTAGCTAAAACTGATAGAAAAAAAAAAATTGGAATAGACCAGGTGAAAGATGACTAAGGCTTGTCTTAAAGTAATATGATGTAGGATGTACTTGAAGATGCTTAAGGAAAGATACAAATTTTCAGATATAAAAAGAGTACGTCTGGGGCTCTGATGTACAACAGGGTGAATACAGTTAATAAAATGAACTGTAAACTTGAGAGTTACTGAGAGTAGATCTTAAGCATTCTCACACACACACAGACACACACACAAAAGAAAAAAGGAGTTAACTATGTATGTGAAATGATAGATATGTTAATTATCTTGATCTTAACCATTCTACAATGTGCATGCCTATCAAATCATCACATTGTACACTTTAAATATATACAATATATTTGCCATTCTGCAATAAAGTTTCAAAAATATTGTAATAGGAAAAATGTGTAAGAAATTCATGATATATGAAAGGAAATGGGAAGTACTATGACTTACCTTTGAGCTAACGGGAGGAATGATCAGAAGAAAAGACAGTGCTGATTTGGCGGCCAGAGGAAGGGAAGAGTGGGTGAAAATGGAGATTCATTGTCTACCCTTGGCAGTTGTGTGTACTTACAAATGTATGTATGTGTGTATCATCACCCAAAGGCCTGTGCAGTGAGAACTAAGAATAGAAGCTGGGAAATGAGATGCTTAAAAAAAAAAAAAGAAAAGAAAAGAAATGTCTTGGGCGCCTGGGTAGTTCAGTCGGTTAAGCAACCAACTCTTAGTTTTGGCTTAGGTCATGATCTTGGGGTCGTGAGATCCAACCCCGAGTAGGGCTCCACACTCAGTGGGGAGTCTGCTTGAGATTCTCCCTCCCTCTCCTTCCACCGCTTCCCGGCTTGCATTTGAGCACATGTGTTTCCTCTCTCTCTCTCTAAAATAAAATAAATAAATCCCTTTAAAAAAATGTCTTGCCAATGGGCTCTGGAATTACAACACTTATCACTCCTCTAAGAATTGTATATCTGATCTATATTGGTAACTGGATGTTTCACTACTCTATGCAGCTATCATTCAGCAATCCCTTTAGTAAAAATAAACTGTGTAAGAATTTTATACTGTTAACATGAAAAAATATCTTTAAAAAAAAAAAATATCTTTATATGGGGCGCCTGGGTGGCTCAGTTGGTTAAGCGACTGCCTTCGGCTCAGGTCATGATCCTGGAGTCCCGGGATCGAGTCCCGCATCGGGCTCCCTGCTCGGAGGGGAGTCTGCTTCTCCCTCTGACCCTCCCGACCCCACCCCCTCATGTGCTCTCTCTCTCAGTCTCTCTCTCTCAAATAAATAAATAAAAATCTTTAAAAAAAAATTAATTTTGTTCTGTTTCTCTTTACATTTGTCAATATGACTACTAGAAAAGTTAACACTTCATATGTGGTTCACCATTGTGGCTAGCATTATATGTCCACTGACCAGCATTGGTCTAGAGTATAATAGACATTAAGATATTTAAGGTTATTTAAATTACCAACTCTCTTCTAAGTTTTAACTGTTGAGAGTCTTTTTTTAAAGAATATTAATAGAGTGCTTAAGAAACACTCTGGGTTTTTAAGTCTATGTTGCTAAATTTTCCGTATTTGAACAGTATTTCTCTTTACTCTTTTTCCTGTGATTAAAATTATTATTTCTACCATCTTCTGTTTCCTATTTTATTTAAGTGGTGCATTTGAGGAGTTTGCTTTCCATTTTGTGTCTGCTTTGCTTTCACCTTCATTTGGTGTCTGTGTGATGGGTGAGAGTCTGCTTGTGTGAATGGAGCTCTTGGTCCTTGGATTCCCCACAAGAAGATTTATGTGGTTGATCTGTGCTCAAATAAAGACAGCCAGAAGGAAAGTAGTAAGCATAAAATAGTTTACTGAAGCAGAAGTATACTCTCAAGGTGGGAGTGCGTTATACCGAGTCTAGAGGTTACCCTGGGGCGGAGGTGGAAGAGAGTGCAGGCGGTGAATTGGCCCTCTCTTGAGAAGTCAGCCCCAAGGTCTTGGAAGTGACAAGGTCAGGATGTTGTGCCCCCGGGCTGTCAATGTGTAGCTTATTTATCACCATCCTGGCCTCCAGCTCATGTCTCTATCATCCCCTTCAAGGACTTGGGGCTTTGCCTGGGGGTGTTCCTTCCTCTGTTCATAGCTAGCTTCTACCTAACAGATACATAATGTTTGTGGAATTGTTAATTAATCTCATCTACTGATGATGGTAATATAAGAGTAACCAAGCATTGATGTTTTCACTGATTGATTTCTTTATCATTATATAAAGACCTTCTTTGTCTGTTGCTGTTTTTGGCCAAAAGTCTATTTTCATCTGATATAGGTATAGTTATTCTTGCTGTCTTTTAGTTTCTATTTGCATGAAATATCTTTTCACTTTGATCTAATTTGTGTCCTTGAAACTGAAATGAATGTCTCTCAGGCAGCATATAGTTGAGTCTTGTTTTTGTTTTTTTGTTTTTTTTAGTCCACCCATTCTATATCTTTTTTGTATCTTTTTTGATTAGATGATCTAACTGTCATGAGCACTCTATGAAGGCACACACAGTTGTGTCTTTCCACAATGTCAGCTTTATTCAATCATAAAGCAAAGTTAAACCACAATTATAAAGCAGGCTCAGGATTCCAAACTCAATGACAATTTACCATGTGATTAAACGTGGCTTCTTACACAGCACACAGAGCAGGACAGAAGACAAACCACACAACAAACAAGATAACAGAAGGGTGTAGGAAGTTAACAAACCAAACGCCAAGTCTGTGTGTGGGCGAACACTTGAGATAAGGCCTCGCGTCTGGTCCGGGTCAGCTCTCAGTACTTACTGCTTCTGGATGTTCAAGCAGGGAAGGATCTCAGTTCTGTTCAGAGATCCATCGGGCAGAGACTTCAGGGCAGTTGCCTTTTTTAAGTGGTCAGACATAGAGGGGTCAGGTCTAAAGAGTCTGACAGTTTGCTGCCCAAATCCTTCCCTTTTAAAGGGATTTAAAAATGGTCCCCACAGACCTTTGGTTCTGTTTTTTGGGTTTTTTTTTTTTAAGATTTTGTTTATTTATTTGACAGAGAGAGAGACACAGTGAGAGAGGGAACACAAGCAGGGCGAGTGGGAGAGGGAGAAGCAGGCTTCCTGCCGAGCAGGGAGCCCGATGCGGGGCTCCATCCCAGGACCCTGGGATCATGACCTGAGCCGAAGGCAGACATTCAACGACCGAGCCACCCAGGCGCCACCGGTTCTGTTTATCAGTTCCAAGGAGTCAGCTGATACTGGTCTCGGTGATATCTCCCAGCTGCAGTACCTGAACTGCTTGCATCATTGCTTGTCACAGGTCCCTGCTTGACACGAGAGACTCCATTTTGCTCTCTATACCAACTATTTACATTTAGAGTAATTATGATAGGAAAGGACTTACTAGTGCCATCTCACTAGTTATTAGAACTAACAACTAACCAGATGCTTTGGTAGGAGTGTGCTTTGATTCCTATCTTTATCTTTTATCTACTATAGTTTTTTTGTTTTGCTGTTACCATGATGCTTACATAAATCATTTTATAGTTATATAGTCTATTTTAAGCTGATAGCTTCGAACACATACAAAAACTCTACATTTTTACATATTTATAGTTCCCCCTCATTTTTTGTTTTGTTTTGTTTTTTGGGTTTTTGATGTTTTTGATGTCACAATTGGTATCTTTTATATTGTGTATCCATTAACAAATTATTGTAGTTATAGCTATTTTAATACTTTTTCTCTTTAGCTTTTATAGTAGTTAAGAGTGAGTTACCCACCACTGTTACATTAGAGTATTTTAAATTTAACTATATATTTACTTTTAAGTGTGTTTTACACTTTCATATGTTTTCACATTACTTATTAATGTCTTTATATTTCAGCTTGAAAAACTCCTTTTAACATTTATTGCATTTAACATTTAATAGTTGTGGTGCTAGATTTGTGGACAAACTCCTTCCCGGGAGAAGCTGGAGACTTGATTTTACTGTTGGAATGCTAGACAGTAGGGGACATGCTAACTAGTCGATCAGGTTCCCAGAAGGATCTGTCAACTCCCACATTCAGCCTGACTAGAAGCTGGAACCTTAGCAGCAGCTGGGAAAATATGCAGACAAATCCCTTGTGGGGAGAAAGTAGGAGATAGGCATCTTGCCTTCTGCCTCTGCCCTGAACCAGTGGGGAATAGCTGCTGGAAGTGCTTTTGAGCCTGTTTGAAATTTCCTTCTTGGTTTAGTAGTCCTGTGGAATGCATGAATGTTAAATTTCATTGGCTATCAGAGCTAGGTGACTTGGACCCTTGTCCCATGGGTGGCAGCATAAAAGCTGGGTTGTTATATGTGGTACAAACCCTTTGCTCCTCGGGGAGAAGCTAGGAGTTGAAGGATCCCCTCCTAATTATAAGGTGATGTGTCTGGGTGGGCTTTATTGCAAAAGTGTGTTTCAGCCTTTCTTACCTATTTCAATATAGATATTTTCACAGTCATCCAATGCGTAGATATCACTCAAATAGTTCCCCATTTCTCACACAGAGAACTGAGGAATACATAGCTATATATTTGGTATATCCATGCAGAGGGGAAATTCAGGAGCCTCCTTGGTTGCCATCTCAATTTGAAAGATATCGATGGGAATTATTATCTCCTCTGACCCCCTCAGAGCATGGAATACATAGCATGACACCTTGATACTTTGCACAGGAAAATGTAAAGCAAAATCATATCTTTGAGTCAGAATAAGCCTTTAATAAAAGTTCAGAAATGCCAAATGTATTCCCTGAATCATTTGGGGTATATTTCTTTTTCCTTTTTAATTGGAAGGAAGGCTCCAGAGACGGTAAAGGCAAGAAGCTCTTTGCTATTCACAGACATTGAATGTAAGTTATTTTTCAAAGTCTTTTAGCCCAATACCTGCTTCTTTTTTTACTTAGTGAACAGTATTTCCTATCTTGTTTTAAATCAGGATATGCCTATGGGAGGCTTTGGTCCATTCCAAGGCAAGAAATAAAAAGCAATTCTGCTTTTGGTGATAGAGGCAAATCCTAGTAGTTGCTGGTGGTTACTCTAGTGACGGTGCAGGTTGTTGATTGTCAACTCTAGTTGTCCTTGAACTTACTAAGCCTCTCTCAGTGTTCCAGTTCTAAGAGAAAGTGCTTCCTTGGAGGTATCAACACTATTGGTAAGAGCTTCTTCACCAGTTCATAGCAGATGGAGACTCATGCTTTCCAGAACTGAAGCGTGTACACGTTCCTGAATTTTGGCTTAACTCCTTTTACTCCCTGACTTACTTCTCTAAGCTTCCCTTTGCTCATTCATTCCTTTCAACACTTTTATTTTTTTCTTTTTAAAACTGAGATATAACTGACATATAACATTATGTTAGTTTCAGGTGTACAACATAACGATTCAATATTTGTATATATTGCAAAGCGATCTCCATAATAAGTCTAGTCAATGCTTTTTATTTATTTTTTTATTTTTTTTAAGATTTTATTTATTTATTTGACAGAGAGAGACACAGCGAGAGAGGGAACACAAGCAGGGGGAGTGGGAGAGAGAGAAGCAGGCTTCCCACAGAGCAGAGAGCCCGATGCGGGGCTCGATCCCAGAACCCTGGGATCATGACCCGAGCCGAAGGCAGACGTTTAGCGACTGAGCCACCCAGGCGCCCCTAGTCAATGCTTTTTAAACATGTTCATTTCTCTGTTTGAAATTGCCGTTAATTATTCTGTTTTTCTTATTGGACTCTGATAAATTCTATAAATGCTATTTTACTATATTAAAAGTAGTTGTACAAACAGTTACATATAAAGAAATGAACATAGTACAGGAAGTGCCCACATAAATTTTGTCAACATCAGTTAGGCCAGTTCCAGGAGTAAATAGGGATGAGTTTTCTGAACAGCAATAGTTAAGAAGCCCTTTACTGATGGGAGCTCATACATACAGTTTAGAGCAGCTCATAGGGTCCATGAAGGGAGGAGGATATATGTTAGATTTCTTTCACTTAGGTGTTTTTTTCACCCCATGAGTACAGAGAAACATTTTGTAAAGGCAGTAAATGATGGCACCATATGATGTCAAATTTATCATGATTAGACCATGGGTATTTGGTAAGTTCTGCATTAATACATTTATAAATATTTTATTTCTAAAAACCTTTAAATACAACAATGCATAACAAGGTCTTTGTTGGCCTCAACTAAACCAGTAACAATATCAATGTGTCTCTTTTCAAGGGAGTCATTTCTTTTTTCTTTTTTATTGGCATCTATAATATTCTAAGCACAGAAATATGTTCAAGTTTTTCAAATCTAGGTATCCACTAGAGAATGATTTTGAACACTGTAATAGAGAAATTACTTTCAAAAACGTTATTCAAAGCAGATTCCTTCAATAAATTATTTGTGGATTTTCAAAGGGTAACATAATAACCACATTTTGTTATCATGTAGTTCTCATTAGCAGCATTAAAAATTTGTAATTATTATTTGCTTAATATTTTTCAAGTGCAAATAGCATATTAGGATTTTGGACACAAACCACTACGTCTTTTTAACAGATGCAACCATGGAGAATGGAAGTGAAGAAATCAAGATCTATAATCCAGGCTGAAGGGAGAATCCAGGAATCCTTTTTCCTTTTTCTTGCCCTATGTCCTGGACAATATATTCAGTGGCTTAAATGATTTTTAATTAAACATAAAATCACCAATTCTACTGAAGGTCCAGCTAAAATTTTGTATTCATAGACTCTTTTTTTTTTTTTAAGATTTTATTTTATTTACTTGTCAGAGAGAGAGAGAGCACAAGCATGCACAAGCAGGGGGAGCAGCGGGCTCCCCACTGAGCAAGGAACCTGATTCAGGACTTGATCCCAGGGCGCTGGGATCATGACCGTGAGCTGAAGGCAGCCGCTTAACCAACAGAGCCTCCCAGGCGTCCCATATACTCATAGACTCTTAAAGCAAATATAAAACATTGGATTCACAACCTAATACGTCTCTCTCTCTCTCTTTTTCAGACATTTTTCTGATCACTGAATTTTATCTGTTGTGCAAGCCATTTTCGATGTCGCATTAAACAGAGGAAACGTACTGCCCTCTTTTCATACGTTTATATTTCTAAGTGTATGAAAGATGAATGGAAGATGAAAGATTAATGCTATGATGGAATGCTTCTTTCTTTTTTCCTCCCTTTTCCTTCATATATCAACTCTCTATATAAACATATATAATGATACTCACATATGTAGCTACCCACATATGTATAAAATATATTTTTAAATGCATTATTTTCTTAAAAAATTAAAATTATGGATAATTCATGGAAAGTGAATTTTGAGAGAAACATGGCCTTCAAGTACCACCTGTGTGGACTAAGAAAATAGAAGAGTGAGACCTCTATGTGAAAAAAATCTCTGAGAAGATAGAGATGAGAGACAAAGCTAAACACACATTATTTGTAGAGTTATATGAACTGGCAGGAAACTAGAAGCTCCTTTCCTTTCCCAAACTCTGAATATCTGCCTCCATTCTATCACTCAGCCTTACGGACATCCACAACTTTTCTAAATATCTATTTAAAGCCAGTGACTTCGTATAAAAGTGGTCAATTTTATGGGTGGACATTTTTAGAGGATAAATTTTAAATACAGTTGGAAGCTATACATTCTCTCCATGGAGCAGTCCTTCATAATGGCATAGTTCAAATGATACTGAAATTTCCTTTTTTCCAGGAAGTTGTCACAAATACTTGACACTGTGAAAATGTTGTCTGTATTCACTAGTCATACATCTTGCTTCCACAGCCCTTCATACCTTGGACAAAGGGCTACTATGCATGGCTGGTGATGTTAGTTATGATTTTTTTAAATGATATATAAAATAAAAATAAAGAGAGATTAAATGAAGAGAGCATTAACATGGAACAATAAAAGGAATGGTTAAATAGTGCAGAAGAAATATTTAAATGCACTAGAAACTAAACTTTTTTTGCACAAACCACTTACTAAAATGACTCACTTTTATGAGAATTTAATTTTTTAAAAACAGATGCATACTATTTTTATCACCTTTTTATTTCTTTAATTCATTTACTACTATTTTTTTTCTGCTAAATATTACACAGTTCTGAGGTAATACCCCTGAGTCTGATTTATTTTCAGTGAACAATTAAGGCTGACCTTTCAGTCATCAGGTCATTGTTAGTCTTCCTTATTAATATTTTCAGATTCCATACTATCATTTCATATTCCCCTGAAATTTTTTCTCACAAGGATTTTGAGTCTGGCTAAAAATAAAAAAAAAATTAAAAAAGAGCAGACAGAGCATATTAAGAAGAATGAACAATGAGAAGATAATTAGAATCCATAATGCCTTTGAGATCCAAGAATTCTGAACCCTATAAGCCCAGGCACTTTGATACTATACCTATATATCTCTAATTATAGTTTTGCCTCCAGTTGGAGATTACCAGAAATCTCAGGTATTAGTTTTCTATAAAAATAGCATATTGCATTTTTGGCAACGAAATACAATATAGGAAAATTTCAATGAACAATAAATATAGTGATGATTTCTTAAATATTTTCAGATCAGGTATGCAATGAGGTAATTTGTATGCAATTATTAAAGATGCCCTCATCTTCTGATCTTTCCTTTATAATCACTAATTAGATTTCTTTCAATAAAAATCCTCTGAGAGATCCATTTGTAACCTCCAATCAAAGAGTTAAGTAAATTACTTTCATTTAGTGATGCATTTTTTCTATGTTCACCTACTC
The DNA here is from genome assembly GCF_011800145.1 of Mirounga leonina. Lineage (NCBI taxonomy): Eukaryota > Metazoa > Chordata > Mammalia > Carnivora > Phocidae > Mirounga > Mirounga leonina. Next base: position 51,635,591 of record NW_023270454.1, read on the forward strand.
TTCTCATCATTATGAGTTTAATATGCACTAATACTAAAATATATAATAAAATAACAAATTAACCCTAATTTCCTACCAAGTGTTTCTATCTTTAATTAAGAGAAAAAAAAAAAGCCATAAAAGCTAACTAATCAAGATACATCATTTATCTTTCAAATTAGCATGCATTTATGTAAACTTACTTTAGGCTTACTGTGTTCTCTGTCTTATTAATACAAGACCAAATATAGCATTTTCCCAGCCTAAAAGTTATTGTTGCCTAGTAGAGGGATTTATGTATGTCAATATTTAAGGTGTTTTATTAACAAAATATAGGCATATGCACATGATGATTAGTGAATAAAGAGGGAAAGAGTCCATTTTCTTTAGGAACAGCAGTGAAGGTTTATTCAGGAGATTAAAATAGCATTGAGTTCTCAAAGATGAATAAGTGTTAATGGGAAAGAGAGTGTGGGATGGTGTGAAATAGTGTAGATGTAGTTCAGAAAGAAGGAAAATACAAAAGACTCAGAAGGAATGAAATAGCTTGCTATTCTCCAGAACTGCATGCATTCTTGTCAATCTAGAAAATGACATCTATCAGGGAAGATGAGAGAAGGTGTGGCTAATGAGAATCCCAGAGAGAGAAGCAAGAACCAGATCAAGTTTAAGGAACTTTTATACAAGTTTAAGAAATGTTCATTTTATTTTATAGGTAAAGAGAAATCAATGTTGGGTATTATGCAAAGAGATCACATGATCATAATTTTTAACCCATGATAAAATTTGGAACGTGAGTGGTATATTTATCACTCAAAGTGATTTATCTTTAACTGTAGAGTTTTTTTTTTTAAATTATTATTGTTGTGTTTTTAGTGTTCTGATCTTTAAAATTAGACCTTGAGTCTAAGTCTTATTATGCCATCCTAGACCGGACACAGAGTAAATAGAGAAAATGAAGAAATCATTTAAGAATCTAAATGAGTTCTTTTAAAAAGTCACAATGAAAACCATCCATTTAAAGTCAAAAATTTTACATTAAAAAGCAGGCTTTTTTGAAAAAGGAAAGATTTTTTGAAAGCTAAAATATTAATTGTCAGAAGTACTCTGCCTAATACATGTATTTCACGCAACTAGGTAGAGAAAATGTGGAATAATTTAAGAGCTATTTTTATTTTTCTCCTGGCTAAGTAGGGAGTTAACTCAGGAGGTTGAGACAGGACAATCTTTAGAGAAGAAGAGATGAACAATAGAATAAATCCTTGATGTAGATGTTAACAGTCAGAACATTAAATGAAGGTAAACTGTAGAAATTCCCTATAAGTTTAGAGTCATCTCAGAGCCCTAGAACACTTCTGACTCATTTCTCATGGTATATCCTGAGAGTGAGATTCACAGAGAAGCTGTGCATCCATCTCAGTTGTGCATCTGAGAAGTGAGTAGCAATAGCTCAGTAAAGTTAAGTAGATTGAAAGATTGAGGAAGAACCCCCCAGCCAGTCTTACAAATCCTTATGTGGTAGAAGGCATGGAAAGTAGCCAAGAGTTCCTAAACACATTAACATCTTAAAAATGCATGCATTTTTCATAAAAAGGTGTGTATGATCTACTTGTATCATTTTTATTTCCTTGATAGCATATGTATACTTTTTTCATTCTCTACCTATCTAAACGAATGAAATAAAAAAAATAATCTCTCCTGAAAAATACATTCCTTCTCATAATTGTTATTGATTTTCTAGACTTCTATATGGTACACTTATATTTTAATCTATTCCATGGTTTCTAGGGGTGTGGAGGATGCCAATATCAGAATTAAGATCCAAACTCTGAAACTGTTGCAGACCAAAATGTGGGCTGGCTAAATATGAGACTCCTGTATTATGCTGGTACCTTGTAAGGCAAATTTACTGGGCCTAGATTAGTAGGATCTGGGTGATTTTTTAAGAACAGACTTGATTTGTCTATGGAGGGAAGAATCCCAAAGTTAGGTTTTTGAGGTTTCTGAATATTAAATCAACTGTTATTCATAGTAAAACAAACAAACAAATGAACAAACATCACAAAGCTATACACTATGGATATCAACAGAAATGACAAATAATAGATGAGATACTATCATCTGAGTTATGAGATATACATTACAAAACTAAAAAGAAAATATTTAACAAAACAAAATATATTTGGAACAAAAGAATGAGTTAAGTAATTAGAGCTTGTCTAAAAGGACAGGTTGATGTGAAAAAAAAATCCAAAATGATGTTTCAAAAATGATAAAATGTGTTTATTGGAATTAAAAACTCAGTAGGTAGATTAAGCAAAAATTTTGGAAATGCTGGAAAGAGAATAAATGAACTAGAAATCAGATCTGAAGAAATTACCAGAATGTCAACAGCAGATACAAGATATAAAAGACAGGTTAAGAGACATAACAGATAAAATAAGAAAGTCCAGTATATGTTAAACAGATACACCAAGGAAGAAAATTTTTAAAAAAGATGAAACAATATTCGACTAACCAATGACTTGATTTTTGAAAGTTTGATAAAATATTTATATTCACAGATATAGGAAAAAAAAACTATGTAAAAGAAGAGGATAAAACTAAAAGAAAATCCAGAGCTTAATTTTTTGTAGAAAACACCAAAGAGAAAGAAAAGATGTTCAAATCAGCCAGATGAAAAACTATTGCATTTGCCAAAAATTTTTTAAACAGGGGCAATGGAAGTCAGACTGTACCTCTAACTTGTATGGTTTGTGCTTTGTATAGGTACAGTCAGAATTGAATTTAATTGTACTATACCCAGTTGGTGTCAGAAAAAAATTTTTTTCTTAAGATTTCATTTATTTATTTGTCAAAGAGAGAGAGCACAAGCAGGGGGAGTGGCAAGCAGAGGGAGAAGCAGGCTCCCTGCTGAACAAGGAGGCCGATGTGGGACTCGATCCCAGGATCTGAGCTGAAGGCACACGCTTAACCAGCTGAGCCACCCAGGCATCCCAGCGTCAGAAAATTGCTGGCAGAACAAACCTACCAACATTTATGGAAAGATATTTATAACATTAAACAAAATCTTTCCAAAAATTAATAAAAATAAAATCCATACCCCAGCTTTCTTTTATGACAAGAAAATTGTGATCTAAAAATTTAAGTGACTTGCCTTAAATCAAATTCTTAGTAAGTAGCAGCTTGCGTTACCATGAACTTCTAAGATCAATTCCAATACCTTTCTACTACACTCTGCTAACAACATCAAAGTATGAATAAGTAAAATATAAAGAGTATAATATATTAATCAGTAAATGTAAGTAGAATATTTAACTACTTCACTTAACAATGGCATTTTAAAACTTTGAATTAGTAAAAAGTACTGGCCATAGTGAGGTTCACATCATATGTTCACATCATATTCACATGTAAGTAGATAACTGGTCAAAACATTATCACCAGATTGTTCATCACAATTTTAGTTTGTTTTATAATGTATTAATTTTAGCAGTCATCTTTGGAGTATTAAAAAAAAACAAATTGCAGGAATAATCTAGAGATGAAATAGGCCTTCAGTTTTTGAGATTCAATGATTAATTGGGGGCAAAAATAATATGGTATAATTTGAGAGAGGATGCATCAAACATTTTCTTCTGTAATTGAGAAGTGAAGGTACTAACTTAGAACCATACTACGTTGAGGTGAAGGTAAAAATTACAAAGGCAGTTGATTTCAACAGAAAACTAATGTGCAAGCACAAATGTATATTCTAATTTTTTTTAATTTTAAACTAATATTTTGTACTTTTTTAAAAACACCTTTATTGATGCCCTTAATAATTAAACAACAGTCTAATCTCTTTCTCTTTGTGTTTTATTTTGAAAGAGAGTAGAAATGAAGCTTGATTCAAAAATTAAAGAGGCAGTGTATGACCTACTTTTTAAAATAAAGCTTTGATTTAAGTCTAGTCTATTTTGATTAGTTAATATCATGATACTGGAATGAAAATGAAATGGAGAGTGAGAAGGGAAAAGTGCACATGCTAATCATAATGGAAAAAAAAGTAAAAACAGGTTGAATGAACTATGGCGGCTATTGTGATGAGACCTAACATTCAATCTGTAATGGAGCACACAGATAATAGGACAATGCACTCAAATAGAAGCTTTTTGTTAAAAATTGAAGATGACATAATTACAGGTTCAGTAAAAAAGGCTGACCTTGATTCCTGGATGTGTTTTTCTGAAATATTAAGGGCAGTTATTCAGTAAGAAAAAAGGTGATTTAGGTCTCTAAGTAAAAAAAAAAAAAAAAATACATTAAAAATACACACACACACACATACACAACTTATAGAAAAGAAAAAGAAATATCTAAATAAAGTTAGCCTGTATCATATTTTGTTTTGTTCTTGGTCAATTATCAGAGTCCAACTTGCAAGTGTAAAATTATTATTGAAAACCTTATTCACTAGCTAAAATTTTCAGTGTCCGTGGTTTCCTATATTCTAGTTTTGAGTCTAGCAAACAATTTTAACAGTTCAGCACAAGACAGGCAGTCTCTGATGAATTGAGCCTTTTGAATAAAATTATCAGCTCTTCATTATAAGTCACAATATTTGTAAATAGTTAAGGATCTATGTTTACTCTAAGAGCTTAACTAACTACAAGGCCCTATTTGAATGTATACAATTAAAATAATAAATAAAATGATAATTTTAAAATCTCTGCAAAGGGGCGCCTGGGTGGCTCAGATGGTTAAGCGTCTGCCTTCTGCTCAGGTCATGATCCCAGGGTCCTGGGATCGAGTCCTGCGTCGGGCTCTCTGCTCCTTGGGAGCCTGCTTCTCCCTCTGCCTCTCTCTCTCTCTGTCTCTCATGAATAAATAAATAAAAATCTTTAAAAAAATAAAAAAAATAAAATCTCTGTAAAGTTAGAGTTCACCAATAAGTGAAATCTTTCAGAGAAATGATATATATATTATAAAATATCAAATACATATTTTATATTTATATGGAAATATAACTATGTAAACTTTATTTGTGTTTATCAATATAGAAAATATATTTTATGTGCTTCTATATAAAATTTATTGTATTATGTTTGTGTGTTTTAAATAATACATCATATATTTATATATCATATATTATATTAATATACATGTGTTATTCATATATAAATACAATCTGTCAAATATAAGTTTTATAGTAAATATAAATATGTAAGACTATATATATATTTTGAGAGCTGTTAAGTCTAGGAATTACAGTGTACCCTTATATGTCCTCAGGAAATATCCAACTTAAAACTAAGCTGACTAAAACTAATTAACCATGAGCAACTATGGACTCTGAGAAACAAACTGAGGTTTCTAGACAGGAAGCGGGTGGGGGGATGGGTTAGCCTGGTGATGGGTATTAAAGAGGGCAGGTTCTTCATGGAGCGCTGGGTGTTACACGCAAACAATGAATCATGGAACACTACATCAGAAACTAATGATGTAATGTATGGTGATTCACATAACATAACAAAATAAAGAAAAAAAGAAAGTTTGAAATTCCCATCTGTTTTAAAGTAGATTGTACATATAAACATGATTGAAGGGATTGTCATAAAATTTTTAAAAGACATTTAAATGAATTCTAAAAAAATAAATGTAACGATATGCAATACTGGTATTTTCCATGCATTCTAATCCTAAAATTCATTCATCTGTTAATTCATTTAATAGACATTTAGGGAGCTTACCCTATTGCTCAGGCTATTTGTTAAAAGCTAGGGTAGGACAGATACATTTAATTAAATGGCTACTGGGTAATTCAGAAAATAAAATTTAAAAATTAGGTACAAATATTAGTACTAAGAAGATACTGTACCCATAGAATGCTACAGAAGCCTGGTGCAGGGTACAACCTTCAGTCTGAAGAAGTCAGGGAAGGCTAAGACTCAGACTAACAGATCAACTATATATTAGGCCAAACAGGAAGAAAGGGTTTCCAGATATATGGAAGGCAGGAAAGCATGCAAACTAATGATGAGTGACTGGTTAAGTAAGTAATGTTCGGTAGTTAGACAAAGCAAATGATGCAGCAGGGGTTTCAGATGGTAAAGGCACAGTTAGAGGTCTCAGATGTCAAACTAAGAAGATTCAACATACAGTAAATAGCCATCAAATGATTTTGAGCATGACTGATTTGTATAAAAGTGCTCTTTGAAAAGACTACGGATGAAGAATTTAAGAGGACAAATGAGAAATTCTGGAGAGAGAGAGAGATAAACTTCAAGAGGCTATTGTATTTACCTATGCGAGAAAGTGAACTAAGACAATAAAAATCTCATGAGAAAGGAAATTAATGACATAGAAAACATATGCCATGGGATGTATAGTTAATGAAATTCAATTTATTAAAGCACTACTAAAACTGATAAAAGAGGTAACTGAACTATTAAAGCAAAAAAAAGAGATGAAAAATTTAAAAAGAAGTTTAACATTGCAGATGCTTTATAAGGTAAAAAGTTTATAAGATAACATTTCTGCTGATAAACATGCTTGCGATGAATTGGACATATTTAATAAATCTTAGGTAAAATAATTGATCACAACTGACACAGGAAAATGCCGAAATCTGAAGTATCTTATACTCCTAAAGAAATTTAAGTTTAAATTTAAGATCCACTCCTCCTCCCCCAAAGAAAATTTCATAATGAAGTTCAGATAATGTCACCAGAGCTAATGTCTCTCCCTAAAATTTTAAAGAAGAAATAACAGCAATCTGGCATATGGAGAAAAAGAAGTAGAAATATTTCTTAAACTGTTTTAGGGGGTCAGTATATCATAGACACCAAATGTAATGATACAAAATAAAATTTAAGACCATGAATATCAATACAAAATCCTCAAAAAAAAAAAAAATCACAGCAAACCCATCTAGTTATATAAAAAAGAATAATACATCCTCACTAACTTGAGTTTATTCCAGGAATGTGTTATTTACTATTAAAAATAACATAATTCTTGGGGCGCCTGGGTGGCTCAGTTGGTTAAGCGGCTGCCTTCGGCTCAGGTCATGATCCCGGGGTCCTGGGATCGAGCCCCATGTCGGGCTCCCTGCTCAGTGGAGAGTCTGCTTCTCCCTCTCCCTCTGCCTGCCACTCTGCCTACTTGTGCTCTCTCTCTCTCTGTCAAATAAATAAATAAAATCTTAAAAAAAAATAACATAATTCAATAGAATAGAAGAAAAACGAAAAAAAAAAGATCAAAATCATGTAAGGATATAAAGAAGAGTATTTTATAACACTCAACATCAATTTATTAAAGGAGACCTACGGAAAAATTTACACTTAACAACATATTAATGTCAAAAATTTGTAAGCTTTGCTCCTGGACTGGAATGGCCACTGTCAACATTTCTATGCAGTTTTGACCTAGAAACCAAGCTAGTGCAATCAGGCAAGAAATGCAGGAGATGTCTACACAGAAGTCATAGTTAACTACATGAGAAATTAAAGCTTCAAATAAATGAAATTATTAAGTTGAACCATATAAAACATTATTTTAATAGGTCATAACAGACTTAATATGAGCAATTCAATTTTAATAATCCAAATTCTTAAAATGTAAAATATTTTAACTATTGATTGAATAGAATTCCATAAAAATCCCAATGCTATTTTTGTAGAAATCAAATCAGTTTATATATTTATTTTTAAATAGAACTAAACAGGGCGCCTGGGTGGCTCAGTTGGTTAAGCGACTGCCTTTGGCTCAGGTCATGATCCTGGAGTCCCGGGATCGAGTCCCGCATCGGGCTCCCTGCTCGGCAGGGAGTCTGCTTCTCCCTCTGACCCTCCTCCCTCTCATGCTCTCTGTCTCTCATTCTCTCTGTCTCAAATAAATAAATAAAATCTTAAAAATAAAATAAAATAAAAATAAAAAAATAAATAGAACCAAACAAGAATAATAAAAAGAGGAAGCAGAAAAACATGGATGTGTTTATGTTACAGGATATCATGACATAAATTATTGTATTGAAACATTGTGATAATGACAAAAAGATGAACAACTATAACATATCAATAGGTAGTCCAAAAATAAAACCAACCCACATAAGTACACCTGCTTTATTAACAAAATGACATTGTATAGAAATAAAGAAAATGCTTTCAATAATGATGCTGGGTTACTTGAGATTCAACATGGGAGAAAAAAATGAAAACTATACCCCTGTCTTGCGTATGGTTTAATTTAAAAAATCAATTCCTGATAGTCCATTGATATGAATTTGAAAATTAAAATAAGACTTCTAGAAGATAAATGTCAGGATTTTTTTTTAAGATTTATTTATTTATTTATTTGAGAGAGAGAGAGAGAGCATGAGCAGTGGCAGGGGCAAAAGGAGAGAGAGAGAATCCTTCAGTAGACCTCCCCGCAGAGCACAGAGCCTGATGCTGACCCTGAGAGCATGACCTGAGCCAAAATCAAGAGGTGGCTGGCTGAGCCACCCGGGTATCCCAAAATGTGAGGATAGTTTTAAAAACCTTAAGGAAGGATGATATTTCTTTAAAATGAAACAAAACAGCAAATTGAAACAAACAAAAAAAATTAGTCTACATCAAAACAAAGAATTTCTGTTCATTAATAAGTACCAATGGGAGAATGAAAAGTAAGCCATGGAGGGAAAGAACATGATTGTATTACACATACCCAACAAAAGGCTTTAACCAACTGAGCCACCCAGGAGGCCAAAAGGCTTTATCTTTAATATAGAAGGAACTATTAACTAAGGAGAAAAAGATAAAACCTCAAGAGAAAAATGATTGACAGACTCGAAATACTACTTCATAAATGATAAACAAATATAAAACTATGAAAAGTGGTACAATAGAATTAGTCATTAAGGGAATGCAAATTAAAACCAATATGAACTACTAATACTTACCCTTGAGAATTATTGCAATTAATGAAATTGTGAATACAAGGTGATATGGAGCAATAACAACCATCACCTTGTACTTATGTGATTGACAATTAGTTAAAAACCTACTTGTTTGGCACTTTCTATTAAAGGTGATATAATGCTCCAAGTTTACTACTAGGTATATACCACAGAAAATTTATGTACCTGTGCAGTAGATGTTATATACAAGAATGTGCTTAGCAAAATTATTTGTAATTGGCCCAAATAAAAACAACCAAAACATGCATCAATAGTGTAATACAAGTAGATTTTATCACATGTTTAAAATAAATTACAAGAATGGGTAAACTATATTTACACACATCGAAAGATTTTTTTTTTAATGATGAGACATAATACACTGGCACTGGGATACCTGGACAGTAGAATTTTTTATTTACAGTTCCAAATGAGAGAAAGCTGGCAAGCAGGGCCACATAGGGATTGCACCCAGGGACAGGGTAATAGCAAGTTGGAGTTGTAGGGGCCGGTTCATGTACGGCAAGTGGGGGGAGCTTTAACTAGGTTTCTGGGATCCCTGTAGATTGGCTATTTTAATAATTTCAGCACTCTGGTGCATAGGAGATGTCTCCAGTTGCGCCTGGACGTGGTAGCTGGCCCTGGGCCAATTAAGGCTGATGCACTGACACCCAGTGATGGACTGATGGACAGTGTGGACCCATGCACAGTGACACAGGGTATGAGAGCTTGATAAGGGAAGTGGTTGTGTGGGGGCCATATCTGCTACTCAGACAGAGGAACTAACTGGCTCTTAGCCAGGGCCTCAATACAGGAGGTCCTTGACTTAAGATGGTTCAACTTGGAATTTTTCGACTTTATGGCCATGCAAAAGTGTTACGCCTTTCAGCAGAGACTGTACTTCAAGTGTTGAAGTTGGATCTTTTCCCAGGCTAGCTCTCTGCCCTGTGATACTCTGTGGTGACGTTGGGCAGCAACAAGCTGCAGCTCCCAGCCAGCCTTGCCATCACAAGAGTAAACAAGCAAGACTCTTACAACCCATACAACCATTCTGTTTCTCACTTTCAGTATGGTATTTAATAAACTACCGTGCTTTATTATAAAATAGGCTCTATATTAGATGGCTTTGCTCAACTGTGGGCTAATGTAAGTGTTCTGAGAAAGTTTAAGGTAGGCTGGGCTAAGCTAGGATGTTCACAGCAGGTTAGGTAATAGTAAATGCATTTTTTTAAGGGAAGGGTATTTTCAGGTCATGACAGGTTGATCAGAACGTAACACCATCCATCATAGGCTGAGGAGGATCTGTAGTGGGTCAAGACAGCATAATTTAAAAAAATTATATTGAACATATGAATTACAAAGACAATATTTAGTGAAAAAAGCCTGAAGAAAACATACTTTGTAATTCCATTTATCGAAACATAAATTAAACAATACTAATGTACCAGGTTAAAAGTCAATTTAGCAGTTTCTGTTGAAGCCTAGAGAGGAGGTTCTCTTTGGGAATGGGTATGGGGCTGGCGCTTTGTGGATCTGGTAAAGTTCTTTTTCTTCATTGTACAGTGGTTCACCTCTTCACAATATATTTAGCTGTGCATTTACATACATTCTTATGTTAGTTTTATTTCAATAGAATAATTATACATACACACAATCTAATATACATTATGTTTTCTACAGCCATTCGTTTATAGAATTTAAATGGATTGTTAAAAAGTCTGAATTTAACTTAAGTAAATATGAGTTTTACTATCCAATAAAGTACAAAGAAATCTAATGTGCTCATTTTATGAGAAATGGTTTGTTCAGGAAAGCTGCTAATTTATTATCTCCCAAATGATAACATTTATTATGAGTAATTAGGAAGCGAAGATAACAAGAGCAATCCGCAGGAGAGTTTGTTTTTCCCATCAATCCTGTATTAGACAAAAAACATTAAAGTTTCTTATAAGATGACCATGGTAATTATTACAGAAACCAATACTAGAAGACAAAATTAGCTAGAAATTAGAAATGGAGAGCAAATGTAAAATAATTAACTAAATAAGTCATAATAACTCTTGGAAAAATACTTTGATGATTCATAACAGCTAAATGACTATAAATGTCTAACAGTTATGTTAACATTAATCTCACTTCACCATAAAGGTGACTCAGCCAAATTAAAAAAAAAAAAAAAGTGGTGTCAAGTTTTGGGGATCTAATGTAGAACATAGTGACTATAGTTAATAATACTATATTGAATACTTGAAACTTGCTAGGAGAGTAAATCTTGAGCATTTTCACCAAAAAAAAAGCCAGTAATGATGAAGTGATGGATATTTTAATTAACTTGATTATGGGAATTACTTCACAATGTATACATGCAACAAATTATCACATTGTACACTTAAAACAAATTATAATTTTATTTGTCAATTATATCTCAGTAAATCTGGGAAAAATTCCTTGAAACAAATAAAAAATTGTAATAGCTATAGATGACCATCCACTGTAATTCTTCAAGATACAGAGAACTCTGGTTTGTGAGGTATCTTGTGCAGTACCCCTCAAATAAATCAAACAACATCTAGATAACAAGACTTTATATCCTGTTTGACACAGGACAGTCCAGGCTATGCCTGATGTCCCACCATAATCATTTTTTGTTTGTTTGTTTTTGTTTTTATTATTTATTTATTTATTTATTTATTTATTTATTTATTTATTTATTATGTTCAGTTAGCCACTGTATAGTACATCATTAGTTTTTAATGTAGTGCTCAATGATTCATTAGTTGCCTATAACATCCAGTATTCATCACAACACATACCCTCCTTAATACCCATCACCCTGCTAGCCCATAATCATTAATAGTAATCCATAACCTTCTCAAAAGTGGCCCTGGGTGAACTAAAATTATACGGTTACTCAAAAACAACTAAAATTCCACTGACTTTCCTGTTCATCAAGTTATTGGTAATCACTACTTTTTAATATTCAAGAGGCTACCATTAATCTGAGTATCATCTCACAAAAATATAATTGATTAGAAAACTTCTGATGTCATATCCTGTCAGTGTTACCAAGGTTTTACAGCAACATCGGTATCAGCTGAGGCCCCAAATAGCACAGTAGTGATTTTTAAATTTATTTTCTATTCAAAAAATATTGAGACATTATACACATTGAGTAACTAACCATATTGGGTTTATAAATAATAAAATTATTTACTGCTTGGTATTATTTCAGTGAAGAAATACACGTACACTTGGATATTTTTTAGAACTCTTGAAATACAAACCAATGCTTCTGAATTAACATTTTATTAGGAGGCATTTAGTGTATCTCTGTAGGATCTGAATCTTATTTTTTAATTTGTTTTAAAAAATAACATGTGTGCTATAATAAATTCTCCAATCAGGTATATAGCTAGATAAGCACAAGTCTGTGAACTTGTAATTTGCCAAATGGTTTGGAACAAATATTAATTTTAATCCCTAATGTAGATATTACAGTTTGCAAGGACATCTTATAATACAATTAAAAAAGTAATTATTTTCTCATTTGCAGAAAGATTATAAAATATTTTTATGTATGTATAATGGGATATCTAAATATAGCTTTATATTAAAGAGATAAGCTTCTTTTCAGCTTTAGATTTTAGCTATAATTTTTAGCAATTTAAATATTTGATATTAATTTTAACATAACAATATTTTATATGAAGTATTAAAAATTTTAATCTTAATGTATAATATGTATGTAGAACATGCAAAAAACCTTATAATTAGATATATTGGGGTGAAAAGCTGGTATGAATACTTTTAAATAGTATAGACTAAACCAAAAAACATATCATTTGAGTACATTTATATAGATGTCTTGCCATGTCTTTGAATATGCATTGTTTTAATGTCCCTAAATAAAATCTTCAGCGGTATAACAATATTAAGGGATAGGCTTTACCATTCACACCACAATAAAACACTGTAGTAAGCTATTTGATTGGGCAGTAACCAGGAAATAAAAGACATACATTGTATGTATTTCTTTAGGAAAATCCACAATCCTGTGGTTCAATTTCACAGTGTCTGCAAAATCTCTCAAAAATATAGACGTGGTCATGGCTTTATGGAGGTAAGCACTATGCAGAGCATGCAACTGAGAGAACATGGACATGTACCTGGAGCCCAGGCTCTAGTAATCATACCAACAGATTCTTCAGGGCTTTTAGGCTAAACAGAAAATGCATTCATATTGTCTTTAATGCAAATCGTAACCTTCCAAGAAAAGGCTTTAAGACAAGTGAAATTTGGAACAATTAATAGTCCAAATGACTTTCTGTATTTGTAATAAGCAGTTGAAATGAGCACTGATCTGAGCTATAAACATATTTCTATTAAAATCATTAAATTTGATTATGCCTAGTTCATTTCTTCAAATTTTATTTGGGAAAAACAAATTTGAGGTTAATATGAGGAGATTGGAGAAATTTTCTGGGTATTCTAGGCATTTATTTGTAACAGATTGTGTAAATAATGGCACAATGTAGGCAAGAACTTTTTCTTTTAAACTAACTATATGAGTTTGATAAGATATTGATATATTAAATTAAGTTTTCAGGTAAACAAACTTTTGTAAACAACTGTTTATTTTTGAAATAAATGAAATGTAGAATTATTATTTTTAATAAGCCATACAACTTTATAATTATATCATTGTCCTAAATAAATAAGCCATTTCAAATAACCTGTGATCATATAGAAAAGGCAATTAAATTACAACAGAAGAGGTTTATTTTGTTTGGCTATAAAGACTGCAACATTAGAGATTAGGTCTCCTAGAAGCCCGTGACTATGGCAAAATTTTTATCATTCTCACTCTTGTTTATTTTGAGCATAGGAATTTATTCTGCTTGGGAGATAATTTAGCTACTGGTTGATATCTAGGTCAAGAATTTGGATAAAGTAATCTGGAACTCTATGGCGTAGCATTTTTCTCAGACTGTAGTCTTAGGAAAGGACAAAAGATGTTCATGTTTAGATGATTTATTATAATTTACTAGCACGGAGGAAGAAGATTAAGAACTGGTTTCCAAAAAAAAAAAAAAAAAAGAACTGGTTTCCATGTACTGTATGTTATGCCACACACCCACACGCATACACATCCTGGAGCACAACATTCTGTCAGATTTTAGATAATCTCTTTTCTGTTACTTCACAGTAACTAACAAGCTGCAACTCTTTCCACAAGCAAACTTCAGGTCTTTTGCTTAAGTAATTATACATTTCTTTTTTTTTTTTTGGCATCTTTAAAAATTTTATTATGTTATGTTAATCACCATACATTACATCATTAGAATCCATAGTCTCCCATGGTTCATCTCCCCCTCCAATTTCCCCCCTTATACATTTCTTAGCAATTTAACGCATGTAAAATTGCTTTTATTATTGTTTGTCTTTTTTTAATGTGTGTTACTAAGTTCTTAAGTATTTTGACCAATAAACCGTATTTTCCCCATAAGCTCTCTGATATCGTTGCACAATTTTGAATAAGAACACATATTTCATGTTATAGCAGAACCGACTGCATTATATTTTTATAGAAGACCAGGGCACAGAGGATGAATCATTCCACACATTTTAATAATACAATTAAGAAATAATATTAATAAAATGAATAAAGAAATCAAAGTATTTACTAAAAGATCCACAAATTATATATATAAATTGTACATGATATGTATGTGTGTATATATACATATACATATATATTTTAAACTTAGTTACATCCTTACTTCCATGTTTGTGTAACTAAGGAGAAATATCAATACATCCCTTTTACATTAACAATAATAAAAGTGTTTAAGTATCTACGCGGTTCAGGAAGTATACATGCTAATAACATAGCGATATTTGGGCCATATGTTATAAGCAATGAAAGCATTGTAAGTATAGACTATGTAGTGACTAAGGGTTTTATTTTTTTTATTTATTTTATTGTTTTAAAGATTTTATTTATTTGACAGAGAGAGACACAGCAAGAGAGGGAACACAAGCAGGGGGAGTGGGAGAGGGAGAAGCAGGCCTCCCACCGAGCAGGGAGCCCGATGCGGGGCTTGATCCCAGGACCCTGGGACCATGACCTGAGCCGAAGGCAGATGCTTAACGACTGAGCCATCCAGGCACCCTGATTAAGGTTTTTAAAATTAAGACATAATTTTTGAAGTCTCAGTATTTTACAAAGCACTGTTGCTTAATTTAAATGTTGAATCACTATCTGTATACCAGAAACTAATACTACACTGTATGTTAACTACGTGGAATTTAAAAACATTTTTTTTTAAAGATTTTACTTATTTATTTGAGAGAGAGAGAGAGAGAAAATGCCCATGAGCCAGGGTAGGGGCCGAGAAGCAGACTCCCCACTGAGCAGGGAGCCCGATGGGGGACCCAATCCCAGGACCCCAGGAATGTGACCTGAGCCGAAGGCAGATGCTTACCTGACTGAGCCACCCAGGTGCCCTTAAATAAAAACTTAAATAAATAAACAAATAAAAATTAAAAAATAAATAAATAATTAGCTATTTTTTTAAGGTAAAAAGGGAATTTTGGAGAATAAAGTACTCAAGGAAAAATATTTACTTTTCAAAATTGAGACATGACCCTTAAGATGCAATCCAACTAATGAAGTCCAATGACAATAGTAACTAAGTACATCATTGTCTAATTTTATCTTTCTGAAAATAAATATCTAAAATATTATTAAAAATTATCTGTCAGAAAATGTAGTTTAACTAGCTTTTTATTTTCTTGATGAAGCTAAGTTATAAATAACAATAAAAGACTGATTCTAAGTGTGTCATTGGATCTGTAGCTCTAACATTTTAATGATGTTCACTATACTATATTCAGAATATTGATGACTTGGGTTATTGTTAGGTGAACCATTCACTCAACCCATTACTATAAAAATAACATGTGATATGATTTAACTTATTAGGGAAGTTTGCCATGCAACATCCCCATTAGAATTTCTAAATAACATGCCAATATGCAAATGAAATATTTTTCAGTATTACACGTGATACTTGATATGTATCCCAAAAGAGTTTGATTTTCATATCAATATAATCTGATCATTTGTTTTATTAATCTTATAATCATTTTTCAAATTATTTCCCAACATAGAAATAATCTAGTTCAAGATCTTTATTTAATGTTCTACAATCATTTGAAATCTATTTTCTTGTAATTATATTGAATATATTTTATGTTTTGAGGTAGCAACTCTCTATTCTTATAAAAATATAAAAGTGCTGTGATTTCCTTCATGGACACTAACAGATCAAACAGTTTTGGTTTTTTTTTTAATCTATTAAGAATATCTGTGAATCAAAAAATACTTTTACAATTTATAGGGTAATAAAATATTTTTCCAATATAAGAGTGAACATTATATTTTATTTAATGTAGAGTATTAGCATAGAATAGTGTTTAGAAGAGTAAAGTGAGGGCATCCTTTGCTCTTTTTTTTAATTTTTAATTTTTTATTATTATGTTATGTTAATCGCCATACATTACATCATTAATTTTTGTTTTTTATTGTTTTATTTTTTTAAATTTTTATTGTTATGTTAATCCCCATACATTACATCATTAGTTTTAGATGTAGTGTTCCATGATTCATTGTTTGTGCATAATACCCAGTGCTCCATGCAGAACGTGCCCTCCTCAATACCCATCACCAGGCTAACACATCCTCCCACTCCCCTCCCCTCTAGAACCCTCCGTTTGTTTTTCAGAGTCCATAGTCTCTCATGGTTCATCGCCCCCTCATGAAGGGATAAGGGAGTGGGCCTGGAGAGAGAGCTATTTTCCTTCCAATGATCATACCCAGTGTTAGCCAAGCTGGGAATGAGTGTGGGGTCTGGGAATTTGAACCACCAGTAGCAAGTTAGGTTATCCTCAGCATGGTACTTCTTTATCCTTCCAGTTTATAGTATACCTTTGTTAAGCACCAGTCTGGACTTACATGGACTTTTGACAAGTTTTTTAGAAAGAGAATTGCTCTGTCCAGAAACCAAATTAACACTGTGGGAATGCATCACTTACTGAAGAAAATTAGGATGAACAAGAAGGAAGGGTAGAAGTAAAATAAAGAACCTAGAAGCAGCCAAAGATTCTGTGCCCCAATAATAGGAAAAAGTAACAGGAAAATGGTAGAGTTTTTTGAGCTATAAATATTACTAGAAAATTCCCAAAAATGATTAAGGAAGGAGCACAAGGGTAGTATGTGAGAATTTTGCTTATGTGTGCATGGAGGATCTTGGGATTACCATGATTTTATTATTAAAGAAACTTTGACATTAATTTCTAACTCAAAATGTTGATGTGACAGAGCTAATTATTTATCATCTAAATTTACAGTAAAACTCTTGTTAAATTTTTAATTATTTTTGGATATTTCTTGGAAGCAAACACTTTTCTAAGGTAGCTGTAACTCAAATTGCTCTTACTCACCAATATATTTTTTCTTTCCTTCATAGGTACACAGTTGATATATGTGCCAGTCTATGTTGCTATTGTGTGTAGCTATATGACAGTGTTTCTGCCAATAGAATGTTGATGGAAGTAATACATACCCCTTCCAAGCCGGACCATAAAACCATCCATAAGAGAGATTTTCTGTTCTTTCTTTTAACTACTTGGCACCTGTGGAGAGCATGTGTTCTAGATGACTTATCTACACAGAGGAAGAGACATCAGATAGCGGCAGAGCAAAAAGTTAAGGATCGTTTTATTAATATACTGAAATCTTAGAAATTATATGTCACTTAAGGCCTAACTTTATCTATATCAATACAATAATAAATCATATAAATAATTTTTTCATCTCCACTTTTTCCTACGGTGCATCTCTCATCATAGAACATTCAATTCTGTTGTAACAGTGAACTTGTCATCTCCCATGACCTCCAGTCCATTAGAAATAAAGGGGACCTCCATATAATTAAAAAGAACCAAAAGGAAGTAAAGTAAGTGTTAATACTAAACACATCAAAGACCATACTTATGGTGCCATTGTATTTTATAATTTATTTTTTCTGGAAACAAAATTTTTAAGACCAGTGATCAAGGGGCACCTGGTGGCTCCATTGGTTGAGTGTCTGACTCTTGATTTCAGCTCAGGTCATGATCTCAGGGTGGCGAGATCAAAGCCGGAATCAGGCTGTGCTCTGGACAGTAAGGCCTGCTTAAGATTCTCTCTGTCCCTCTCCTTTTGCCCCTCTCCCTGCTTTCCCTCTCTTAAAAAAAAATAGTAATAATGCTTAAGGTAGGAATATCCTTCTCCCTGTATCTCTCTTTTTTCTTAACAAAAGCAAGAGCCTGTTTACGGCTAGAATTGGAGACATTATTTCCAGATAGTTTAATATCTATCTTTTGACCCTTCCATGACTAAGACATCATTATAATAACATGCTTCAACAACCCCAAACCCAATATTGAATTGCTCTAAAAGGAATCATAGATTATCAAAAAACAATGTTCCACTTGCTCAAAAAAAAAAAAAAAAGTCTTAAAAAAGAAACAAAGGTCCATTTTTATTGATCAGACACAATTTTTGCCCATATGAATTCTGTAGCAAAACCCAATTTCTACCCTACAATCCTTATAAACATAACAGGGAAATTTTTTAAGATTTATTTACTTATTTGAGAGAGAGAAAGATCACACGTGTGCACACGTGCATGGTGGGAGGGGCAGAGGGAGAGAACATCTCAAGCAGATTCTTTTTTTTTTTTTAAAGATTTTATTTATTTATTTGAGAGAGAGAGAATGAGAGAGAGCACATGAGAGGGGGGAGGGCCAGAGGGAGAAGCAGACTCCCTGCCGAGCAGGGAGCCTGATGCGGGACTCGATCCAGGGACTCCAGGATCATGACCTGAGCCGAAGGCAGTCGCTTAACCAACTGAGCCACCCAGGCGCCCTCAAGCAGATTCTATGCTGAGCATGGAGCCTGACACAGGTTCAATCTCATGACCCTGAGATCACGACCTGAGTCAAAACCCAAGAGTCTGGTGCTTAACTGACTGAGCCAACTAGGCACCCTAACACAACTGGGATTTTTAACAGCTTTATTGAGGCATAATTTATATAGCATAAAGCCCATCCATCATAAATTTACAGTTCTATAATTTAATAAACCTAAAGAATTGTACAACTATCAGGACAATCCAGGTTTAGAATATCATCTCATCCCAAAATGTTCCCTCATGTTCATTTATAGTTAATCCTTGCTTCTAGTCCCGGCTTTACACAGCAGCTGATCTTCTTTCTTTCTATATCAATTTATCTTTGCTAACTCTTTCACATAAATGGAATTATATGAAGTGCATTATTTTGCATGTGGGTTCTTTCACTCACCATAATGTTTTTGAGATTTATCCAAGTTGGACTCTATATCAGTGCTTAATTCCTTTTAATTTGTTGAATAATGTACCACTGTATGGATATAACAAATTTTGTTTATCCATTCATAAATTTATGGATATTTGTTGGACATTTGGACATTCATTTCCACTTTTTGGCTATTGTCAATAATGTTGTTCAAAACATTTGTGTACCTGTCTTTGAGTGGATATGTGTTTGATCCTAAGATAAGCTTACATTTAACATTTAAGAAATTGAAAAATTATCTTCCAAATAGAGTACATTCCCTTCAGCAGTATAAAATGGTTTAAATTTTTCACATCCTTGCCAAGATTTGGTATTATCTGCCATTTTTTTTTATTATAACCATTTTAATGTAGTAGCTCATTGTGGTTTTATTTTTTGTTTCCTTAATGGTTAATTATCGTAAGTATATTTTCATGTCCTTATTGGCAATCAATAAATCATAAGATTTAGGTATTCTGTATTAAAAAATTGTACCAATTTCTGTATCTCCTCATCTTTTGGGACTCCACTTATAAGTAAATTAGAATATTAGATGCTGTATCACTGGTCTCCATGGTTCTGTTTATTTTTTTTCAAACTTTTGTGTTTTTTTTTGCTCTCTGTTCTTCAAATCGGTTAATTTTTATTGATTTGTATTCAAGTCCACAAAGAAAAATAAAAAAAAAAAAAATTCTTTTTTTCTCTAGTGTCATACATCTGAAATTGACTAAACTTAGTTAATTTTCAATGTATTATATTCTTAAATTTCATAATTTCACTTTGGTTCCTTTAATACCCAATAGATCTCTAGTTATTGGTTTATTGTTACCACAATTTATTTCTTTACACTTTATTTCCTTTTTCTTTGAATATACTTATAATAGCTGATTTGAAGTCTCTGTGGAAACAGGGACAGTTTCTATAAATTCTTCTTATTTTCTTAAATATGGATCACAAGTTCCTTTTTATTTCCGTATCTCATAATATTTTGGGTTGAAAACTGAGTATTTTGGTAATGTATTTTATCAACTCTCAAGTCTGATATTTTCTCCCAAACATTGTTTTCTTTACTTTTTTTTATTTATTTTTCTTTGTTGTTTTGTTTACTTTTCGCTTTTTTAATTTTTTTTAAATTTTTAATTGAACTACAGTTAACATCCAATATTATGTTAGTTTCAAGTGTACAACAGAGTGATTCAACAATTATACTCAATATAAATGCTTACCACACTAAGTGTAATTACCATCTGTCACCATACAAAATAAAATTGCAATACTGATGATATATGTTTTTAAAATAAGCTCTGCACACAGCATAGGGCTTCAATGCTCTACCAACTGAGCCAGCCAGGTGCCCCTTGACTATATTCCTTATGCCATACTTTTGTTGTTGTTCCTTTTCTTAAATTACTTTCCTATACTAAGTCTATGGATTCCATTTCCCCTGCAGGGGATATTTACTGATGTCTCTGTTCAGTTTTATTTTATTTCTAAGTAATCCTTGCTTTTATATTTAAACCTAACTTTACTCTGGTTTTCCCTTCCTTCCATATAAATTACTAATGAGCCTATGACTACATAGAGGTTGTTTTAAAACAATATAAGTAACACTCCAACTCTGTCCATGGATCTGTGTTTGAATAGGGGAGCATATTTAATGTTCAAAACATTTCCAAGTCATCACTTCTTTCTGGGCTCTTTGGAGTCTTCTGTGTATGTGTGAGTAGCTATGAAGTATACCAGCAGTTTGTCAATAGTTTGGATCCTCTCTCTTCTCCATTTCACAAGTATGAAGCCACAGCCAGAGATATGCTTTCTCCAACTACGGACTACAGTCTCAGGCCAATAAAATGAGCCATATCCCATCACTTGCTTGCTGCCTCTGAGAAGTCACATTCACTGATGATCATGGGCATTGATATTGCTCATTGCTCTAAATCTAAGAAGTCCCTTTTACCTATAACAGAGAAGCTGCCAGTTCTCATAGTTTCCCTACCCTGACAGGAACCTTTTGTCAACCAAGCTTGAAGGAGCAGGCCCAGGCCAATTGCCACAGATTTCTCACAGTTCTTACTTACGGTTCAACAGTTCTTCAAGCATAAATGCTTTTTAATTTGGTTTATGCCTTCAGTCAAATATTATAACACTAAAATAGTTGCTGCTGTTTGTTTTTTTCCAGCTCTGTTGCTAAAAGAGAGGACTTATCAGTCTTCTCATTCTGCCATGGCTGGAAGTTGCACCTCCTTGCATCACTTTTGCAAAGACTGAAACAAAATGTGATGTTAAAATTAAGGTTTGCTTTTTAGTCTCTTAGGGCTGCCAACAGTGCCTAATATAGTGGCAGTCACTGTATTTCTGTGGAAAGTCTTATCTATCCATTCTACTTAAATTTTTATCTGTGATAGTCCATTTGTGAACTAAGTACTCTAAGTAATGGATAAACTATCCAGTCTTGTTATCTTGTTTACTTCATTTATTAAATTGGATAGTTTTTTTTTTCTCCCAGAATCTTCCTCGTATAATATTTCTTCTACCCTATTTTTTCCTCCAACTTGGTGTCCAAAGTGTCTTTTATTCCTCAGTAAAACAAATACAAAACTTACAGATTATATAGTATTGCCAGAGTTGTTGAATGAACCACTAACTGGAGTAACTATTCACTATTTTTTCATACTTTTTCAGGAAATAATTTCATTCTAGGAGTATTTCTCAACCGCTTCCAGGAACCCAGATAACCATATATCTGCTGGCCAAATATTTTATGATATTGTCTCATAAGGTTCAATTTACCTACCTGGAGAACTTTTTGTAATTTTACCAGCCTATTCCTCTGGTAGTATGCCTGATCTCTTTCGTGTATAGCTTGCCACCTTGAAACCCTCAGGCTCCTCATCATCTCACCTACTATATTAAGCATTGTAAGATTACCAAATAGTACCAATGTACTAATTGTAATATGCATGTAATACATATGTGAAGGGGTGTCTAATACTAATTAATATGTAAAAGAGTGTCTTTCCTCCTAAATGACTGATTATTTGATATACTTATAAAACAATAAAGGTCTCCAGGGTAGAATTCATAAACTGAGCACAGTAATGCCATAGAAGAAGATAAGGCCATTCATTAAGTGGCCTCATTCATTTTAGAATGTTTATATCCAATTTTGTGGTAGGGAGAGAAGTGAAGAATAAGGCAATACTGTAGTTTGCTCATATACTATTGCCAAGGTCTTACTGAGATGAAGGAACTCAACATTAGTCATATGTTCACTTTTCTTCCTAAGGCTCCAGTACAATTTGTTCCTAATTTAGTGAAGTAGCGAGTATAAATATTCCCCAAACTTAAGGATGTGTAGCACTTTACCATCCATCACACCACACTGCTTTCAATGGGATTTGCCTCTTTCAGTGAACTCCCTGTTACTCTCCCAGGGTCCTGGATAGGTGTACAAATGACCACAGGGATTGCACTCATAAAAAATACATAATAGTTTCCTTCAAGAGTCAAGATACACAGACATACCCACGAGGATCCATAGCCTCTATGCCACAAGTCCTAGCAAATACTTAAAAACTCAAACCAACAAAGGGAGGAATAGTTTCAAGGTCACCAGTCATCCTGTCAAGGCCCAGCCATATACCTTGTTCTTTGCTAAAAGGTGTTTGTTTGTTTGTTTTGTTTTTTTTTAAGATTACCTAGCCTATTACTACAAAATGAGTATAAATGAATTATACAAACTCAACAGGAATCATGTCACTTTCAAGTGAGAACTGGATTCTGAAGAGTTTGATAAAAACAACTGTGAAGAAGCCATGGAAAATTAAATGCAATGACCACCTCCAGTATGATTATGGATTTTGCCTTATTTTTATAGCCAAAAAGTATTTCTATTCTCCTGTAAGTGGGTGAATGGAACAATTTTATATGCTGCAAACATCTTTCTTTTTCATCTAATGTTATAATATTGAAATCTCGATAAAATCATACCTGATAGCTAGTGAAGATTTATTCTGAAATTTCTATGTAAATGGTCCTTAAGAGAAGTAGTGCTGATAGTAACAACAAAGCATTATATCACATTGATGCACTCTTGGCCCTAGTAAGAGCTTTACATATGTTAAGCATTGTGGAGTCATTTAAAATCTTAAAAGCGGCTGCCTTCAGCTCAGGTCATGATCCTGGGGTCCTGGGATTGAGCCCCACGTCCAGCTCCCTGCTCAGTGGAGAGCTTGCTTCTCCCTCTGCCTGCCACTCTGCCTACTTGTGCTCTCTCTCTATCTCTCTGTCAAATAGATAAATAAAATCTTTAAAAATATATATATATATAAATGCATAAAATAAAATATTTTCTTAATTTAAAAAAGTAACTATTTTATTTTATTTTTTATTTTATTATGTTATGTTAATCACCATACATTACATCATTAGTTTTTGATGTAGTGTTCCATGATTCATTGTTTGCGTATAACACCCAGTGCTCCATTCAGTACGTGCCCTCTTTAATACCCAACACCAAACTAACCCATCTTCCCACCCCCTCCCCTCTAGAACTATCAATTTGTTTCTCAGAGTCCATAGTCTCCAATTTCCCCCCCCTTCATTTTTCCCTCCCTACTATATTCTTCGTTTTTTTTTTTTTTTTTAATATATAATGTATTATTTGTTTCAGAGGTACAGGTCTGTGATTCAACAGTCTTACACAATTCACAGCGCTCACCATAGCACATACCCTCCCCAATGTCTATCACCCAGCTACCCCATCCCTCCCACCCCCCACCACTCCAGCAACCCTAAGTTTGTTTCCTGAGATTAAGAATTCCTCATATCAGTGAGATCATATGATACATGTCTTTCTCTGATTGATTTCTTTCACTCAGTGTAATACCCTTTAAAAGGTAAAAATTAAGAGGACAAATTCCAAGATTTAGGTTGTACATTACTGTAATACATTGTAGTATTAAATCATCAGTGTAATACAAAAATCTACTTTTTGCAATCTTTGAAGTTGGATTGAAAAGAATGTTTTATCTTCAATATATATTATTTCATCACTGCAACTGTATAAATGTTTTGTCACACAGATAGCAACTAATAGAAAATAAATATCTGCTTTGTATTCTATTTGGTCTTAAGAGGGACACGGATACAATTATAAAATATTTAATAAAATATATATCTTTTGCAAGATTATATTTTAACTAGATCATATTATTTTAAAAGTTTTGCAGTAATAGTCTGAAATACTACACTACTTAAGAGCAAAATATCAGACCATTCCTGTTAAGCCTTTACTGAGTTGTTTATAAATCGCAGTGTCTCTTTCAGGCTTATAAATTCAAGAAATCCACAGAAACAATGAATTTCAAAGGAGATGAAAAGAGTAGAAATAAAAACCTAAGAAAAATATTTTTGCAAGTAAAATTCCCAAGTCTAGAAAAGAAAAACAAGAATAGTCAACACCTAACCACAAATGTTACTGGATACAATGGCACTGAGACACACCACAAATGTTAATGGATACAATGGCACAGAGAATGACATCTAGCATATCTTTATTTCTGTGTCAGACTCAAATTCAACAACCTCTCATAGAGTATGAAATGATTCCCTATTAGTGAAAGCTGTTACATATTAGACTGACTTGAAGTCATGAAACCTCCTCAAAAGTCATTAAAAATGTGAGAAGTTTGTAAGAGACTGATAATGATAGAGGACAAACTGAGGGTTGATGGAGAAAGGTGGGTGGGGGATGGGCTGGATGAGTGATGGGCATTAAGGAGGGCACTTGTTGTGATGAGCAATGGGTATTGTGTGTAAGTGATGAATCAGAATTCTACTCCAGAAACCAATATTGGACTGTATGTTAACTAACTAAAAATTAAATACAAAAAATACAAGAGGTTTGCCTGGGTGGCTCAGTTGTTAAGCGTCTGCCTTCGGCTCAGGTCATGATTCCAGGGTCCTGGGATCGAGCCCCGCGTCGGGCTTCCTGCTCTGCGGGAAGCCTGCTTCTCCCTCTCCCACTCCCCCTGCTTGTGTTCCCCTCTCTCACTGTGTCTCTCTCTGTCAAATAAATAAAATCTTAAAAAAAAAAAAAATACAAGAGGTTCAGACCTCTTTCTAGGCTTTATTTATGGTTTTGCACTAAGAAGATACAGTGTGGCCTAGATATCCCTCCCATGACTCATTTTCAGTCCAATCTAGTTATTTAGTGCTTGTGGTGAGTGTTGTCTCAGCTTTATTGTTGTCAAACAATATGAAAAATCTGAAAAAGTCCTTGATTTCAAGTCATCTGCAATTAAGAACTGCAAGAGAAGGATTCCATAAGCTGTACTATTTTTGGAAGATATCCTCAATAAATAATTTGACACTTAGGAATAAAGAAGGCATCAAATTTTCCAAGCTGTAGCAGTATTATAACCATTTAAGTGATCCACTTAATCACAAGAATCACAAGAATGTATAGTTGTAGTGAAGTTTGACTGAGTGAGAGGAAAGAATTCCGAATAATATACTAAATGGTAGCCTGTTATTTAAAACTCCCATCACATCCTATATTGGAATAACTTTCACTATTGTTCTTTAAAGTTGCAAAATTAATTTTTAAATTATATTTTTCTAAGCAGAAGAAATTCTACTGCTCCTTTAAGATATATGTCTTGGTAATACAGTTTTGTTGTTATTGTTGTGGAAATAAATGAAGACCATCCAAGTGAGAATAAACAAAGGCTATTTATTCAAAACTTGCAAGGGAGTCAGCTACTATCACTTGCATTTGGCAAAAACTCAAAGGCAGGTACTTTGTGACTGCGAAAGCTTTATAGTGAAAAAGAGTGAAGGCTTCTGGTGTTTCCTGATTGGAAGTTGTTGGCATGAGGAGACTGGAGTTGAGCTAACAAGAAGTGGGTTATCCTATGTGATTGGTCAGTGTAGTATATTTGGCTTTCTCTGATTGGTTCTGAGTTGGAAGCTGGGAGGGAAAGGAGAGGGGGGCAAAAAAGGAGGGAAACTGGTAGCAATTGACCAAGTTGATCCTTTGGGCCTGATGCATCTAGGCTTCCTGGACTCGTTGCTTTTATATATGGTCTGGTCACTGTCCATTTGCATATTCATTATTTAGTCATGATGCTTTTATTTTAATTTTCTGCACATTAAACCATATGTGCCTTTTATTTTTTTTTAATTTTTTAAAAGATTTTATTCATTTATTTGAGAGAGAGAGCGAGCAGGGGAAGGAGCAGAGGGAGAAGGACAAGCAGACTCTGCACTGAGTGCAGAGCCCACGCCAGGGCTCGATCTCATGACCTTGAGATCATGATCTGAACAGAAATCAAGAATCCAAGGCTTGACTGACTGAGCCACCTAGGCACCCCAAAACCATATGTGCATTTTAAAACACCTAATTATGGATCTGGTGTTCAATGTGACTGAAAAGAATAAATGATATAACCATATATATCTTATGGGAATGTACCACAAATGTCAGAGGTAATGAAATATCCCAAATCTATATTACCCTGTATCACCAGCACCATCTCTTTTTTTTTTTTTCATCCTGAGGACAATTAATTCCTCTGTAATCCAACTCAAATTCAAATATGACACACTAGTCCTTTGTGAGCGCCTTCAATTTCTCTGTTTGCCTTACCTTCTGTATTACTTTTTACTCACTTCCAGGGAAAGTGCCAGACAAGTTCTTAGTGCTTGTGCCTTTGATGTGGGGATCAACCGTTCCTTTGGCCCTGAGAACTAGGTGAAAGTGATGGTGTGCAAATTCCTAGCATAGGCTTAAGATGCAAATGAGTCAGAGAGTCTTTGCTTTCTGTCCTGTGTTTCTACGACTGTCATGTGGAGGACTTGCTTATGTTAACCTGTTGGTTCCAGGAAGAGCAAAGAATATGTGAGAAACCAGCCCTAAAACACATGACTAAGTCCAACAAAAATTAGCTAAAACCAGCCTAGATCAGTCAGACCCTCCAGATACTATATGCTAGTGTTTTGAGTGTATCTTTACAAAGAAAAAGCTGATAGATATGTATTGAACATTGCCTTGAAACTATGTGAGTCTGGATGTATATAGGGAAATAAATTTCCCTGCATTTCCCAGTGCTACTATAAAAACCCTTAGTCTTCTGGGAGTCTTCATACACCGTGAGAATTAGATTTTTAGACATTTATCAAATGAATTGCTCTGATGTGAAGGGATAATGTAACTTCTTTTATCGCTCTGTGAAAACCAATTAAGTATAGCCTGGACTTTCTCTCTAGGTTAACTCCCACAGTGGGAGCATCTTGGAGAGTTATCTCCCTAGGTAATTTATGTCCAAAGGGATGAAGACACCCAGTGCGCCATGAAAGCTGAGACCCATCAAACTTCCCAGCTACTAGAGAGACTTTATTTACAGATTTACATATCATGGGTTTGGAGTAAGGACCCAAGCCAATTACTTTTCCAAAAAGACCCTTCGGCTGGGCGGGTTTGGGGGGTTGGGCAGGTGGCATCTGTGTCCTTCCTCTTGTAAGCAGAGGATCACACATTCTTCTGGCCCCTGGCACTATGGAGTGCCTGGCTACTGTTACAGGAAAATCTGCTACTGACTCTCATCATGTCCTATCAGAAGTAAGCATGAGGACAAAGGGGGCCAACACATTTATTATTTACTGTGAGGTAATAAATAATAAATCTACCTCTGACTCAAAATACCATGTGTGTGCATTCAGGATAAAATTATAAAGATGAATATTCATTTCCAACAGTCTAACTGAATTTTGTTGAAATAAGAAAAAATTTAACCCTTAAAAATACAGATATCTTCAGTTTTTATATCAGAGACAGTTCTATATATGCTGTATACTATGGGAGTCTTAGAAAAATTATAGGAGTATTTCTATGCAGTAAGCAGCTAAGAGGAAGTCATCCTTAAACAACTATTTAACCAGTTGGATTGGAATTGGGATGATGATGTGATAGATTCTGGCAAAACATATTAGAATATGAAAATGGAAAATAGGATACTGACAAACTTTAATACTGATAAGCTAGAGCAGTAAGGTTCAGTCTAATAAAATTTAAACTAAAATATATGGTTGAAAATCCCACTGTCAATATGTGAATGAATTCAAGGAAAATACAATAACATGAGAAATGATACTAGATTACAGGTCCAGACTAATGCTAAAGACCTTTTAAATAAATAAATAGTAACTATAAAAGCCCTTAAATATAGAGTAATAATATAGAAGCATGAGGAATCAGAGAGTGGTAAATAGTTCGGGAAGAGGGCGCCTGGGTGGCTCAGTTGGTTAAGCGACTGCCTTCGGCTCAGGTCATGATCCTGGAGTCCCGGGATCGAGTCCCACATCGGGCTCCCTGCTCGGCAGGGGGTCTGCTTCTCCCTCTGCCCTCTTCCCTCTTGTGCTCTCTGTCTCTCATTCTCTCTCTCTCAAATAAATAAATAAAATGTTAAAAAAAAAAAAAAAAAGTTCGGGAAGAGATTTAGCCAGCAGATAATTTGATTGACATTTTAAAGGCCTCTGAGATTGAAATCACAGATGAGAAGTAATTCATCATTAAATCGCAGAACCATGGACTCAGGATTGATGTTTTTAAAATGCAAACTCTGATGAGCAATGCGTAAATCTGAGGGCTCGTATGTTTTTCAATTCAGTTCTTGTTTTAAAGGTCATAGAGAATTCTGACCAATTTGGAAACAAAAAGCCATATTTTTTGACACCCACCTGTTTCGAGCAAATTCTTTAAAGTTAAATTAAAAGGAAGGGATAAGAGTAGATAAAACAGCACAGAATCTCCTTCAGCTAACCAAAGAATGTAAATTGACTGCAGGGGTGAATGAAACAAAAATAAAGACATAGAAAATAATGAAGAATACAACCAATGGAGGAGCTTGTTGGGGAGCTTCTTAAAAGAGAAAATAATTGGCAGAGAGGAATTCTGAGAAGGCAGAGAATTGAGGGTGGTACAGGAAGTTAGGATATAGTTTGGACTTTTTTTTTTTTTTTTTCTGGCCCTGAATATTCTTCCCCATGATTGCAAGTGATCCTGAACTTTCTAAGTAAGCATTTGGCTGTCCGATTGCTTGCATTAGGGAAATGAAGTGAAATGCATTTTACATGATATTTGGGGTGTCTTATTTCCTAGTATACAAAATGAGGTTATGATATAATTAGTTTTTATATTTGATTTGATTCATGGAATTAACTATATGTATAGTTATTATTAGTATATGGTGTCTATAATAACAAATATAATAATATAATATGCAATATAACTGTAGTGTATGATTATGTAATTATACATAATATATTAAATACTATACTTTGATATATTATATATGACATATATAACATATATAGCTATATTATATATAATATCTTCTATTATCCCTATATGCATTATATACATATATTTTTATAAATAAAATTAAAGTTTCTGGTTATGGGAGGCACAGAGACAATTAATGTGTTCTGAGAAAAGAATAACCAGGTACATATTGCATTTGCTAATAAGGGACTTAATAACATCTAGAGTGCTTCATCTTTAAGCCCACAAAAAAGTTGATTCTAAGATTAACGACTCCGTGATTAAATTTTATCTCTCCTTTTCCCCTGCTCTGCCTCTTTGCCTTCTCCCCTGATTTTCTTTTTCAAAGCGATAAGGACATTGGGGAAAATTTGTAGGAAATATAAATCACATACATTAAAACACTCGGTGACATACTTTGATTTGTTATAGATAGGTGATGTGATTCTTAGTTGATGTCCAAAACTCAGATCCAGCATATTAACCGTTTCAATGTTCATTCTTAAAATTATGTTATTATTCTGATTCACTTCTCACAGAAATCATAAGGGTAGTTTTTCGTCTGTAAAGAGTTCCATTATGTTAAGTACCTATGTAGCTTGAGAACATTAAAATCCATATTCCCAATGTTGTAGATAAAAAAGAAAACTAAATGGAAAAATATGTATTTGTCTGATATGATCACTGTTTACTGAAATGACTCAAAGGCCGTAGAAGAGAATTCAAAATACAGTTCCTAATTACACGATGCAATAATTGTAGTTATATCTGAGATTTTGTTGTTCCTCCAATTTTTCTGCATGCTGATCAGCTACCTTGATTTTGTTTTCTATGATTACAGGCTCAACTATACTTGCAGATGAGCATGCCCATCTAAAACTACAAAGACATTCTTAAGCGAGGCTAGGAAGTCTCTGTACTGCAAAGTCAAAAGTGCATAATAACAAAAACAGTGGATGAAAACTTTTGATAGAAAAAATAAAATCTGCTACAGGTCTGTTGACTTCAGTTTCTTAAGAGGTCGGACGAAAGTGCCAGTCGCACTTAGGGAATAAAAAAAAAACTGGTCATCACTATGCACACTAACATTTTCCCTTTTGGATCTTAAATAATTTGAGGAATAAATTGAATGTCATTTGCATCTTCTTTATAAAGAAAAACCTGCTGCTATTTTTAACCAAGTTAAGATTTGTTTTTCTCTCTTCCTTATTTTTCTCACTTCAAATTTCTATTAATTTTAATTGATTTTACCTTATTTGCAAGTTTATTTGGATAGCAGTAAAGGGAATACTAGCTTAGTAAATAAACCTTTCACAGTTATAGCATTAATGTGCATTTTGAAAGAGATGAGTAAATAACTATTTCTTTTCTATTTAAATACAGAGGTCTAACATATTTCCAGGTCTCTTTGAAATATTGAGCTATTTGTGCTCCCATATTTAATATTTTTACAGGGGCTTGATACATGAGAAACAAACAAACAAAAAACCTTATTTTAGTAAAGTAAATTCTCCATAATAGGGGAGTTTTATAATAACATCTTAATATGTAAAAATTGGCCTTTTTCCTATAATTATACAAGTCTACTATTTAAGTTCAGACCTAATATGTCCAAACCTATGTATGTCCAACTACTGAAGTTATCAATTTCATGATCAGATAATCAACAAACTTGATATTTACTTTTAAATTATGCTGAGATATTGTAGACATGATCCTCTTTCCAAAGCTAAATGTATCTTGATGTATTCAATTATTACAAATCTTCAATACATTCAGAACAACTATAAATCAAATTACTAAATCTATTCTGGGAAAAAAACATCAGACAACTTAAGGCAATTCTGGCATAGAAATCTTGTGAAATTAATATTGCCTTTGGTTTTCAAGTGATTGAATTATTAGGTTAAACTTAATAATAACCCTTTCCTTAGTATTCACCAAAGGGAGGTGGTAGAGAGTAAGATTTTTTGTTTAAAGCATTTTTAAACTTTTGTTTCTCATTTTTGTAGAAATGCATGAAGTGACTTATATCTTTAATATTTATTAAATATCCCTGTAATCTTTACTATTAAATATGAAAGAAGCATTGCTTAAAAATCATTATGTGATTACGCAGTAAAGGTGTCGGTTGCTAATTTTTTCCCGAGAAATAGAAATAAACTGTTTATAAATTGTTTAAAATTTACATGAGGAGGCAGTGGTGAGACAACAGTCCAGAAAATTTCAATATTCATTACTGTAGCTCGGGAAAACATTTCCACTGGAAGATTTTTTTGTTTGTTTTTTGTTTTTTGTTAAGATTTTATTTATTTATTTATTTTAGAAAGAGACAGAGAGAGGAGAGAAAGCACGTGAGTAAAGGCAGGGGCAGAGGCAGAGAATCTCAAGCAGACTCCAAGCTGAGTGTGGAGCCATCTACGGAGTTGGATCTCAAGACTCTGAGATCTTGACCTGAGCGGAAATCAAGAGTTGGACACTTAATTGACTGACCCCCCAGGAGCCCCTCACTGGAAGTTTCAAACAATTATCAGAGTATATTCCCCAACTTGAACTTTGTTCTATTCCATACCCCTTACCTAAATTTGGAATTCTAAAAATTTCTAAAAACCAAAAAACTTTTTTTATAACATCTGGCAGGGGAAAAAAAAGTCCTTTCTTGGATCTATTTTGGTGACAAAATATAATCAGAATGGTTATGAGAGTATCAACAATCTTTATTTCTTAGTTTTAATGTTAACACATATGCTTTACTGATGGATAATTAATATGTTTGCTCAGAGCATGTTGCCCACAATGCTCTGGAAGTGTTAGGTAATAAACTTAAATAAACATTAATAAACTTGAACAGGACCCAACAACAAACTGATCAATCTATATTGAGGATGATATATTCACCAGATAGCTTGCAGAGGTAAGAATATATTACAATTGAGAAAGGAAAAGGAATTTCAAATACAAAATTAATTATTTAAAAAAATATAATGGAAACGTGTACATGTAGTCTAGAATTAATGACAGATGATATACATCTTGTAGGAGAATGAATATTAATACACACATTTTGATTAAATCTCTACTTATATTAATACATTCTTCTTAATTACTCAAGTCTGAGTATGTCTTCAAAAGGAAGAATACATATTTTTGCTTAGATTTAAATTAAAAGTGTTGCACATACATTTACATATGATACTTTTATGTTCTTTTATGAAGATTAATGATTTAAATGAAAATTTAAAGATTAAAATCAACATTCAGGAAATTTAATTCACTGCATATCTCCTTGCCATGTGTGTGTGTGTGTGTGTGTGTATCTCTTTCTGTGTGTATAAAGTTAGGAAAATATTATATATATATACCTACTTTATGTGTTTATTCACATTTGGATGAATGACAAATATTTTAGGACTATGTGCATAGAACAATAATTTAAATGCAATAAGGGTTATTACTAATTTACTATAATTAAACTATCATATATATGATTTATTTCACAGCCTAATAATTTTCAGGGATGCATTTTATAAATACTAGTTCTAGGAGGATAACACAAAAGGGAAGAAAAATCTTTATACCATAAATTGATAAACATCTCTTTACCTGCCACAGTTTATATGTAACATTAAGCACAGTGAAATTTTAATTAATTTTAAGCTTTCTAACCATAATATGAAACTTCATCTAATGAAAATTCTTTCTGAATTATTTTGTATGATTGAATTGTAAGGAAAACAACACATTAAAAATCTCCTATCAAATGATGTACTTGCACTAACTAGATTACCTTAGGTAAAAATAAAAAATGTTATCAATGTATTATGTTAGGACAATGTGTTGTATCAAATTACTATATGTAGCCTAAACATAGAAATTTAGTGAATGTGTTTAGTACATACTGCTCTCTTGTTCAGACATATAGAAGTATGAACTAATTGAGTCAAGTTGGGGGGGTAGTAAAAGAAGGAAACTTTAACTTTTAATATTTGGGTAATCTGAATGAGTGGAATATCAGAATTTCTTGTAGTATTTTTGAAATTTTCTCTAAGTCTCAAATTATACAAAACTAGAAACATGTAAAATTAACAAATACATAAATAGAAGATGAGTAGGTAGATAGATAAATGATATGTAGATAGATATTTTCTGCTGAATTCCACTCATAAGTAGCTAGCTTTCTGCTATTTGGTAATCTTTCTTTGTGAAATAATGTTTCACATTTATTTGTGCAATCTCTGCATGCCTGTTTTGTATTTGATTTCTTGATAAATATGTCCCATTCTTCTGCTGCTGAGACTGTTAATGGCAGGCGGGGAATTTCTGCTTTTGCTCTAGGTTAGGGTGACTCCAAGACCCTACTTGGGCTCCTCAAGTCTCTGTTCCCATCTTGCCTCATGCTCAGATATTTATTGCTTCTTTTTGTTTGTTCATTTATTTGTCTGGGGATGAGGCAGGGGCAGTTCTCTGGCAATTTTACCTTCCTTTGCTGAGACCAGCAAATCCTTAGAGTGCATCCTAGATGGAGGCTGGTTTTGGAGACAGCAGGCCCCTCACACCTGCATTTACCTGTGATTCTGGAAGCAGAATGATCATTTCATCAAATGAATTTATATATTTTTTCAATAAGAAAGATAGCTTTAAAAGTTTGATAAAGGCCAATATAATTCACTCTAAGTGGTATGGGCCTTCTAATACCCTATTTCTTAGGATATAAATTTAGAAAGACTTATTGGAGGGAACATTTTGGCACTCTCTATCAATCTTTAAATTTCCTATTTTATTATGTAGAAATCATTTCTAAATTAAATTATTTATTATTAGAATGTCTTTATTTGCACTTATTTATTAGAATTTATTAAAAAGGGAATATTATGTAACACATTGCCATTTCCTATGAATAAAAACACTTAACCACAACCTAGTTTCCTATCAATAGATAGGAATATATTTAAGTATATTTGTCTAAAATAAATAAATAAATATATTTGTCTACAGCTACACATGAATTATAGAGAATTCAGGAAGATGAGGTAAATGCATTTTCTACTGGTATGGAAATATAATACACGTGTATATATATGATTCCAGTGTAGTACTGAATTACATAACTTCTGAAATGATTTTAATATATATATATATACACACACACAATTTTTGTATATGTTAAACATATACAAACCCTATATTTTTACACTAAAAAAGTACACTAAGTCAAAAAATCTTTACTCATAATAAAAAGCTTTAGGCCACTGTCAATGTTTTTCATAATTCTAAGCTAATATGTATTAATACTGTATACTTTTTAAAAAAAAAAGATTTTATTTATTTATTTGACAGAGAGAGACACAGGGAGAGAAGAAACACAAGCAGGGGGAGTGGGAGAGGGAGAAGCAGGCCTCCCGCTGACCAGGGAGCCCGACAGGGGGTTTGATTCCAGGACTCCGGGATCATGACCCGAGCCAAAGGTAGACGCTTAAGACTGAGCCACCCAGGTGCCCCTGTACACTTTTCTTTCAATGACAGCATTACCTTAAGATAAGATATGATCACGTGCATATATTTTATTGTGAAAACACAGGTGATATTTGCCTTGCTATTCAGAGAATTGAATCTAGAGAGTTTTAAAAATAATGTTCCTTAATACCTGTATTTGATTGTAAAATGTTTCTTATTTCTCTGACACCTTGATATTCTGAAATTATTTCTGCCTAATTGAGATGGCTCTATAACTCTTCTAGGAATCTGAAATTTAGAAAAATAAAAGTTTTGGCATTTACCAGTTAGTAAAATACCTAGAAATAAAACCGGAGGGGGCGCCTGGGTGGCTCAGTCGTTAAGCGTCTGCCTTCGGCTCAGGTCATGGTCCCAGGGTCCTGGGATCGAGTCCCACATCGGGCTCTCTGCTCAGCGGGAAGCCTGCTTCTCCCTCTCCCACTCCCCCTGCTTGTGTTCCCTCTCTCGCTGTGTCTCTCTCTGTCAAAAAAATAAATAAAATCTTTAAAAAAAATAAAACCGGAGGATGTTCTACAACTGAAAAATCAAAAGTCAAGTACAACTCGGTGATTAAATCTTTAGTGCCTGTGACAGTGTTCCCTAAGTATGTATATCAGAATAATAATCTATCTTTCATATTATCTCAAAATTACAACTTAATTTACCTTTGACACTTTAGTTTTAAATCATTTGACTTTAGTTTTTTTTTTTTTTTTTAAAGATTTTATTTATTTGACACAGAGAGATACAGCAAGAGGAGGAACACAAGCAGGAGGAGCGGGAGAGGGAGAAGCAGGCTTCCCGCAGAGCAGGGAGCCCGATGCGGGGCTCGATCCCAGGACCCTGGGATCATGACCTGAGCTGAAGGCAGACGCTTAACGACTGAGCCACCCAGGCGCCCACAAATAAATTTTTTTAAAAAGTGTATGAAAATGGAATTTTTTATTAAAAGTCACTCTAGTAAATCAATTACACACATAGAATTGTATTAAACAGGTACTATAGCAAGAAAAGTGGAAGATAATTAAGGAAATACATATGTGATTCACTCAAGTTGTGTTAGAGAAAGATCATGTCCTTGTCTCCTATTAGCTCATTGGAATATTGGGTGTGGGAAGTGGGAGAAGAACCCTGGACAGGATTCATTTCCATTGGTCTAAGTAAAGTATTTTGTATTTGTTGTTTGAAATGTGACTTTGAGACTTTGCTGTCATTATCATTTATATGACCAAATATGTCTGAGTTTGAAAAAACAGAGCACTTTAGACATTAAATAAACAACAGAAATAAACTATTAACATGCTCTAATCAGTGTTATTTTCTTAATAAAAAACTATTTTATCTCATTTTGTAACTGTAGAAAAGCAAGGATCAAAGTTGTTCTAGTTGAAAATATATTTACTTATAGTAATTATAGTTAAGCAGTGGTAAAATGTGGAATTAACCTTAGGTCAAAAATGATCTGCAATACATATGAAAAAATACAAAATACACTTGTATATATTGTTTAAAATGAATTTGTTAAACTTGTGTATATTGGGTTTGATAAATTAGAAATGTCATGGGTGGTGGGGAGGTAATGGGTAAAAAAACACGGTAGATGTAAAATTTGAAAAGATGAGAATTCTCATTCAGCTAAATGATAAAACACATTTTTGTTTGACTGTTAGACAATAAGACTGAAACAAAATGATTTGAGCTTTGAGGTTTTACTGATAAAGGCCAAATATTTGAGGTATGTGATAAAAGGATTTGCTAACTTATAGAAAAAAACGGTTAGCTGCACTAAAAGGAAATAAGATATCTCCTATAACATACAGTAGAAAACTTTGAAATATAAATAAAATAACCTTAAAATATCCTGAGGGAAAGAATGTAGATCATTTATAAAGCATTCTGTTTTTCACTTACAGATTACTTAGAAGTGAGTGACTGGAGAAGATACATTGCAATTAAAGTACAAACTTTTATCAAGGAACGTTTAATGACAACCTCACTAAGAATGAACATTCAAAATATTGAAAATGGAAGAATGGCAGGGCTTGGTGTACCTGAACAATGATGAAAAAAAAATGATTTAAAAATGCTAGGTTTCCAGTGCAAATGGGCAAAGAGCAAAGATAGTGATGTTTACATAAAACAGACTGATGTGACTAGAAGCACGTTGTAATGGAGCATAGTTAATAAAAAGAAGATACCACTCAGTGTGATGATTAAACAAGCAGGCTCTGAAGCATCTGCCTCTGTTCTCACACTGCCTCTGCCTCTTAAATTAGATATTAAGGAAACATCAAGTCTTCAATAATTAGAAAAAAACAAATTTCTTTTTTGCATAGTTAATCTAATGTACTAGATAATTATTATTTGTTTATTCCTGATAAAATTCTGATGATGTCAGGCCTTTTAGGAAAGTCTAATAGACTACATGCAAGTACCTCCATGGAAGAGTGATTTTATAGCTCTATGCCTCAGTTTCCCCATCTATCAGATGGAAATGATAACACTATCTACTTCTACAGAATTTTGAGGATTAAATGAATTATGTTATCTGAAGCACAGAGAAAAGTCCCTTGAACATATTTACTTTCAGCAAATATTGGTTATAAATAATATATATATATATATTCATGTTTATATGCCTTAATATTAAAGACAATGCTCTTTGTTTATAAATCGAATACTAAAGCTACCAGATAACAGAATATTAGAAAACAGGACTCGATAATACACTTGTAAATGCTTTACAATCTTCACATTATGTATGTAAAATGTCTATTTTTCTTGAGTTTTGTTCTATCATTTTGACATCAGATAGCCACAAAAGCTGTCCTACTGAAAACTTGCAACTGTCCTGATTAGAGTGAACAAAGTATATTTTGAAACAACTCATGTAAATATTATTGTGTCACACAATTGGCATGGATTGAAGAAATCATAGCAGAGCCTACAAAATTGACTTACAATTAGAGATGATTAATACAAAAATATAATGGAACAAGAGAAATAAATTGAAAGTGTATAGCAGAAAAAAATTTAGGTTGACTACCAGAGACGTTGCACACGCACTCACACACACACACACGTTTAATCATAAATTACAGTACCAGATATGGTACATTGAGTTGGGTCTCCCCACCACCACCAATAATGGTGCTAAATTTGTGCCCCCAGTACCTCAGGATGTGACCTTATTTGTCAAAGATGTAATCGGTTGAGATGAGGTCATTGGGGTGGGCTCTCATCCAATGACTAATGTCCTGGTAAAAGAGGAAGTGTGGACACAGAGACATACAACAGGGAGAATGGCATGTGGAAAAGAAGGCAGAGATTGGCTCAATGCTTCTACAAACCAAGGAAGGCTAACGAATTGCCAGGAAACCACCAGAACTTAGGCAAGAAGCCTAGCACAGATTCACTCTCACAGCCTTCAGAAGGAACCAACACTGCCAAGACTGGATCTGGACCTCCGACCTTAAGAACTGTGGGACAATACATTTTTATTTTTTAAGCCACCCAGTCTGTGGTGGTTTGTTTTGGTAGCCCTAGCAAACTCATACCCTAGATATTAAGGAAACATCAAGTCTTCAATAATCAGAAAAAAACAAATTTCTTTTTTGCATAGAGTTAGTCTAATGTACTAGATAATTATTATTTATTTATTCCTGATAAAATTCTGATGATGTCAGGCCTTTTTGGAAAGTCTAATAGACTACATTATACTCTTTTAACATAAGAAGTCACCCAAATAAGTTATATCCATATGTATATTTTACATGGTGGATTCCTCTAAAATTTATCTGATCAGCTCCATCATGTTAATGAACTACAGTTAATTATAAATGCTATTAAAACTGCATTTTATAAAAAATAGACAATTACAATTATGAAATGCATGCACTGTTTGATTTGATTGACAGCACTGAAGAAGTTTCATTTAGTTTATATTAAAGGCATATCACATACTTTTTATACCTCATAAATTACTTATATTTCTGGAGAAATCCTGTTTGCATAGTTACTCAGACAATTTGGAGATATTGAGTCTTCTGAATTTTTGAAGGAAGTTCACCTACATGACCCTTTGTCTTATAGAAAGTATATGAAGAAGAATTTTAAAGACTTGCTTGCAACTAGATAACTCATATTTTGCCAAAAACTTGTAAAAAAGATTTTTTTCTCTATAAGTGCCAGGAAAAGTACCTTTATAGAACATGCTATGTCATCTTTACCTGGAAAAAGTTAGCTTTAACTTTCTCTTTTCTAGAAAAGAGCAAAGGAAATAGGGTTGTAATGATCTGCAGTATTAAACAGAGTTACTACCTAATGGAATGAACCTTTGATTTTTCTTTCTTTTTTTTTTTTTTTTTCTAGCTGAGTATATAATTTTTCACTATAGGTCTCAATGGGAATATTGCTATGAGCTCTAGCAATGTTTACTAGAGTAGGATATCTAACCAGATAAATGATAGTATTATAAAAGGAAAGCATCATTGCATTCATTTATATATATTTGATCTGAAATAAATGATGCCTACTATGAAAACTTTACTAATATTTCATATGTGGATCAACTCCAGCTTTTAGTGGGTCTGCATATCAGACATGCATGTATCATATAAACAGGCAGGGTTTATATGTATATATAGGTCTCCTACTTGCTCCTCCCCCCAACCCTTGCCAGGGGCTGGGCTAAGTAATCTGCTTGGGTTTGCTCTCTGGAGTTTTTGTTCTCTGCAAGCTTTCCGTACAGCTCTGGAGGAGGAGAGTGAGTGAGGGGGAGGAGCAAGTAGGATATTTCGTCTGCTCCCAGGAATTCAGCTAGATAGGAATCAAACCATTCTGAACACCTACGAACTCAACACGAGATCAAAGAAAAGAATAGCAGCAACTCTCTGAACAGAAAAGCGACCAGTTTCTGGAAGGTAGGATGTGCACATGCAGAAGTGAATCCAAGGCGATATTTGGAAAGATAGACAGCAGGGGAGGGGCCTCCATCAGCCGCTACTGGCAAGTAATAGAGCAGCAGAACACAAAATTGGAAATTTTAGACGTTGGTTCTGCTGAGGGATTTTGCTCCAGTGGTTAAGCAGGGGGTGGAACACTCGCTGGGACAGTATGCTCTCAGGACCCTCGGGGTCACAGAAAGACCAGCTAGGGGTACCTGAGTGTGGCAGAGCTCCCAGGTATTGGAACAGGGAAGTCGGCTGCAGAGATGGAGCCGAGGAATGGGCTCTCAGCTCGGGGGGGGGGGGGGGAGGGATAAATCGAGCTCTGCAGCACAGTCAGGCCACTGCGCTTCCAGCAGGGACCCAAAAAGCGGCAGATCCGGGGAGACTCCCCTTACTCCCACAGGAGAGAATGGTGCGGGAGGACACCACAGGACTCTGTTGGGTTTAGAGACACCAAACAGGGTCAGGTGCCAGATATAGAAACGCTAGGTCACAGGCCGGGTGAGCACGGAGTGCAGCCAGAGACCTGGGAGACGGGATTGATTGACTGCTTTTCTCTGGGCACACACTGAGGAGTGGGGCCCCTAGTTCTCAGCTCCTCCGGGGCAGAGATTGGGAGGCCACCATTTTCACTCTCCTCCTCCAAAGCCGTACCGAAAGCGTGCAGGGAATAAAAACTCCCAAGAGCAAACCCGAGCAGATTACTTAGCCCGCCCCCGGCAAGGGCAGGGCAATTCTGCCTCCAGCAAAGAAGTCTGAGAACCACAGCAACAGGCCCCTCACCCAGAAGATCAGCAACAACAGCCAGCCTAGGCCAAGTTTATGAGAATGGCAGAACTCTAGCGCTAGGGGAATACTGCACATAGAATTCATGGCTTTTTCCCCATGATTCTTTAGTCTTTCAAAGTTAATTTTTAAATTTTCTTTCTTTTCTTTTCCTTTTTCATTTTTGAATTTTTCTTTTTCCCTCTTTCAACCAACATCTTATCAATCACTTTTTTTAAAAATCTTTTTTATTTTTCATTTTTAGAGTCATATTCTATCCCTTCATAGTAGTTAACTTTATTTTTTGGTATATATATATATATATGGTATATATATATATATAAGTTTTCCTCTCTTTAAAATTTTGGGATACAGTTTCTTCTAACAGACTAAAATATACTCTAAATCTCTAGTGTATGGCTTTGTTCTAGTCTCCTGCCTGATCACATTCTCTCTGTCTTGTTTGTTTTTTGTTTTTTTTTTAATCCTCTTCTTTATTTTTTCAACCAACTTCTTATCAATTCCTTTTATAAAATCTTTTATAATTTTTATCTTTACAGTCATATTCCATCCCTTCATCGTATTTACCTTTATTTTTGTACATGTATAAGCTTTTCTTTCTTTACAATTTGGGAGGCACTTTCTTCTAACAGACCAAAATACACCTAAAATCTAGTGTGTGGCACTGATCTCTGCACCAGCCTAATCATATTTGATCATATTCTGTTTTTGTTTGTTTGTTTTATCTTTTTTCTTTTTCTTTTTTTTTTTTTTCTTTTTTCTTTCTTTCCCTTTCTTTTCCCTTGGTTTCAAGTCTCTTCTGATTTGTTTCGTGTATATTTTTCTGGGGTCATTGTTAGCCTTTTAGCATTTGGTTCTCTAATTCATCTATTCTCCTCTGGACAAAATGACAAGATGGAAAAAATCACCTCAAAAAAAAGAACAAGAAGCAATACTGACTGCCAGGGAACTAATCAATACGGACATTAGTAAGATGTCAGAACTAGAGTTCAGAATGATGATTTTAAAGATACTAGCTGGGCTTGAAAAAAGCATGGAAGATATTAGAGAAA
This sequence comes from Mirounga leonina, assembly GCF_011800145.1. NCBI lineage: Eukaryota > Metazoa > Chordata > Mammalia > Carnivora > Phocidae > Mirounga > Mirounga leonina. The sequence goes on from NW_023270454.1 coordinate 51,677,516, forward strand.
CCCCTTCTGGAGAAATAAAAGAACTAAAATTTAACCAAGTTGAAATCAAAAAGGCAATTAATGAGGTGCAATAAAAAATGGAGTATCTAACTGCAAGGATAAATGAGGCAGAAGAAAGAATTAGTGATATAGAAGAAAAAATGATGGAGAATAAAGAAGCTGAGAAAAAGAGAGATATACAACTACTGGGTCATCAGGGCAGAATTCAAGAGATAAGTGATACCATAAAATGAAACAATATTAGAATAATTGGGATCCAGGAAGAAGAATAAAAAAAGAGAGGGGAAGAAGGTATATTGGAACAAATTATAGCAGAGAACTTCCCTAATTTGGGGAAGGAAACAGGCATCAAAATCCAGGAGGCACAGAGAACCCCCCTCAAAATCAATAAAAATAGGTACCTACCCCAACATCTAATAGTAAAACTTATGAGTCTCAGAGACAAAGAGAAAATCCTGAAAGCAGCTCGGGATAAGATATCCATAACCTACAATGGTCGAAATATTAGATTGGCAACAGCCCTATCCACAGAGACCCGGCAGGCCAGAAAGGACTGGCATGACATCTTCAGAGCACTAAATGAGAAAAATATGCAGCCAAGAATACTATATCCAGCTAGGCTGTCATTGAAAATTGAAGGAGAGATAAAAACCTTCCAGGACAAAGAAAAAATAAGGAATTTGCAAACATGAAACCAGCCCTACAAGAAATATTGAAAGGAGTCCTCTAAGCAAAGAGAGAGCCTAAAAGCAACATAGACCAGAAAGGAACACAGACAATATACAGTAACAGTCACCTTACAGGCAATACAATGGCACTCAATTCTTATTTTTCAATAGTTACCCTGAATGTAAATGGGCTAAATGCCCCAATCAAAAGACACAGGCTATCAGATTGGATAAGAAAACAAGACCCATAGATATGCTGTCTGTAAGAGACTCGTTTTAGACCCAAAGACACCCCCAGATTGAAAGTAAGGAGGTGGAAAATGATTTACCATGCTAATGGACACCAAAAGAAAGCTGGGGTGGCAATCCTTCTATCAGACAAATTAGATTTTAAACCAAAGACTGTAATAAGAGATGAGGAAGGACACTATATCATACTTAAAGGGTCTATCCAACAAGAAGATCTAACAACTGTAAATATCTATGCCCCTAACATGGGAGCAGCCAATTATATAAGCTAATTAATAACAAAAGCAAAGAAACAATGACAATAATACAATAATAGTGAGGGACTTTAACACCGTCCTCACTGAAATGGAGAGATCATCTAAGCAAAAGATCAACAAGGAAATAAAGACTTTAAATGACACACTGGAACAAATGGACTTCACAGACATATTCAGGACATTCCATCCCAAAGCAACAGAATACACATTCTTCTCTAGTGCCCAAGGAACATTCTCCAGAATAGATCACATCCTCAGTCACAAATCAGGTCTCAACTGGTACCAAAAGATTGGGATCTTTCATATTTTCAGACCACAGTGCTTTGAAACTAGAACTCGATCACAAGAGGAAAGTCAGAAAGAACTCAAATACATGGAGGCTAAAGAGCATCCTACTAAAGAATGAATGGGTCAACCAGGAAATTAAAGAAGAATTAAAAAAAATTCATGGAAACAAATGAAAATGAAAATGCAACTGTACAAAATCTTTGGGATGCAGAAAAGGCAGTGCTAAGAGGAAAGTACATATCAATACAAGCGCTTCTCAAGAAACAAGAAAGGTCTCAAATACAAAACCTAACTCCACACCGAGAGTTGGAGGAAGAACAGCAAATAAAGCCTAAACCCAGCAGGAGAAGAGAAATAATAAAGATCGAGCAGAAATCAATGAAATAGAAACCAAAAAAACAGTAGAACAGATCAACGAAACTAGGAGCTGGTTCTTTGAAAGAATTAACAAGATTGATACACCCCTGGCCAGACTTATCAAAAAGAAAAGAGAAATGATGCAAATAAATAAAATCATGAATGAAAGAGGAGAGATCACAACCAACACCAAAGAAATACAAACAACTATAACAACATATTATGAGCAATTATATACCAGCAAATTAGATAATCTGGAAGAAGTGGATGCATTCCTAGAGATGTATAAACTACCAAAACTTAACCAAGAAGAAATAGAAAACCTGATCATACATATAACCACTAAAGACATTGAAGCAGTCATCAAAAATCACTCAAGAAACAAAAGCCCAGGACCAGATGACTGCCCACGGGAATTCTACCAAACATTTCAAGAAGAATTAATACCTATTCTTCTGAAATTGTTCCAAAAAATAGAAATGGAAGGAAAACTTCCAAATTCATTTTATGAGGCCACCATTCCCTTGATCCCCAAACCAGACAAAGACCCCATCAAAAAGGAGAATTATAGACAAATATCCTTGATGAACATGAATGAAAAAATTCTCACCAAAATACTAGCCCATAGGATCCAACAGTACTATAAAAGATTATTCACCACAACCAAGTGGGATTTATCCCTGGGCTGCAAGGTTGGTTCAACATCCGCAAATCAATCAATGCGATACAATACATTAATAAAAGAAAGAACAAGAACCATATGATCCTCTCAATAGATGCAGAAAAAGCATTTGACAAAGTACAGCATCCTTTCTTGATCAAAGCTCTTCAGAGTACAGGGATAGAGGGTACATACCTCAATATCATAAAAGCCATCTCTGAAAAACCCACAGTGAATATCATTCTCAATGGGGAAAAACTGAGAGCTTTCTCCCAAGGTCAGGAACACAGCAGGGATGTCCACTATCACCACTGCTATTCAAAATAGCATTAGAAGTCCTAGCCACAGCAATCAGACAACAAACAGAAATAAAATGCATCCAAATTGGCAAAGAAGAAGTCAAACTCTCACTCTTTGCAGATGATATGATACTTCATGCAGAAAACCCAAAAGACTCCACCCCAAAACAGCTAGAACTCATATAGGAATTCAGTAAAGTGGCAGGATATAAAATCAATGCACAGAAATCAATGGCATTCCTATACACCAACAACAAGACAGAAGAAAGAGAAATTAAGGAGTCAATCCCATTTACAATTGCACCCAAAACCATAAGATCCCTAGGAATAAATCTAACCAAAGAGGCAAAGAATCTGTACTCAGAAAACTATAAAATACTCATGAAAGAAATTGAGGAAGACACAAAGAAATGGAAAAACATTCCATGCTCATGGATTGGAAGAAGAAATATTTTGAAGATGTCAATGCTACCTAGAGCAATCTACACATTTAAAGCAATCCCTATCAAAATACCATTAACTTTTTTCAAAGAAATAGAACAAATAATCCTAAAATTTGTATGGAACAAGAAAAGACCCCGAATAGCCAGAGGAATATTGAAAAAGAAAAGCAAAGTTGGTGGCATCACAATTCCAGACTTCAAGCTCTATTACAAAGCTGTCATCATCAAGACAGCATGGTACTGGCACAAAAACAGACACATAGATCAATGGAACAGAATAGAGAGCCCAGAAACGGACCCTCAACTCTATGGTCAACTCATCTTTGACAAAGCAGGAAAGAAGGTTCAATGGAAAAAAGACAGTCTCTTCAACAAATGGTGTTGGGAAAATTGGACAGCCACATGCAGGAGAATGAAACTGGACCATTTCCTTACACCACACACAAAAATAGACTCCAAATGTCTGAAAGACCTAAATGTGAGACAGGATTCCATCAAAGTTCTAAAGGACAACACAGGCAGCAACCTTTTCGACCTCAGCCACAACTTCTTCCTAGAAACATCAACAAGGCAAGGGAAGCAAGGGCAAAAATGAACTATTGGGACTTCATCAAGATAAAAAGCTTTTGCACAGCAAAGGAAATAGTCAACAAAACCAAAAGACAACTGACAGAATGGGAGAAGATATTTGCAAATGGCATATCAGATAAAGGGCTTGTATCCAAAATATACAAAGCACTTATTAAACTCAACATCCAAAGAACAAATGATCCAATCAAGAAATGGGCAGAAGACATGAACAGACATTTTTCCAAAGAAGACATCCAAATAGCCAACAGACACATGAAAAAGTGCTCAACATCGCTCACCATCAGGGAAATCCTGATCAAAACCTCAATGAGATACCAGCTCACACCAGTCAGAATGGCTAAAATGAACAAGTCAGGAAACGACAGATGCTGGCGGGATGTGGAGAAAGGGGAACCCTCGACACTTTTGGTGGGAATGCAAGCTGGTGCAGCCACTCTGGAAAACAGTATGGAGGTTCCTCAAAAAGTTGAAAATAGAGCTACCCTATGACCCAGCAATTGTACTACTAGGTATTTACCCCAAAGATACAAATGTAGGGATCCGAAGGAGTATGTGCACCCTGATGTTTATAGCAGCAATGTCCACAATAGCCAAACTGTGGAAAGAGCCAAGAGGTCCATCGACAGATGAATGGCTAAAGAAGATGTGGTATATGTGTGTGTGTGTGTATACACACACAATGGAATATTATGCAGCTATCAAAAGGAATGAAATCTTGCCATTTGCAATGACGTGGATGCAACTGGAGGGTATTATGCTGAGCAAAATAAGTCAATCAGCAAAAGACATGTATCATATGATCTCACTGATATGAGGAATTCTTTTTTTTTTTTTAAGATTTTATTTATTTGACAGAGAGAGACACAGCGAGAGAAGGAACACAAGCAGGGGGAGTGGGAGAGGGAGATGCAGGCTTCCCACAGAGCGGGGAGCCCGATGCGGGGCTCGATCCCGGGACCCTGGGATCATGACCTAAGCCGAAGGCAGACGCTTAACGACTGAGCCACCCAGGCGCCCCGATATGAGGAATTCTTAATCTCAGGAAACAAACTGAGGGTTGCTGGAGTGGTGGGGGTGGTAGGGATAGGGTGGATGGATGATAGACATCGGGGAGGTTATGTGCTATGGTGAGCGCTGTGAATTGTGTAAGACTGATGAATCACAGACCTGTACCTCTGACACAAATAATACATTATAGGTTAACAAAAAAAAAAGAAGAAGAAAATAGGAGGAAGGGAAAAATTAAGGGGGTGGGTAATCTGAGGGGGAGACAAACCATGAGAGACTATGGACTCTGAGAAACAAACTGATAGTTATAGAGGGGAAGGGGGTGGGAGGATGGATTAGCCTGATGATGGGTATTAAAGAGGGCATGTACTGAATGGAGCACTGGGTGTTATATACAAACAATGAATCATGGAACACTACATCAAAAACTAATGATGTAATGTATGGTGATTAACATAACATAATAAAAAAAGTACTAGATGATGGTAGAGGTTCTCAAAAGATTCTTGATGTGAATCTGTGCATTAAAAACTTAATAGTCAAAAATAAATAAATAAAGGAAGCGCAGCAGATCATTCAAAACACAATTAAGGGTACCAAAAGCATCCTTATATTTTTTTCATGTTTAGAATGCGATGATATATTGCAATTTTTATGCGCCAGGTTAATTTTGCTAATACGTTATCTTTAAGAAATTGGCTTAAAAAATAAAAAATTGGCTTAAAAAGAATCTTCAAAGAAACACCAGTATGAAAGAAAATACCAGTACTCCTGAACAAAGAATCAAATATGCCCTCCTGCAAGAAACAAAACATATTTTCCTCCAACTTGTATGTACTTTTCTCAGTAATGTTATAATATAAAAATTAGAATACATTTAACCACATTGAATTAAAATCATCTAAAAAATGGAAAGGATCAAGATGATGATTTTAAAGGATGAATTTGTGTCTATTAGCAAGAAATATAAACATCTTACATTGTTCATTGAAATATTGTCTGATAATAATATAAGTCCTTTACAAAATAACATTTCTTTCTTTTTTTTTTTTTTAAGATTTTATTTATTTATTTGACAGAAAGAGACACAGCGAGAGAGGGAACACAAGCAGGGGGAGGGGGAGAGGGAGAAGCAGTCTTCCTGCGGAGCAGGGAGCCCGATGCGGGGCTTGATCCCAGGACCCTGAGATCATGACCTGAGCCGAAGGCAGACGCTTAATGACTGAGCCACCCAGGCGCCCCCAAAATAACATTTCTTTAGAAAAATGTGTAAAAAAAAAAAAGAAAAACGTGCAACCATTAGAAACTCAGTTTTGCAAAGATATAACATCATTAATGGCCCAGTTTAATATTGAAACTGTGAGTGACCTTGAGTTCAAATCCATACAGTGGACATCAAATTTGTTGTGTTTCCCTGAAAATGTAAAGTACCCACCCATACCTCTGTGAACACTCTGTGCTTCCCAGGGTATTCTGACACACTTTTAAACACTCTAGCTCTGCATTATCAAGCTCTTAAATCCCAGTTTTTGAACAAAAAGATATTAGTAATAGCATTTGTCCCTGAATGTCTACTATATAACAATTCTTTAGTACATTTATTTAAACTTTCAGACCAACAATACAACAATGAAACAAAGAATATTTGACTTAAAAAACCTTACTTTTCCCATTATCCTAGACCACCTTTCCATAATACAGGGCTCTTCCAAGGACAATGTGAGAAGCCACAAGCAAGAAGAATTGATGATTAGAACTCTTAACCAGTAGTAGCCTACTAATAAAAGCTGAATTTGAAAATACGAAATTTATGATGAAGCCTTTTGTTTGCAGCTTACCAGTTCCTCATCACTGTACCTAGAAGACCTTTCTCTCTCTCTCTTTTTTTTTTAAAGATTTATTTATTTATTTGAGAGAGAAAGAAGAGACAGAGAGAGAGCATGAGAGGGAGGAGGGTCAGGGGGAGAAGCAGACTTCCCGCCGAGCAGGGAGCCCAATGCAGGACTCGATCCTGGGACTCCAGTCCATGGACTCCAGGACCATGACGGAGCTGAAGGCAGTCACCCAGACAACTGAGCCACCCAGGCGCCCCTATAAGACCTTCCTAAAGGAAGTGAGTGCCAAGTTCGTTGTCTATCTAAAGTTTAATCGACAGTATGGAACAGAGAGTTTCTTTTCTTATTTGTCAGTGAACTAAGAAAATAATTTGTCACTAGAAAGACTTACATTTAGAAATAGTTGACAAGATCTTGTGACAAAACAAAGAACTTTATGAAACACTTGTTTAGCACATGCCTGCATAAGTGGATGAGGACCATATAAGGGGAGTTCAGGTAAGGGGATTACAGTAGTAATAATGCCATATTTAAGGCACTTTGTCCAACACTAGATGCCTACCATGAAAATAATAAACTTAATAATAGTTCACGTGCAGATTGACTCTGAAGTCCTCAATAAATCTTCCCCTCAGATAGGCATATATCGCATAGCAAGGTGAGGTTTTCTAACGAAAACAAGGCAGAATACCCAAAATGTAAAAAAGGCTACCAAAAGCATCCTCATATCCTTAGACCTATGTCAAGAGGTAAATTTGCATTGTTCTATTCCAAACACATACAAATAAAATAATGATAGCTCATATATTCAAGGTCAGGAAGCAAATAAATGGTAGGCTCAGTACTCAAAGTCATCATAGTTTCACACCAAACTATAAGACATTACCATGCTACTGCTCCCATCCTGGCATTTCAACAGCTCCTTTGGTAGATAGATTGTTTTCCTAGGAGACTTTACATTGACTTTCATTGAATAAATTATATATAAGGTGTCATAAATATTTTAATTGCTTTATGTACATTAGGATAATATAGGACACAAACATTTATATTCAAACACAATTTTAGCACAGTCTCTTTCTTCTCTTACTACATGTAGGAAGATGCTAATAAGACATGCCAAGCTTGTGATGTAAAAGGATAAACAAGTGTTTCACACTATTTTAATGATCCATAGTCATAATTCCAAATAGGTACACACAGCTTGGGCCTTTAAATATAACTGATTAAGGAATTATATTAGCCAGTCAGTCAATAAATCAGTCACATTTGTATTCAGGTAGAGAATGCCCCATACCTTCATAGACACAGATTGCTTGCTTAGCCCCTCTTTACCCTCCTTCTCTATTTGAGTCACTTGTTTGAATCTGTCTTATCCCCCAACTTATGGCCAAAAACAACACTTTAAAGGTCTTCAATGACTTTTGAAAACTAAATTAATAAGATTTATTTAAACTTTAACACTCTGGACATAGTTCCAATTTTAGATTTCCTAGCTGCTTCATAAATTTATTTCCCTACTTCTAATCTCAAACCCCAGAAAGTAGGAGTAGTAACTTTCTCTCCTCTATTATGCACAAATGTTTTCCACAAAAATCATGATGCTTTATCTTACTTACATGTATAATTCTCTATTTTTATCTATTAGCTTTAAGCGCTTTGAGACTAGGGAATCTATCTCATTTTTTGTTACAACCTGAAACATAGTAATAATGAAGTAAGTATGTGCTAAACTAATTGAGAAAAATAATAAAATGCCTTTAGAATTTAACATTATTCTTCACATCTCTTCATAATTCTGCCCTTCATTTATCTTATGCCACTCCATTGTTTTGGCTCAATACCTGGCATACCTATTAATACTTTTGTGAACCCATTTTCTTTTTCTATTCTATTGATCATATTTTCTTTAAAATTTCTGGTTTTCTCTTCCTCATTGTGTAGACTCTTCCCCTTACTATTTCTATTCCTATTTCTTCTTTTTTTAAAGGTTTTATTTATTTATTTGAGAGAGAGATTGAGAGAGAGAGTGAGCACGAGATGGGGGAGCGGGAGAGGGAGAAGCAGACTCCCCGCTGAACAGGGAGCCCGATGCAGGACTCGATCCCGGGACTCCATCCCGGGACTCCAGGATCATGACCTGAGCTGAAGGCAGTCGCCCAACCAACTGAGCCACCCAGGCACCCTCCTATTTCTTTACATGGCCTGATCTACAATTTTAAGCTGAGTACCTCTTCTCTCTGACTGTGTCCCTATAGTGATTCAGAGTTGTCTTATAGCCTTTTGAGGGTTAACATTAGAAATAGGTATCTTTTATTTCTTATCTATGTGATGGAGGACTATGTTATTCTAAGCCCCTCATCTGGGAAAATAGCTGAATAAACTCTCTCTCCCTCTCTCTCTCTCACACATACACACACAGTTTCTTTGAAAAAAAAAAAATAAATAATGAAAAAAAGAGAGGGTAATTAAAAAAAAAAAAAAATGGACATGTAGCCAGGCAGAATTGAAAAGAGATATTATCCTGGATCAAGAGAGATACCTGGAAAGTTGGAAAGCAAGGTCTCTGTTACACAAGACAGTTCTCTGACACATGAATTCTATTTCCATGGTCTTATAAGGGCTAGAAGACAGAATAGGAATCTGAGTTTTCTTTTTCTCTCACATTGACACAAACTTCATAGATCAAAGACCACCAAGTGAACAGGTGCTAGAACTTAATCTATGTTGTTCTGTGAGGGTTTGGGGGAATGTAGAGGACATTGACTTGAACCTGAACAGAGAAAAAGAAAAAGGAAAGGGAAAGAAAATATAACAGTAACAAAAGCCTGAGAAGTTTCAGCCACAGACAACAAATTCAAGCTAGAAAAAACAGAACAGGGCGCCTGGGTGGCTCAGTTGGTTAAGCGACATCCTTTGGCTCAGGTCATGATCCTGGAGTCCCTGGATCGAGTCCCGCATCGGGCTTCCTGCTCGGCAGGGAGTCTGCTTCTCCCTCTCCCACTCCCCCTGCTTGTGTTCCCTCTCTCGCTGTGTCTTTCTCTGTCAAATAAATAATAAAAAATCTTTAAAAAAAAAAAAAAGAACAAAAACAAACAAACCAAAAAATTTTGGGGGGATTCATTTAGGTTAAACATGCAAATAAAATCAAGTAACACAATCTCTCCTATTCCAAAGCCATTGAAGTTATGTTTAAAAAAAAAAAAAAGAAAGAAAAGAATATGCTAGTTATATCCCCCTCGAGTAGTAGACAAAGATGACAGTGGTGGAAGTGTGTAATGATTTGTTTGGCTCAGTATGATGCAATGTGACTCTGACTACAGTTCATGCAATCAGTACAGAGGAAAATGTTATTAGGACAAATTCTGAAAAATATGCTCCATTACTATTGTTGGAGGGGAAAACATTGAGACCGCATCGAGGTACTTTAGGAGAAAAGGAAAATGTCTTCAAATGCGGATGCTCTTCTGTACTAACTCATGTCCTATGGGGTGCAAGAAAACCTACTGATGTCAGGAGTTTGGTTTTCCCAGCTGGAGAGAAATCTAGAGAGCAAAAGTTAAGTAAAAGCTCCAGAAATGAACAAGGATATAGAAGAATAGGCTAAGTAAAAATAGCAAGATTCCCTGAAGATGATCAGGAAAAACTAAAGGTAGAATAAATAAGAAAGTGTTCCAAGAGGGTTCTACTGCCCTGACTATAGTCAAAACATATTGCTCTCTTTTGACTGGCTTTAAGGATAATATAAAAAGCTTATCATTCCAGTCATAGCATATGTCCAAGAATATATATATTAATAAATTAATATATATTATTAAAATATATAATATAAACTAATAACACAAATATACAATATATAATGCATATATTATATATATAAATTAATAAATCATGGCTAAATCACATTAAGTAAACAAAAATAATTTCCACAAATCTAAAATATATCTGAAAAGAAGTAGGTAGAGAGAAAGTGATCAAATAAAACTAATTCCTCCATCAGAAACAAAATGCTCTATTCTGAACTGTACTGGTTCAGTTACCCACTATTGCAATAGTAATGCTTCTGAAAAGATATAGTGTGTGTGTGTGTGTGTGTGTGTGTAAATTCTAGCCCAAAAGTCACAACCCCGAGATCAAGAGTCACATGCTCTATGGACTGTGCCATCTGGGTGTCCCTAGATGAAGTAATGTTTAGCAAAATGGTATCAACACAAGTTCATAACTATCATAATTATTTTTATAGTATAGGAAACGTAATTAAAATTAAAATATGCTATCAGTTTTCACCTAACATGGTGAAAATAAGATATTTTCATGATGTTAATTTAATACAATATGATTTAATTTATTTCATTAAGTTTCCTATATTATTATTATACTTATATATTAATATAAGTTAATTTATTCTGTTTGTATAGCATGCTTTCATGTTATTTTGGTAAGGAAGTTAATCTGGTATTGTTTTTTAGTGGACATTTTGAGAATACTTACCCGTTGGGCTTTTAATATATATTATTAATTTTATGCACATTAATTTTCATATGCATAGGAGATGTTCTGCATCAGAGATGGGTTTATTATTAATTACTTCACAATAAATAAGTTTGTTGGTTCCCCTTCCCCCAGTGTGTACTCCCCAGTAACACAAAAAAGAGCTATGCCAGGGCGCCTGGGTGGCTCAGTTGGTTAAGCGACTGCCTTCGGCTCGGGTCATGATCCTGGAGTCCCTGGATCGAGTCCCGCATCGGGCTCCCTGCTCGGCAGGGAGTCTGCTTCTCCCTCTGACCCTCCTCCCTCTCATGCTCTCTGTCTCTCATTCTCTCTGTCTCAAATAAATAAATAAAATCTTAAAAAAAAAAAAGAGTTATGCCAAATATTCTATATGAGTTGTCTAGTATTCCATAGGTGAAGGTTGAGAAAAATGATTTTTCTTTGCTTATTCAGAGAAAGGCAGTGGGTCTCCTTGGAAACATAAGTAGTCTGAGTAATTTTTTGGTGTGTAAATAAAATCTCTGCAGGACCAGATAGTCCAGGTCTCTTTCAGATTTAGAGATATCTGCACGCTCTGAGACTTCATCCCTTTTGACACTTGAACACCTAGGGAGCTGCCTCTCTAGCATCCCTAACCCCGTAGAGGTTATTTTTGAGACCTAGTCTGAGCTATAAGCATTTGGGTTTCTTGGGAAGGTAAAGGATTTTATTATCCCACAAATCATCAGAATAATTAACCAGGCAAATGTCGCTAGAGATACAATTCTCATGGTACATGAACAGTTCCAGAAAACCAGGACTTTTGCAAGAGCACTGAGAAATCCAGGAAAGTTTCATTTTTACATTCTAGGAACTAAGGACTGCTAAAAAATATACCACACTGTTGATATATTTATAGCTATACTTCAAAATATATCTACAAATATGACATCATGCAATTGGTGGTAATAGCAAAACTAGAATTATAATTTTCAAAATATAGAAAAGTTTAATCTATTTTTCTATATATGGCAGCTATATTGCTAAGTTCTAGTATTCAAGGATGACACCAATTTTATCATCCTCTAAGACAACTTAGCAAATTTTCAGGCCCCAGAAATACCTACTCCTCCTCACCTAAAATGAATTATTCATCCTCTGTAGTCTCATAAATTATATATCCTTTTTGTTGTTATTTTTAAAGCATGCCCATCATGTATGAGTTGATTTAGCCTTACTCTTGATTTCTGATGTTGAGATGCTTCCTGATTTTTTATCATAATACACCTTCTTCTTACGTATACATTCAGTCTTGAATTTTAAAATATAACTAATGAGAGAACTGAAAGGCTTTATCATCTTATCTCTTTAATCTTGTTCAATAACATTTTTCACCCTTTCTAACAACACTCCTATTTTATTCAATACCTTCAAAACTCAAATTAGTAACAGAAAACTTTGATGTTAGCTTTTTTTTGACAGAAGATCACTGAGGATGATCTTGTCTGAGTACTTCACACTGCATGCCAAAGTACCATTTCATTTGCATTTTATTGTTATGTGACCTAAACAAGTTTTCCTGCAAGGAAAACAGCCAGAGGGAGGCATTGATCTTTTATTCAGTTCAGCTTTTTTTGTTATTTGGTATTTTATTAACAATAATTTTTAGTCCACGAATGTCCGTTTGGCTTCTTTTTCTTGTCTCCATCTTTGCTAAAATTTGAGAGTTCTTTGCTGAGATTTGCATTCATTGAAATCATGTTCTATAGAGAATAGGTATAACAGGTGCTTTAAGATGTTTGTCTGTTAGTGTCAACATCTTGTTTATCTCGGTTTTGGACTCACTTAGCATTCTTTGCTCTTCAGAATGTGTCACATATTTTGTTTCTTCATATTTTAATTAATTATGATTGTGTCGTTGATACACAAAAGGTTAAGTTGTGGGGATATGGGGTCATGTTATTTTTCTCAGTCAGCATTTTTCCCCAATTTTAGTGAGAAATATTTGGCTAAGCTTAAACTGCTGACTCTGTCTTGAGCAGCATCTGTGGTCACAAGTGAGATCCAGTTCCTATAACTGAGCTGATTTAAACCATGGTTGAAGGCTCAGTTAAAATGTGGTGAGGCCTAATTGGGAAATCCCCTCATTCTTTTTTTTTTTTTTTTCCTTTCTGAAATTCCTCTAATCTTTTCAGTGTTCATCATTACGTACCTTCTTCTGATTTCCTAGGCCAGAAAAGCCTGAACTTTGTGTATACCCCCCTGGTACTGTACATACCACACGGGCAACTCCTAGCTCCAATTAAAGCCCAAAGAGACTTACTTCACTTTGTCTCCTCTCAGTGTGCGAGCATCCCCCGTCAGAGTTTTTCTGCTTCTGTGCAGTCTCCAGTCATTCTGCGTTATCTGCATGTTCTTCTGTTTGTTCATTGTTTTACAGTAAATCTCATACCAGTTGGTTTTTGTTCCCCATACCAGGAGTCAGAATCAATCCCTATTCTGAGAAACCCCAAATATTCATCTTTTATTAATGAACAAATGTACTTTGAAAGCTTTTTATGGGTTTTTAAAAAATTTTCTGAATTATTTTGTTGTCCTTAAAATTATAGGTGATGATTGCTTACAGCTAAGAATGAGTATTACAACAACCTATTTAATTTGGTTGAAATAGTATTTTCCGCCCTGAAATACAATATAGTATTTGATCAAATATTTACACATCTATGAGAGCGTAGATCTAAACTTTATATTAGGATAACCTCTTTTTTATTGAAGGGGTAATCAACCTTCTATGTATTCCTTTTCTTTCTCTATAACATGGGAATAAAATTTTCAAATAGATTCCTATTAAATGAAATAATGTGGGAATTATAGAAATTCTGAAATAAATATTTAAAAAATAAATATTATTATTATTTATTCTAGTTATTGCCTTTCACTTTCAGGGAACAAAATACTTTATATATATATATATCAAATTAAACATATATATATAGGTTTTTATGTATCAGATTAAATATATATATACACATATACGTGTGTGTATATATATATTTATATGTTTAGTAAATAACCACCAATGTTAAAGGTGTAGAAATGTGTCCTTTCAGCTACTATATATAAAACAAAACAAAGCAAAACCTGATGAGTTTAAACTAGCCCACATATGAGAAATAAGGGGAATATTTATTAATTTTCATATACACACTGTATTTTTTGTATATTTGTATATTTTATATATAATGCAGAGCCAAGAATCAAAATACTTTGAAATAGTATATGTGTAGATAGGACCAATCAAGATATAGGGGAATTATTTAAGTCTATTTCCTAACCTGTGATATATTTATATTACAGTTAATGGTTGTTGATTTTGTTTGTTTGCATATTAGTTTTTGGAGGTGGGGTGGGCTGGTGAGATAGAATTAGTGGAAAGGGTCTTGAGGAATTTGTATAATTTGAGAACTTCTCTATTTTCATAAGCATTTTTTTCACTACCTGTCTCCCTGGTCCACAGTAATAAAACCTTTCTACTTGACATCTGTGTGTCAGAAGAGGAGAGTAGATGCTCTCTCCTCCAATAGAATCATTCTCTTAAAAACAGAAAAGCAAGCACGTACTTTCCAATCGGACTACTAAGATGCAAAAATCATTCTAGGAATTGCAGATTTTATAATGATTTCTTTCAAAAATGAGGATGAAGAGAGGATTATGTACAAGGACCTCTACTAAGGCTTCGTACAAATTCAGCAACAAAGAAGTATCACATTCTAAATACAAGGAAAATCACTTATCTCTATTGTCAGAGGTCCCTTAGGTGATAAAAGGGCCTACCTGATGATAAAATGATGTGTCTCAATTGAGTGAGTTTAAGGGCTCCTTTTAATCTACAACTTCTGCTATCTTTCTGACCCTAAACACAAGTCATCATTAGTTACCAGCACCAGGCACAGTGTCTGACATATAGTTGGTTTTCAATAAATATTTATTAAAAGGATGGAAATCAAATGTATACATATGTGCTTTTTATGTATCAGATTAAAAATATGAAGGTGAGAAAAATTATGTGAAGATCTTATTCAAAAACAAGACCTTTAAAATAGAGTCCAATCTAATCCGAATATGCTATAGGGGCACCTGGGTGGCTCAGGTGTTAGGCATCTGACTCTTTGATTTCAGCTCAGGTCATGATCTCAGGGTCTTGAGACTGAGTCTCATGTCAGGCTCCGTGCTGGGCTTGGAGATTACGTGAGTCTCCCTCCCCACAAGCCTTTGCCCTCATCGTGCTCTCTCTCAATCTAATAAATAAATAAATAAATAAATAAATAAACAAACAAACAAACAAATAAATACAAAGTAGAATATGCTATAATGAATTTATAAGGGAAAAAAGTATGAAAATAGAGACCTGTAAAAGATTTTAAGGGTTTCCTCCAAATCAGTGATCTCAATAGAATTTCATTTTTAATGGATGTTTCCACAAGTCCTGATTGTTTACAGCACTCAGAACTCCCTACAGCCACTGATTACCAGAAAGTACAGCAAAGCTTTCCATTCTCGATTTTCCTGCCACACAGAACACTGACTCCAGTGTACCGTTGGCCCAAAGCAGGCAAGATTGAGGTCAAGGGTGTGATTGGCTGAAGGTAACTGCTCTTTGAGTTAAAAGGCTTTGTGGTATTCTCGAATTCATGAGTCAACAAGTCTCTCTTCCCACCCCACCATTAAACTAGGCACATCTCTCTGTGTTAAGAGATACTCCATTATTAGGGGAAAATATAAATATATATTTGAAGCCAGAAACTTTAAACAAGATGATAGGTGAAGCATTAGTGACAGCTTTTCCTTCTGAGTAAATGGTTCACTTGGTATCATTTGCTTACACATTTTTCACATGAATGGTTTTGCCAAATGAATAGTTTTTGCATTAATATACTGGGTTCACATTTGCTACCTGCCCTTTAACGAAATGCATTAACAGCAGGGCTTAAAAATGAATAGAGCTTGAGTCTGCAGTATCACCTCCTTGTTTTCTTCTAAATCCTTTTATAAGAACAAAGATGAAATGTGGCAGCCATTAAAAATAATTTTGTGGGGAAGAAAGTATAGAGTTTCAAATAATAGGCGATGTGATGGTTTTAAATTTGGGGAAAACTGGAGTAATTAAACATTTTTATCTATAATTCAATATCAGTGGAGTTTTTCTATAATTGGGAATAAGAGAAAATTAAATGTTTTTGAGGTAATAAGAAAACACCTCTAGAAAAGCTTACACAGACATGAACACATAGTCTTACGCCTTGTCTTAGTTAAGTTTCAGGGAACTGTTTTGGGATTTGCTTGCTTGTTTTTAATTACAATTTTTAAGGAGCATAAAGAAAGAGAAAGAGCTATTACATTCAGAAAGAAAGAACACAGTTGGTCAGCTAATATGAAGGGGCTAGTATACAATAGGGAAGTAGAATTTTCAGAAAATCTTTTCAGGTCTGGAGAGCACTGGGACAGAGTTTCCTTTGTACAGCAGAAATGCTTAGCAATCAACAGAACAAGGTGTACAGAAATGTGCATGATGGTAATAACCCCATCATTAGAAAACTTTTTGATATTATGTTAGCCAAGCAACATTATCTGAAATACACATTACATGGTTATGTAACGATTTATGTTTGAGCTGAGATTCTTTTACATATATAATTTTACTCATATATTTTTTTTACCAACAGGCATTCATGGCTTTTATTCAAATTCCATTTATTTTATAGAAAAAGTAGTAGAAGTATTACTGGTATTATACTTTCAGGTTTGGGTTGTGTGTGTGTGTGCGCACTCACGCACACACATCCACAGATATAGATGAACAAGCAGGGATAAGTGAGTGGTACAACATGTCCTCTGACCTCTCGAGTGCATGGTTCTCTCCATTCCCAAGGATAATGCAGGAAACAAAGAGAATAAAATAAAATATAAGGAAATATGTGCCAAAGAAATAGAATATTTCCTTAAAGAACATGTGTCCTTGAAGAAGGACACCAAAAACACAGGAGATCCTGTTTATACCCCATAAATCTCTCTATTAATCTATATAATGACTTCCAGTACAAACAGAAAAGATATTAGTCTAGTGTTATTATTATAAACCATCACTAATGTCAGTTCTTCTTACAAAAAAATTCATGAGAATTATCTGAGTCTTAGAATGGGGTAGATCATGACTAAATTAAGTAATACAAGTAATTCATAATCATATTTATGGAGAGATGATCAAGTTTTAGTTTTGATAACATT
>NW_023270454.1:51694936-51745777 GCF_011800145.1 Mirounga leonina
TAATCATATTTATGGAGAGATGATCAAGTTTTAGTTTTGATAACATTATATCCCCATAATTTGTATTACTGACTCCCTTAGAAATTGTTTTCCTTAGATAATAGAGGAAAGAAATCTAAACATAACCGATTCACGTATATGTATATATCATATATATACATATATATGTATATATATGAGAAGACAGCAGATGTTGTCCTTTAAAAAATATATATATATAATATTCATCAATAGAGAAAAGCTATTATTACTGGTAAAGGAGTGATGACATTTTTTCCCTTTACTCCATACCCTTTTCTTCTTGTTCTTGTACCTATTTTTAGCTGTTTTTTTTTTTTTTTAAGTATATTTAACACACAACGTTACATGAGTTTAAGTTGTACAACCTGGCGAACTCAACAAGTCTATCCATTATGCTATGTTCACCACAAGTGTAGCTACCATTTCTTACCATGTAATACTATTATAATACCATTAACTGCATCCCTATGCTTTGTTACCTATATTTTAATAGGGCTGTTTTTTTCTGTATAAGAGACATTGTACCTTTACCTTTTTTTTATCAGAGTGATGCTCATTCCCATCTCCTTAAACCAACTTATTAGTTTTCCAAAACATTCATTTGTTACAACAATAAGTGTATATGTTAATCTATGAAGTGAATCACATAATCTGTTTACCAAAACCATGGTTGGCATAGAGAGAAAAAACATTAAGAAGCTTCTTTTCGATTTAAAAATTAAATATTTTTAAAAATTAAAATTTTAAAATTTTAAAATTAAAATAGCTGAAAATGTGGAGGAAACAGAGAAAACAGAACTAATATAAATATTTTTTCATTTATCAACCCGTACATGCTAGCCTTTATTTCCTAGAAAAATAATTTTCCACATTTAATTTTAAGTAATGTGTTTGTCAAGACCATTTGAGTATGCCTATATCTTGCAGCAATGACAAAGGTGAAGATCATTAATTTAAGAGAAAGACCTTTATTAAACATTTTGAAAAAGAGTCAAAGAGAGTAAAAGGAACCGTAACAAAGGGGAAATATCCAGTATCACCAAAATAATAACCTTACATAAGACATTCATATATTTGTCTCCTCCCTATTTATTAGCCTCTTCAATTACCATGTAATGGGCAAGGAGAGAAGCAATGAAATTTTCTTTTCTTTTCTTTTTTAATTCTCTTTTGTATGTCTGGGAGAAACTAATGTAGACATTTGCACACAATGAATTCTCAATAAATATTATTGAATTCAACGGAATTAAATTATATTGACTTTGTAGGTTAAATGCATCTTACTTTTATTCAAACATTTATTTTTCAGAAACAAGAAAGTGAAAACACTTAAAATTTAGTCATAAAATAAAATAAGCATTACAGACTGTCAAATAATCTAGCCAGCATGCAAAGGAATCTGTGTTTGATGGCGGAAGTAAAGGTGCTTTATGAAAACCCTCGACAATTATAAATGCCAAAGGAAATGTGATATAATTGAGTGTTCTATAATCCACCGGACTGTACCCAAATTATTGTTATTATTTAATATGATTTTGATTATGTGCTGTCAAATAGCTATATCTGAACTGATTTATCTTAGCCTAAATGGTTCATATGACAATTGAATTAATACAAACCAAACAGAGTTGTACTGAATGAAATTGCACCTACAAAATCATTGCTGTTTAAATAATTCATCCATTTAGTGACTAAGTCTCAAACTCACATTGTTAGATACAAAGATAAATTTTCTGTACAAATTTTTCTTGATTTATCACAAACATTTGACACAGTTGTTCATTAATTTCTCACTGATTTATTCATATGGCTTCTAGGGGACCTCTTATGTCTGGCTTTGCCTCTATCCATTGACTTTATTGTTAGTCTCTCTTCATGGCTCCCATACCAATTGGTGGAGTGTCTCAGATCTCAGAATTTGGCCCTTTTTCCCTCTATCTTTACAGGTTCCCTGAGTGATCCCTTCTTGGATATCCACATATAGTTCTAATACACTCACATCTATGTGTTCATATTCCTTCTACATCCAGACCAGCTTATCCACACCTGCCAAAATTGGAGTATGTATATTACAGCTAAAACACAACATGTTCATCAGTGAACCTTGAATATCCCCACCCCCGCCGGATCTCCTTTACCTGGAGTCCCCCCTCACTCCATTTGATGGCAACACCACCTTTCCAGTTGCTCAAGCCAAAAAAGAGAGAGAGGGAGACATGCTGGATCTCTCTTTTTCTCTCACATACAAGAACACCACATCAAGTTCACCAGAACATCTATAAGCTTCAATTCAAAAGACACCCAGGCTTCCATCCATTTCCCAATGCCACAACTGCCATTTACTCATTCTCTTCACCATCATCTTTCTCTGGTATTATTGTAGTCACTATTGTTTCCACCCTTGCACTTAAGTTGAATCTCAACATAGTGGAGTGTTATTTAATATAAGTTAGGTTGTAACACTCTTCTTTATCTTAAAACTCTCCAATAGGTCACCAGTTCAGTCAGAGCCTAGAAAGCCCTGAGCTATTGTCTCTCTCTTCACATAGCCCCCAACGAAAATCTGCCCCCATCCCCTGACTTTTTCTCCTTCTACTGTCTTCTACAGGTTTCCTTCCTGCTCCTTATATATGTCAGGCATTCTCCCACCTTAGGAACTGTGCCCTGACTCTCTCTGCCTAAGATACATTTTCCCTGGAAACCACACAGCTGAATTCATTATCACATTCAAGTCTTTATATAAAGTTTTTCTCAGTGATGTTTTCTTAAATAACTTTTTTTTTTTTTAATTTCAGGCTTGAGAAAAGCACTTGTAATCCCCTTTACCCTTCTCTACCTTTTGATTTTTTTATGTCACATAATTTTAAAGCATACTAAATGGCTTATTTATTATATTTAATGTCTTGTCATGTGTCTCCTGCTCAGAATATAAACTATGTGAGTATAGAGATGTTTTTCTTTTGTCCAGCAGCTAAAGCTATCCTTAACATATAATTGCTCAATAAATATTTATTGAGTGAATAAATAAGACCAATCTCCATAAGTGATGCAGAGAAACAAATTACATCCGGAAGCAAATATAGTTACTTTTTACATATTCAGTCTGCGTTTAGGTACGGCCGTTATCCTCAAGAGAGGATTTTACACAGGGCATAGGAAATATTTTTAACTATGTAAAATATAAAAAGATTCAAAACAGTTTTACTTTCTCATAATAATGTTTTTAACTCATTATTAAATACATAGAATATTAAAATAAATTCCATGACTAGATTGCATCACTTTAAAAACTAAAAATATAAAGCATGATTTCATTTCTAAAATAGATTTGAGAGGTTCCAGCAAGCATAAGTTAAATAATCTTAATTTTCCCAGAAAGGTGCGGCATTCTGAATTTCCTTAAAAATGCAGTTAAGCAATGTTAGCTGTGCGTTAATAATGCATCTTCAGCAGCAGTTGTCAGGATATCATTCTTCAAAGTTGAGACAGAAAACATATGCTGCTCCTTATCACAGCAAGGCTCTAACTTCACTGCAGGGATAGAATGTTATAACCTACTAGAATTACCAGGCATATTTCATGTGAATGCTCAGTAAAGACCACACTTTGGTACACAATAAAATAAAAGAAAATGTTCCCTAGAGGCAATCCGACATGCTGAGACTTACCTATTTTTTCCATATTAAACAGGACTGATGAGTTTGAAGAGATGAAATGCAAAATATATTCAAGGAGGCTAAAGTAAAAGGCCACCAATTAGGTGAGAGTAATTACATGACTACAGGAAAAAAAATTGTGTTTGGCAAAGTTGGTCTTGAATCAATGAAGAGCTCTTTTTAAAGCTGAATATCCGTTATAATTTTTTAACATTTCAAATACATGAAGTAGAGTAGAAATAAGAACAATTTTTTTTGAAATTTTCTGTTTGAGATTTGGCAAAAAAAATCAAGTTTAAATTGATCCATAGCTTTGAGATAATTTTGAAATGTTAGATTTTGTTTCTGACTGGGAATCTTACAAAATAGCTATCCTTGATTGTAGACTTAAAGCTTCCAAGATATTCTATGTTTTTCAACAGTATGCTATCTGGATTATAAATTCCTTAGGGCTAGGGTTATTATTTTTTCCCCTACTTACAATTATGATGACAGATTTCACATGGATATTAGTGTCTCTCACACACAATCTTCAATGGCTCTGAGATAAAAGCAGCTCCAGCAAGGGCTCTAACATCATTGTGAAAAGGTGTTTTCTTTCTCACCAATTTAGTAACCAAACCTAACAGAGTTTATAGAAAATAGCATTAAAACTACAACAAATTTATGGCATAATATTTAAATACAAGGAATGAAGTAACATGCCCCAATAAATTAAAGCTGTTTTAGATATAGAAAGTTTTTACAAGAATCACTTTCAACCAGGTAATACAGAAGCCTCCTAAGCTTGTGGGCACACAGGGAAATAAAGTTTTATACACATTTTTCTAATCTCTGCCCCCCCCAATTGGGACTACATTTCTACCTTTCATTGTTTAGACATTTAAAAATAATAATCTTTTAATATGACAAAATTAAAATGAAATTATTTTTTACTTACACAGAACAGTATGTTCTCCAGAGCTAAATATTGAAGTAATTTCAGTGTTTTAACTCACTTCTAGAAGTATATGGGGTAGAGAAAAAAAGTTAGCAATAAAATAACATAGGGTCATATCTGTATATATATCACGTTCTTAAAGACAATCTAAGTTAATCTTTAAAAAACAAGATGTCTTACCAATATTTATAGTAAAATGCTTAGAATACTTTTGTCTTCCAGGTTTATTGAGACATAAGTGACATACAGCAATGTATAAGGTTAGGGTGTACAGCTAATGATTTAACTTACATATAATGTGAAATGATTACCACAATATTTTCAGTTAACATCCATCATCTGATACAGATACACACACATATTTTTTCCCTGCAATAAGAACTCTTAGGATCTACTTAGTAACTTCCCCATCTATCCTACAGCAGTGTTCACTACAATCATCACGATGTACATTATATCCTTAGTATTTATTTGTCTTGTAACTGGAAGTTTGTACTTTTTGACCTCCTTTATCCAATTTTCCCCACCCTATCCCCATCTCTGGTGACCACAAATATGATTTCTTTCAAGTTATTGTTTTGTTTTGCTTTGTTTTGTTTTAAGTTTCACATCTAAGTGAGATCATGCAGTATTTGTCATTCTCTGTCTAATTCATTTCACTTTGCATAGTGCCCTCAAGGTGTCCATCCATGTTGTTACAAGTGGTAAGATTAACTCAGTTGTTTTATGGCTAAATAATACACAAGGCAAAACATTTAAGGTAGAAATGTCTTGTGATGGTTAATTTTATGTATTTACTTGGTTAGGCTATAGTGTCCAGCTTTTGAGTCTATCACTAATCTAGATGTTGCTGTGGACAATATCAGTTGCTGTGTATTTTATAAATATGATTAACATTTACAATCAGGTGACTTTAGGTAAAGAAGATTACTTTTCCTAACATGGATGGGCCTGTTCCAATCAGTTGAAGGCCTTAAGAGCAAAAACTAAAATTTCGTAGAGAAGAAGGATTTCTGCCTCAGGACCTTAACAATTGAAACCCTGGTTAAGTTTCCACCCTGCTGCCCTGGCCTATGGATTTCTAACTTGCCAAACTCTTATGTGAGCTAGTTCTTTAGAATAAATCATAATTTGAACATAGGTAACTATAGATAAAAATACGGAAGAAATGTCGAAATATAGAGAGATAGATATCATTATTCTATTGATTCTATTTCCCTGGAGAACTCTGATAGATGAATATTTTAATTACACCTTTTTGAAATCTTATTTTGTTACTTTATTGATTGTTTATACTTGTATAATTGAAATAAAGCTGAATAACATGATGCTTAACTTATAAATTAAATACTATGTGAAATTATAAGAATCAAGATTTAACTAAAACTATGAAATCATATTAGAATTATCTGTTCTAGGGGCTCCTGGGTGGCTCAGTCGGTTAAGCTTCTGCCTTTGGCTCAGCTCAGGTCATGATTCCAGGGTCCTGGGATTGAGCCCCACATTGGGCTCCCTGCTCAGCTGGGATTCTGCTTCTCCCTTTACCTCTGCCTACTTCTCTGCCTGCTTGTACTCTCTCTCTGTGCCAAATAAATAAAATCTTTTAAAAAAAGAAGTATCTGTTCTTAAATGCTCTTTTAAATTGAGTTAAATCATATTTCAAGAATCTATGTAACTATTGACCTTTCATGCAAACCTTAATCGTTTAAATCCAAACAAAAATTTGATCAAGCTTTGTGATTCGCTCTCAGCTTTACCAACCCATAACAACTTAATCTTGCTTGGAGAAAAAAAATTCACTATAACATCTTATTTACCTGAAGTGAACTTCATATTTTTTTAAGATTTTATTTTTAAGTAATCTCTACACCCAATGTGGAGTTCAAACCCACAACCCCAGGATCAGGAGTATTTTGATCTATCGACTGAGGCAACCCGACACCCAAATTTCATAGTTTTTTTACCAGTGTATAATCTAGAAAACTCATTCAATCTCCTCTGTAGTCATTTACAAAATTATGTTAATTTATTTACACATAATTATATATGGTTGTTTATTGCTTATAAAGTTTTCTTTCAATTGATGAATTGATCAAAAAAGAAAGAAAGTGTCATTTTTACTTTAGTAAAACTCATTAAGAATAACATCGTGCATGATAATTTAACACACTGAAAAATATATTTTCAGGAGATGTCATGGTGCACATTTTTGTAGACAGCAATGGAAAAATGCTCTAGGATTTATGTAAAATGATTCTAGTACCAATTTCAGTGTGTGTGGGAGGGAGTGGGAGTGTTGTTCCTCACACCACCGAGCAATTCTGTGACAACAGCCAGGTGCCCTACAGTGTAACTCAGTTCTGATACTATCTACCTAGAGACAGCATCAGACCCCCCCAACAGGTTAAGCGCTCAGTCCTATAAAACTGCCCACTCAAATTCAGATGTCAATCAGAAGTCTAAATTGTCACCCCAGCTTCTGATCAACGAGCTAGAGGTCAGATGTTCAACAACCCTCCTTGGGTTTGCTTAATTTGCTAGGGCAGCCTATAGAACCCAAAGAAACATTTTACTTCCTAGATTACCGGATTGTTATGAAAAGATAGAACTCAGGAATAGCCAAATGGAAGAGATGTGTAGGGCAAGATATGGGGAAAGAGTAAGGAGCTTCCATGCCCTCTCCTACACAAAGAGATGTGTAGGGATATGGGGAAAGAGTAAGGAGCTTCCATGCCCTCTCCAAGTGCATCAGCCTCCCTCAATCTCCACTTGTTCACCAACCAGGAAGCTCTTTGAACCCTGTACTACTGGGAATTTTATGGAGGTTTCATTATATAGGCATGATTGTTTAAAGCATTAGCTACTAATAATTAATTTAGCCACCTTCCCTTCTCCCCTCTCCAAAGGTCAGAGGGTGGGACTATAGTTCCAACCCTCTAATCACATGGTTGGTTCTCCTGGCAACCAGTCCCCATCCTTTAGGTGTGGTCCAAAATAAACTCAGGTTCTCCTGGCAACCAGTCCCCATCTTTTAGGTGTGGTCCAAAATAAACTCAGGTGTGGTTAAAAGGGGCTTGTTATGAATATTAAGATACCCTTATTACTCTTATTATTTAGGAAATTTCAAGGGTTTCAGGACCTCCTTGTTAGATAAAGGACAAAGACTAATACATATTTATTATTATAAATCATAATATCACACTCCAGGACTTATGAAATTAGATGTTATGCAGTAGATGTATCAATAAGTCACAACATTTAAGGTAAATAAACCAAAGTAAAATTGCATTAGATTTTATTTTCTAATATTAAAAATATTCTACACAGTTGCTAAAACTAGCATATGGAAAATAAGGGGACATATAAATTTCTGACGTGTGATTTTGATATTTCTTTGACATTCACTACAAACAGGGAGCATATTATACTACAAATTGACATTTACTAGAAAAATACAGATTGAGCATTTCCATTACTGAATTGTTTGTTTATACCTAATTTTTCAGTTGAAATATCCTGATTTATCCTTCAAAAACTTTTTTTTTCCTAGAGTATATGAACTGCACATATTAAACCTCTTAAAATATGGATGTGAGCAATTTCACTCCATTAACATTTAAATATAAGTTGTGTATTGCAATTACAACAGTATCTAACTGAAATGAGAAAACTGCAGAGGAGATGAAACATCAAATAAGTTGCAGTACCAAACGAACCCTGAAAGCTATTAATTTCATCACACTGTTAATACTAAGTGATATCTGCACTTCCTAGAAAAGCCAATAAATTCATCTACATACAGAAAATAGGAATAAAAGTCAATTAATAGTATAATAGCAATCAATCATTCTATAAACACGGCAATGATATTATGTAGCAGTTAAACTGTATTGTAAATGACTAATGTTCTCCAGGTAATGCAAATAGAACAAAGTATAAATTAATTGACAAAACTTTTGATGTGTGAAAATCTTTGAATATACTTGTCACTTAAATTCAGAAGTTTATTAGGCTTTGATGCTGTACATCCATAAAGTATATTTCACAATCCTATATTTTTGATTTTGATTAACTAGAAAACAATTATCATAATGAAAATCAATGGACAGATCAAACAGATTACGGTGAAAGAATTTTCTTTGAGGTGAAAATGAGTTTTCTTTTAGACATACAGAATTGGAAGAAACAGTGGAAAAACATTATTAGATATACCTTAAGAGTCAGGTAGATGGAAGTCAAAATAGTGCCTTTTATACTGATAAAGCTTTTTGGAGAATGCCAAACAGATGTGTGAATAAGAGTGCAGCAAATATTTCACCCTAAAATTAGATATACTAGCTCGCCCAGTAAAGAATAAAGTTAAAGGAGCAGAGTAGTGATCCATTTTTATACTGATTATGAAGGAGAAATCCCCAAGGGAAGGAAAATAGCTGACCCAGTACAACCCTGCTGATAATTGTACACCAGGTAAACAAAGCAATGATATTTGCTGGGCAAAAATTTTTGTCTATGGAAATCTCATAACATGATGTACATGTTTTAGTATTACTAACAGGATAGAAACCACACTCTGTGGAGTTATGACACAGGGCATTCTGAAAAGTGTAATGTAACCATTGATTCTTGTTATAAAACAGAGATGTTTGATAACCTACATGATCTTCACCATACTCCACTTAGAATGTATAACTATTACTCTGGGACAAAGAACATGTATCTAATGTGAGAAAGAAGTACAAAAAGAACCAGACAGGATGCCCTGGAACCTCTCTACTTCACCCTACGCTACTTCGTTGCTTGTATCCTTGAAATTATTCCTAAAACTTGACACTGGCAAGATCTCTGATTTAGTGAGTTTATTTGACAATCTGGTGGTGGTGGTAGCTCAGATTTGCACCATGAGAGGATGATCTTTCAGCCCCCAGAATGTAGATGCCTACCCATCTTTGGTATAAAATGACAAAAGCTTTGAGATAAATTATCGGAAACAAATATTACCAATGGGTTTTAGAGAAAATAGAATTAGATCAAAGAGATGTTTCTAAATGAATGATAGGGAGTACATGAAGGAAGAAACGTTAAAAAAAAATATTCTATTCCCTGGCTATTTCTAATAGCTTTGGAAAAATCTAGACCTTTAAAAGAGGACAATATTGTAGAAGTAAGTAAAAGTTGTTCATTCTTTTTAAAAAAAATATGTATCAATGTATGACCTTCTTATGTACTTTTGTTTATCTGGAGAGATGCCCAATTTTCTCACAAAATAACTCAATTAATATATATGTATATATACAGTTGGAGGCCTAGCTAGGTCAGATGACTACTTAATCCCAAGGACGTACTGTTAAAGAACTCAAACACTTTAAAAAGAAATGCTGGGGGGAGGGGTGTGGGCACCATGGTGATTCAGTTGATTAAGCATCTGCCTTTGGCTCAGGTCATGATCCCAGGGTCCTGGGATGGAGCCCTGAATCCAGCTCTCTGTTCAGCAGGGAGTCTGCTTCTCACTCGCCCTCTCCCTCTGTGCCTGCTTTCTCTCTTTCTCTCTCTCAAATAAATAAATAAAATCTTAAAAAAAAAAAAAAAAAAGAAAGAAAGAAAAGAAAAATGCTGGGGTGCCTGAGTGGCTCAGTCAGTTAAGTGACCAACTCTTGATTTAGGCTCAGTTCATGATTTCAGGGTCATGAGATCGAGCCCCACATTGGGTTCCGCCCTCAGCAGGGAGTTGGCTTAGAATTGTCTCCCTCTCCCTCTGCCCCCCCCCCCCCGCTCATGCATGCTTTCTCTTTCTCTCTAAAATAAATAAATGAATCTTAAAAAACAAAACAAAAAAAAGAAATGCCAACAGAAGTCTGATGAATAATTAATGGCATGATCTCTTAGAATTGATAATGGAAGGACATGTCACTACTTTTAGATATTACTTAAGAGAAGGGATTATTTAAATACTTAATATTGATTAATCTTAGTTTGAGAAATAGAAAATATCCATTCTTCATTTTATTACTATTTATACACTTATGATCTAAGTCTGTTATGTAGTTGAATTACCTGTAATATTAAACAGGTCATGGCTCAGCTATCTTCCAAGAGGTAAATGGGGTTTCTAAATCTCACTCTATTCAAAAAACCAGAAAACCTTAGAATTATATTTACAATGCATGTATATTACACATACATATATGCATACTCACACAAATATATTGAAGAAAAATGTCTGGAAACTTCTTGCATAAAGAATTGAAACTTTCTTTGTCATGTTAAAATATATTTTATCTTAAAGCTATGATAAAGCAAATGTTTTCTTTTTTTTTAAAGGCTCTTCAATATTGCATTCTTTTAAGTTTCTCTAAAATCCTATAAAAGCAAATGATCTTTACAAGACTATCAAAAATCTTAAAATAGTAAATGTGTTTTTTCAGTGGTTGCAAGATTTTCTATTATTTTTAACCTAAAAAATTAATGAGTATAATAACAATAAAACAAGAATTCTACTTTATGTGGATATTTTAAACGCTGATATTCGCCTGCATGAAAAAAAAAATATTCTCTCAACATCTTTGAGACATTAATTTTTGTTTTAATATTGTTCTGCTTCATCCATGTAACATACAATATTCATTATCAGGTTTAATGGGAGGAAAAATGAAAATTTAAAGTTCTATCTTTGGTTTTGTTCACAGCTGATTTAATGTTGTCTATAGAAAGCAAATTGACTTTATGAGACTATGGCTTTAATATATATGTATGAATATCACTGTTTTGCTATTCATTTAAAATATGAAAACAGTTGCTTGCTTTTAAGATTACAAAAGAAAAATATGCTCACTTAAGAAGATTTGGATGGTGATTGAAATATGATAGGACAATAGAAATTACCTAATATCCCAATTCCTATGCATAAGTGCTGTAAAAATTTGATATATATTCTCCAATATTTTGTAACATAATTACGCATATACATGCACACAAATATACCCGTGTATTGAAATGATCATATAACTTGCTTTTTAGATATTTTCCCATGAATGCAGTTTTATGCAATATGCATTGGTGACCATAAAGGTTCTTATTGCTATTTGACAATATATTTTCAAATATTAATTCAAGTGTTAAAAAAAGTGAGTTTTTCATTTTTTTAGTCATTTTCTACCTTTATCACTCATTTTTATTGTATTTTACTGCAACAGGATCATAATTTGTGAAATTTTTCTTTTTTCTAAAGACAATATCTTGTCCCACTTTATTTTTTCAAACTCTCTTCCCTTCTAGAATTTTCTAAAATAGATAAAAGTACTTTGGTATTTTTATTATTTGTATTAATTCTTACCATTGTGGAAATATGTAGAATTTCCATCATCTTTTTTGTCAGAGAACTTCTTTAATTTGACCTTAAATTCATCAGATTTCAACCAGGTTTCCATGGTTTTACATTTTCATCAATTTTTCCTGCTAGATGGTAAGGTTTTTGTTTTTACTTTTTAGTGTAGTTAGGTTGATCATTCGACCTATACAAGGGTTCATTGTTTCTGCTTGCATTTGTTGATTTTGTTTTTGAATATGTACAGCATCAACATGGCTTTCAGGGGGAGAATTATAAAGGAAAGTTTTATTGAGAGAAGTATCCCTTCCTGTTTGTTCTCTCATTCCCAACCTCCTTCTTTTCATTCTATTTCCAACTCTGCCATGTAAACAATCTCGCTATTGTCTTTCTTATTTCAGGACTGAGAAAGAGAACAAAATAACCTGGCAATCCCTTGTGTCAGAAAGTAAGACAGCCCATAGACTAAAATAGGAATTGATAAATTCCTACTGGCAATAAACAAACATATAGAGAAAGAAAACGTTTTCTCCCATAGAGTATAGTTGTAATGAGTAAATGAAGAAGAAATGATGGAAGAAAAAAAAAGTCACAGTTTGATAATCATAAAAACAATAATTGTTTACATCAACAATTTTTAATAGATGAAAGTAGCGAATGTAAATTAGAGGAGAAACAGGATATTTAGAGTTATAAAATATCCTCCATGAGGCATGTATCAATTACTTGAGGCAAAATCTTAATGCATCTGTAAATGAAATCATAGGATCACATTATGTTTTTTCATGATTTTGCTAGAGGAGGCAGTTAGTTATGTTCTGACAGGATACCTGGAAGTCAGCAACCAGGAAATCAGGGCCAGCTATTGAGAAAGTCAGAGGCCTGTCTGTCAGCACTCCACAAGAAGCAGGATCAATGGGGCTCCTGGGTGGCTCAGTCGTTAAGCGTCTGCCTTCGGCCGAGGTCATGATCCCAGGGTCCTGGGATGGAGCCTTGCATCGGGCTCTCTGCTCACAGCGGGAAGCCTGCTTCTCCCTCTCCCACTCCCCCTGCTTGTGTTCCCCTCTCTCGATGTGTCTCTCTCTGTCAAATAAATAAATAAAATCTTTAAAAAAAATAAATAAATAAAGAAGCAGGATGAAACTAGACAGATCCAAGATGGCAGTAGCCATAACAGGAAACCCCTGACCAAATTAAGAAGAAAAAGAGCAGAAGTCCTGTTTCTTGCCTCAAGTAATAAATATTCCACCCCCTAGATAACAGCTGTGAATAAAAGATAAAAATCCAAACCCCAGGGATCGACGCTCTCTCCCTCTCTTCCTCTTTCTCTCTCTCTGTCTCTCTCTCTTGATCTTGCCCATTCTTCTACCTGGAGAGTATACTTTCACTTTAATAAACTTTCCCCTTTGTGTTACTTATCCTCTGCACAGCTTGTCTGTCCTTGAATTCATTCTCTTAACAAGACCAAGAACCTTTGGCGATTCCTTTGATTCTAGCTGGGTCAAGGCCCCCGCGGCTGGGTCTCCCCAATTCACCTGGCAATGTACTTTCTTAGGGGATATACCTAGCATAAAGTAAAAGGCATCATGCCTGCAACTTTCACAAAAATGACTGGAGGGAAAATCAATCAGTGTATCTGTCTATCTACCTATTCCTTGGGTAAAAATTCAGATGCACATCTATTGGTAGATAGATAGATACAACACACACAAATGCACACACACACACACAAGGGCAAATGTGGTAACATTTGGGATCTGTGTAAAGGATGTTGTCAGGGAGAAAAAACTTCCTCTGCCCAGTCTTTCTAGCTGGACTTAGAATCAAATTGACAAGAGACAGATTAACAGGAGAAAATAAAACTTAATAGGCATATGTAGGGGAATACACACACACACGAAATTCTGAAGGCAATGAGACAACAGGAAGCTTGTATGAGCTAAGGAGAGGGGTGGGGGCCTGAGGACACAAAGGGTAAGGAGGCCATTACCAAGAAGGTGAAAGTGAAGCGGGAGAATGAGGTTCTCATCTTACAGAGTCAAAGAATGAATTTCGTGGGCAAAGGAGAGTGAGCAAAGTGATAGAGTTTTATTAAGCAAGGAACAGAAAAAGCTCTTAGGAGTGAGAAGTGTCCTGACAGGGTTGCCAACATGGGCCTCCACCTACAGACTTTTATTAGAACTGACCAGGGAGCTTGTGGCCTTATCAGTCTTGTGACATCTTGGTTTGAGTAAGGACTGGTGAGGACATCTTTAATGGCTTACTTCTTCTTCGGGCTCTGGTTATTCTTTGTTGGTCACAATGTGACTGCCATAAAAAGAGCCCCCCCCACACACACCCGACACCCAGGGCAGAGTGGTCTGGTTTGTTCCCGTATCTCTGGTTTCATTATGCCTCAGCACTTCTGGGATTTCTGTGAGCCTGATCCCATAGCCCCCTACCTATCTTTCCGTACCTAGCCCCACCTGTCCTTACTCAGTGAGGCCCTTCAGATGTATACTGGTGGGTCATATATTTGGGGGATGATTACCAACATGTATCTGGAGAGAGGGGGTGTAGAGATAAAGGAATTTTTATATGTTAAAGTAGACTTACAGGATCCTGGGGGCCAGGCTAAGATCGCCTTTTGCCCTTAGCAAGGTGTCAACATCCAGGCAGTTGAGTTCCTGGGGGAATGTCACTCTGCCCACCTCAAGGACTTGTCAATGGGCTGCAAGTAGTAAGGAAATTTAATAATTTTTCTTCTGTCTTTGTTTCCCACATGACAAATGATTGCTCTAATATGCAGATGAGTTCCTTTGGTAATGGCGGCCTCTGTTAATAATCTCTTCCTGGGTTGCCTGGGTGGCTCAGTGGGTTAAAGCATCTGACTCTTGGTTTCAGCTCAGGCCATGATCTCAGGGTTATTCTCCCTGCTCAGGAGGGAGTCTGCTTGGGATTCTCTACCTCTGCCCCTCACCCCTCTCTCTTTCTCTAAAATAAAATAAATAAAATCTTAAAAAAAAAAAAATACTTCTCTTCCTGTTGCAGGCTGTCCTTGCCAATATAAATTTACATGGGAAGCAGAGAGCCTTTCATGCATCTGCTGAGTTTTTATTACTTTTAACTGGAAATAATCTTTATGCCAAAGTGGCATATTTTGGGGTGTCTCATCCTGCACTGCTTCAATATACAAGACTTTTTTGTTTCTTTTCACACTTTTTGGTAAGTCTGGAATTACTTCAAAGGAAAAGATCATAAAAAAAATAATAAAATTAGTGACAGAGTGGACAGAGTCCAGAACGTACGACTGAGTCATGAAAAAAAAAAACATTTAAAACATAGTAAATAAATAAACAAATTAACAGAAGCATGTGATTCTAAATTTTGCAGCTTCCAATTATGTATAATTTATGCAATAGACTTATTTAGGTATTTACATTTGCCTCCAGCCGAAAAGTTGTCTTTTCATCACAATCTGAGGTTTGCTTTGTCTTTTCATCATCATTTGTGCCTTATTTTTCAGCCTTTTGTATACTTTAGTTTTCTTGTCTATGTGAATATATCAACTTTTTAAAATTCCTTGGGTAAAAATTCAGATGCACATCTCTGTGTGATGTGCATATATTTCTTGCTTTTCTTTTTTCTATTTAATCGTTAAATATTTGATTGTATCCATATTCTCATCTTCAAATGAAAGTGGATTTATCTAGAATGACTTTTATCAAAGGAAATGAACCTCTACAGCAACAATATTATCAACAATTAGACAATAGGATGAACAGCATCGCTTTTTTTCTTCTGTGTGCTGGGTGCTATTTGATCATTCTCCTGTAAATCAAGCTATAGTGCTGGGCATTATTAATTTATCTTATCACAGATTTTATTTAGTTAACTGATGATGGCAAGTAGAAAAGCAGGCTGTTTGTCCTTTAATATGTGATCTTTGATTCTCTCTGCTTTATTTTCATTCATAGTAGCACCAAAAGTTACTCCACTTGGTTGGTAAGTGTGAGCAATGAATGCTCAGGATTTTTTCATTTGTTTTTTGACATACCCAGTGAAGATAATTTACATGAGAGATATTCACTGAATCTCACAAACTGCTTTGTCAATTGTGAATATTCTCTTTAACACAGTATTTTATTGTTTATTTATTGTTCTTTGTCAGATCATGCCCCTAAGTCTTGAGACTGTGTGTGTGCACATGTGTGCCTTAAATCAGAGATTATTACTAAAAGCAAAAATAGTAAGACACAGTTGTAAATTTTTATTTTATTCTCAGTAAAATAGTCCCTGCAGAATTTGGTCTATGATGAAGAATAGGTCTCGGTGAAATGGGGTGGAATACTCCCATGTCCCCAGCAATTGCTTCAGACCTCTCCAGTTTTGAAGCTAAACAAGTAAGTTTTCAAAATCACATCTACATTTTCTCTCTAACACCAAATTCTTATTTCATAAAAGGAGTTATATGGTTATTCTTACTCTACTTGTAAATTGCATGTTAGTTGAAGGATGTCTCAGAATATATTCTACTTATTTTCTGGAACATTGGGAAAGGAAAGTTAAATATTTTTGATAAACAACCTCACTTGATTTTATATGAATTACAATATATTACAATATATTTTAATATTCATTAATTTCCCTCCACAATATTTTATTCTTTGTTCATTCTTTTTTCTTGTCAGTGTTTAGATATTTTTCTTAATCTATGGTTACCCCATCATCTTCCTCTTGAGTCCTAAAATTAAAATATTCCAATGGTAATGCATTTTAAACTATTTATTGTTCATGCATATATATATCAACTAATAATTTTACTTTAAATGAGTCTTTTGGTGTTTCCATTATTTTCTCTTTTTTTTCCTGATTAATCAGGGCAATTGCATTTTAGATATTTTAAAATATTCAAATTGTACAAGACCTGAAAATACACACTGAAATGGAAATTGTGTTGTTTATATTAATATGTATGTGCATCTAATGAGTTTTAATGAATGTGCAAAGATCATTTCAATTGATTGTTGATTTGAGTAGTTTTCCTTTCAAGGGATTTGAGAGAATTCTATTCAAATAGACTAGATTCTTATAACAATCAAAATACTGTAATAGTGACTATTATATTAAAATATGATTTTCATGGTTTGAGAACAAGTGTTTTGTCATAAAGTCACAACTTAGAAATTATAAGTAAATTTAATGATTTGATATAAATTAATTTGAATTACATATGAGTTAGAGGGAAATTTTTCACTGTGCAAATGGCAAGCCATGAATAGAATGAAATAACAAAGAAGTTTAAGAATTCTGACCTGATCATAAACAAACACATCAGAAAAATTTTCAGGGAACACAACAAATACTTACATGTCTTTAATACCGTAAATCATGAGATTGATTGTTATAAATTAATGTATTTTCAAATTTCATGTGCCATGATAGATGAGAATTACTGTTATGAACTTTTTTCCAAATTTTAGATTTAATAAGACAATTTGTTCAAGTAACTACCAATTAAAAATTTCATAATTCAATAAAATATGCACCTGCTGACTAAAATTTATAGTATATTGTATGCATTTAAAAATATTTTTGATACCATATATTTGAAGAGAGGCAGCATCTGTACTACTAATAAAACTATGTTGCAAAATGTAATAAAAATCATATGAACAAAGTGCAAGGAGATTCAATTATACATATTTTCTTTAATGGAGAAAGGAGATAATGCTACAATATGGGGGCACCTGGGTGGCTGAGTCGGTTAAACGTCTGCCTTCGGCTCAGGTCATGATCCCGGGGTCCGGGGATCAAGCCCCACATCGGGCTCCCTGCTCCGCGGGAAGCCTGCTTCTCCCTCTCCCACTCCCCCTGCTTGTGTTCCCTCTCTCACTGTGTCTCTCTCTGTCAAATAAATAAATAAAATCTTAAAAAAAAAAAGAATAAAGCTACAATACGAATATTGTAACACTGGGAATTCTCTAAATTCTAGATGATTGTGTGACTCATGTCACTGTCATGCTTATATCACTTTTATGTCTAAGATACAACAGTGTAGCTTTGTTGCCTTTACCATTCAAAATAAGTCTGGATTGCACACCAAGAGGATATCAAAGGCATTAGAGAAATTAGAGGGGTGAGAAATTGAAAACATGATAAAGGAACATAAATGAAAATGAAAAACTTGTCATAAGTCTATGACCAAACTTTTCCTGTACCCCGAATATTATAATTTTTTTCTAATTACACTGGAATATTAGTTTATATAGCAACGTCAAATGCTGAAAATCCCAGAGTAGTTTTTATGTCATTGGAAACACAATAACTATCCTGAGTCCTTTAGAATCAAGTTAAACAATATTTCACTGTGGCATTCCTGTTGATATTTACAAGTTTAGCTTTACTAGCCCTCCAAGTGAAATATCTTCATTCATTTTATTTAAATAAGTTGCCATTGAGTGAATGGCAACATCTTTCTATGACTTCCTGGTGAAAAATGCCAGTCGTTGCTACTATCTTATAATTTAGTGTATAAAATATTACTCCTTAAAAAAAATCAATAACAAAAATAAGAGCAACAAATGGAGATGCATGCATTGAATCGTATATAATGAAAATATCCTTTGCTTTTTATCATAGTCTTTTCTAAACATTCTTTCATTTATTCTTTCCAAGTTTAAGAAAAATAAATAGTCTTTGACCCAGTTCTCCTAAAAACAGGCTCTTAGATAGACTTACTTGCAGGAAGTTTATTGGTGCATGTGTTTGAAAATAGCACTTGTGAAGGAGTAAAGAAATCTGGATTGGGCATAATGAGAATCTGAACTACAATAATGTTGCAAAAAACAAAACAAAACAAAAACCTCAGCCTACCCAATGCAGAGCTCTGGAACTGGGTTGGCATTTCAGAATTGCTTAGAATTGAAACAAAGGGAATAACTTTTATATTATTTTATTGACCAAAGGATGAGTGCCAGCCACCAGGAAGGCATAAATATGGGTGACATCTTTGGCCAAAGGCAATGCACAAGAAGAAAATTAGCCGTGGGCTGGGACAAAGAATACCTTATTCTTAAAGTTAGGTTCTGGACAACTGACCATAAACTCCCTAGATTCATCTACTTTCTAAATAGAATTCATTTGTGGAATCTAAAATACACACACACAAACACGCGCGTGCGCGCGTGCACGCATAAACAAACAAAAAGCAGAAACAAACCTATAAATACAGAAAACAAACTAATGGTTGCCAGAGGGGAAGAGGGAATGGACAAAATGGGTGAAAGGGAGTGGGAGATACAGGCTTCCAGTTATGGAATGAATAAGTCATGAGGATAAAAGGCACAGCATAGGGAATATAGTCAGTGGTACTGTAATAGCGCTATATTGTGACAGATGGTAGCTACACTTTGGGTGAGCATAGCATAACATATAGAGAAGTTGAATAACTGTGTTGAATATCTGAAACTACTGTAACACTGCGTGTCAACTCTACTCAAATAAAAAAAAATAAAGATAAAAATAAAAATATCAAAATTTAAAAATCCCATTTTGATCTCCTCTTAAATAGTAATGTTCTCAGCACTAGAACATGTTATGTTAAACATAATAAAGTAAAACAATATGGCTTATTGATATTTGTCTTAATTTTCTTTCAACTTCGAAATGAGTTAAGAATTCGAGCTAAAAAGGAGGTAAAAGCAAAGCCATAGTAGGAATTCAGTGCAAGACATGATCTATTTAGGTCCCATTCCTCACTTTTTATTGTGTCTCCAGTTTCAGAGGTTTTGATATGGTAGCTCTACATCCCAGAATTGACAAACAAGGTAGACTTTTGTGTCTATAATCTGTGGGCAGGAGATGCTATTTCACTTTCCAACATCAGGGGTCTGTACCTTAGAATAAAAGAAGTATTCATTCCACTATCACCCAGTCTGAACCTGTGTAGATGGCATTGTCCTTTCTCTTCTGCACACTTTTCCTAATATTTTCTTTGTCATTTATTCTGCTTCTCTTTCAATATAGGGCTTGCAATTTCATAAAACTTTTCCATGTTATTACAACTTTAATGACTCTCTCCCTCCTTGAAAGTATAGCTACATTTCCTTCCACCATTCCTCCTTTCCTCCAATGAGGCATTACTCCTTTTTTCAAGGACTAAGGCAGTCATCATTCCTTTCCATGCTATCCTCTACTATGTTCCCTTTGATTGTGCGTTAGCAATTATACCTGCTGTCTTACATCTCAAATTGATCCGCCAGATACCATCTTTCCCCTTATATGTAATCACGATTAAGTCTCTTTCATCCTATTACAATGATTTAAAAGTCATTTCTTTAGCTATCACCTTTTCAGGATACTGTTCCATTTATTTTCTTATCTTCACTGTCAAATTCCCAGAAAATATAATTTTCACTTCATACCTATTTTAACCCACCAAATAACCCCTCAACTTAATGCTATCACGCAAGAGAAATAATATTTCCTTTCTTTAATATTCTCTCAAGATTATTCAAAGAATTAAACCCAACAATCTTTTTCCAGACGTTATTTAAAAGCTCTATTTGAAAACTTCTTCCAGGGGATGAGAAACTCATTGCATCAGATGAAGCTTCATTTGATCATTTATTAAGTCACAATATGTTTTTCTCTAAGTTTTAGAGGTTTCAATGACCTGTGGAGATATTAAACTAAAATTACTCATTTGCCCACTTTCCTTGATAAAGAGTTATTCTCCTATGTGATTCTTTTGTGTATATCTTTATTATCTTTAAATTATATAAAGACCTTAAATAATTTTAGTGATTTTTATGAGCCAGCCTCTTTGTAAGATTCTTCTATTGTTCATATCACTTCAGGTTGACATTGCACACTAGTCCAGGGCATCTCAGTCTTGGCACTACTAATGTTTTAGAATGGATCATTCTTTTATACTGGGGGAGTGTCTTGTGAATAGTAGGATGCTTAACGGTTTGGGGAGCCCCTACCCACTAGATGATAGCAGCACATACCCACCACCAAATTGTGACAACCAAAAATGTCTCCAGATATTACAACATGTCCTGAAGCAGACTGTCCGTCTCTTGAGAACCACTGCATAGGTGAAGAAAGAGAGGCTATAGAAGATTGAGGGGTTTTAGGACACTTGCAGTACTTTTACAAATTTAATTGCATTCCATATAATCGTCACATGAAAACACTATGAGGTAGATGTTATGATAATCCCCATTTCACACAGGAGGAAACTGAGGGGCAGACTGATTATTTAGCTTATCCAAGATCTTACCACTTAAAAGGGGTAGAACCTGGTTTTAAACCCATTTATTCAAAACTCAGCATCCATGCTGTTACCAACACACCAAATCCCCCCTACCCACTACATCAAGGCTAGAAAGAAGGGAAATCCTTTAAAAAGAATATACGACTGGTAGAAGGAAAGAATTTTCAAAACTTGGAAGCCTTTTAAAATAAAGTAAGAAAGAGGATAGAAAAAGGAAGACAATCAAATATACGGTTCAGAGGATAAGAAATAAAAAAGACAGGGATACACATCTTTAAGGAGTTTGGGAAAGAGAGGGAGAAAACTAGGTCATACCCACATGAGCACTAGATTTAAAGTTATAATGTGGTAGGAAATTTTTAATGTAGTAGGAAAATGTTTCTACTTTAAAAGAAATCTTCATTGTCCTTATTACAAATCCATCATTTTTGATCAATTGTTTTCTTAAGAATACCATTTTTTTCTTGTAGTCACAGATTGAAGTCAGTGGTATGGAGACTGATGAGGAAATCACAGAATTATGTAGTTATTCGTACAAAGAGGAATCTAGCAAAGCAGACCTGTAAAGCATATCATTTACATGGTGTCATGGTATTATGTTCTGCATCATTTTACTGATGGCATAAGTAAAACAAATTAGGTTCCTATGAACATAAACTGGAAATGAACATCATTGGTTTTGGTGATACCAAGTTTACATCTTCTTTTATTGGAATAATTATCGCAGGCTCATAGCTGCAAGATGCAAGAGAATGTATATATTAACAAACAGTAGAACATCCCACAGAGAGACTCTGAAGGCCAATTCCCAGAGATTACGACAAGCAGTGGTGCCAATATGCAGCCAGTCAGGTGGAGAAGGCAATAACGTGCTAGAATGAAGTAAAGTCTTAAAAAGACTCAGCTGATTGCACTATCCCAAAGCCTGGTAAGTCTGTGTACAATTGTACAAAGTGTCAAGAATATTTTAAATTGGGTTTAGAAGGAGAATAAAGGTAAATTCTGGATCAACTAAACCAGATGAAAATTTACATCAGGCTGTCCAGTCCAGCGCACACACCACACAAAATCGCTAAGGATGATGATACAGCTAACAAAGGGAGAAAATGTTTGGAGATGGACTTAAAAATAATAGAAAGTGTTGCATTGCTGCTCATTCCAGTGTGGAGCAAAATAGCTAAAATACGAACTGTCTTTCAAAGCCATGTCACAGTTTTGTGCATCCAAATGCTAATCTTCCAATATTTGAATGAACATATTTTGTAAATATCTTATTCTCCCCTCAAAATATAGGGGATATCTTTTACTAGCAAAAAAAGGTGAAGAATCCCATTAAAATTTTTTAAAAACCCTCTTTTGGCTATTGAAATATTAAGTGTATGTCCTTCATATAGTATCAGTGAGGAAAAAGGTTACTTGGATTATACAAAGATAAGTAAGGAAAATAGAATGTAAGAGGTTAAAGCCAGCTGTTGAAATGGTTGGGAATATTTTGGCTTTAAATATCTTTGAGGTCATGATAGTAAGCAGAAACCAAAATGGATGATTTAGCTTGTTTGTGATAGTTGCTACATATTTATAATAAAATATAAATATTTTAACACATTAGACACCTCAACATCTAATATTTATAGCCACATAAAAATAAGTCTTGATATAAGATTTGAACATCATTATATTCATATTAGCATAATGACAAAAATATAGTTTGGCAGTATAAAATAGTAATTATTATGTTTTAAAAAAGGTTAAACTTGATGTGTTTTAATAACTACCTAAGAACATAGT
Source organism: Mirounga leonina (assembly GCF_011800145.1). NCBI lineage: Eukaryota > Metazoa > Chordata > Mammalia > Carnivora > Phocidae > Mirounga > Mirounga leonina. The sequence goes on from NW_023270454.1 coordinate 51,717,925, forward strand.
TCTTTAAACCAACTAAATATATAAATACATAAATGTCATTGCCATAATCTCAACATACCTGAATTGAAGAATGTGCCATATTCTAGGATTTCATTTCTAAATTGTAGTGATATTTTGTAGTTTTTAACAGATGACCTCAGGAAAATTTTATAAAAACAATTTCAGGATAAAATTTTCAATTGACCTCCAGAAATACATTCTCAAATGAAATTTGAGGTAGGATTGTAGATTCTGTCACATAGCCAGGTGAATTAGAAGTGAAAAAAAAAATGCCTCTATGTACCTAAAAACTATGCATTTGTATCTGAAAATAAATAGTTGAGAGAATTTTAGCTGTTACAATTTCCTATAATACTAACAAGGAAAAGATGTGTAAAAAATAAAGACAATGTCAGGTTCAATTTGGATCAACTTTTTCAATCAATGCAAATACCTAGAACATAGTACCAGCCTCACATTGTAGAATTGTTTTTTCTTTTCCTTAATTTGTGAGAATATGACTCCTCATCACATTTTTCTATATTCCAGAGACTAAGTACTTAGAGCTAAATGGATAGATAGTTGATAGGCAGATAGATAGATGATAGATAGATAGATAGATAGATAGATAGATAGATAGATAGATAGATAGATAATAGATAGATAGATGATAAATATCTTCAAATTTTCTCCTTTCTTAAGAATGTATCAAGGGGAAAATTCACAAAATAACAGGTTGGATTAGGAATTGTTTATTTTTCTTCTTCAATATGACCTTTAAAATAAAAACATCTTCTGAAAGGAAAAGAGGATCCCATCCCCTTGAAAAGGGTTGTCTTGAGAAATCCAGGAATACTGTTTTATGTACCCACAAGGTAAAATCACTGTCAGAATCTTTGCATTACCAAATGCCATGGTAACTTTAGAAATAGCTTATGGTTATCACATTGAGAGGAACTTGTTGGTTTCTAAACATTCTGCTATGGCTATTTAGAGCCCTCACATATCAGTTGAAACATGAAACAACTGATACTTCTGAAAATAATGATTTATGTCCTTAGTGTGGAGCAAAAGGAAAAACTTAAAAAAAAAAAAAAAGTCAACATAATACACTAAAATTCCATTTGAGCAAAAATCATTTTTCAAGAACTTCCCAATCTAAAATATAAATTGATGAGATCACTGCCATATCTTCAGATTCTGGAAAATATACTTGCCACATATTAAGGACCAAAAAAAAAAAAAAAAAAAAAAAAAACCACAAAAAACAAAACAAAAAAACATATTGTTTCATATATATTTATTTATGAAACTTTATTTATAAAAATTTAAACTAAGCCACCAATTTATTAGGTCTCTTTGGAAATTACCTAAAACACTGAAACAGCCTAGGGATTAGCAAATAGCTTTACCAGTGATATAATTGGAGTATTTGATAGTTTTGTGGATTTTCCAAAACTTAAACAGAGTTGTGAGAAGAAGGAATTAAAATGGCCACTGCTTTTGAAGGAGGACTATATGTAACAAATAAGAAAATATAAAATTCAAATCTAGCCCTGCACTTTCTGGTTTAAATCCCTTCATTAATCCTCTGCTTTGAATTTATAATATCTTTCTAGTTATTACAAAAAAAACAAGTTAGGGGATATTACTTATTTATTCCCTTTCAGGCTTCTCTCCAGCCTCCTCTTCTTATTCGCATGCCAGAGTCCAACCATGTTCCCATTCACCCTGTTCCCTGCCTATGCATGCGGTTCCTTCTCTCCACTCTCTTCTACTCTTAATCTGGCTAATTTGCATACGTGCTTCAGTGCTCAGTTTGAAGCTTCCAAACTTGGTTTAAGTCCTCCTCTAAGGGTGGTCCCATGCCACCACTGTCATCACTTATCACACCATTTTAAAATTACATAGTTACTCAGGTATTATCTGACCTTGCCTGGGAACTCCAGAAATACAGACTCCATGGGAATCTGTCTCAGAAATATCGCGCGCCGAGTGTGGTTTTTGGCACATAGCAGGTGTTGTGTTAACTTTTTATTTAATGCCTGAATTAATGTATATATAATTGAATGAGTGAATAAAATTAAAGTAGATGATTGTATCACTTAACTGTTGCTCTGATAGTGGAAAGAGTAATCTTTTGTTTTCATTTATCACTTCCCACATGCTACATAATCACATGCACATAATTCAAAAACACATTTATTTTTGAACATGGGAGAAGTATCAACATCTGTATAATAAACAAACTCCTTTATAGAAGTGGGTTTAGACAATTTTTAGAAGCAAAGTAACCAAATGTAATGATTGCAATGAGCAAAATAAAGTATTTAATGGAAACTTCCAAATATTTTTTAAATGATAAGGAATGTAATATTTCCTCAATTCTATTCAAATTCACAATGTTACCCTCCTATTTTGAATGCACTTTTTTTTATTATGTTCTGTTAATCACCATACAGTACATCATTAGTTTTTGATGTAGTGTTCCATGATTCATTGTTTGCGTATAACACCCAGTGCTCTATTCAGTACCTGCCCTCTTTAATACCCATCACCAGGCTAACCCATCCCCTCTAGAACCCTCAGTTTGTTTCTCAGAGTCAATCGTCTCTCATGGTTCATCTCCCCCTCCGATTTTTAAAGTAACTATATTCATGTAGCAAAAAAGTGATTTGTGTTTCCAGTATATTTCCCAAAAATTCAGCTCTTCTGAAAAACTTTTAGAAGATGGAACATACCAAGTTAATGTAATCAACTTTGAGGTATAACGTACAAAAAATAAATGGACCCAAGTTTATGGTACTGTTTTATGAGTCTTAACACACAAATATAGTTAATTAAATATATTAGTTATATTGAAGATTTATTATATTTCTGTCACCACTTCTTTTGTGCTGATCCTTGATCATCATCTTATCTCTACCACCAGGCAAATGCAGATCTACTTTTTATTACTATCAAATAAATTTACTATTTCAAGAGTTTTGTATAAATGGGATAAAAATATGTATTACTTGTGTAGCTTCTTTCATTCAGCATGATGCTTTTGAGATTCATATATGTTGTTATGTTTATTAGTATATTCCTTTTTACCACAAAGCAGTATTCCATTTTCCAGTTGAAAGGCATATGGTTTATTGTCAATCTGGGACTATTGTGAAAAAAAGCTGCTAAAAACATTTACGTCTCTGTGTGGACATTCTTCTTTTTTCTTTTTTTTCTTTTAGTAAATACTTAGGAATAAAATTGCTGGGCAATATATAATAAAGATTCCTGAAATTAGGGGCGCCTGGGTGGCTCAGTCGTTAAGCTGCTGCCTTTGGCTCAGGTCATGATCCCAGAGTCCTGAGATCGAGCCCCGCATCAGGCTCCCTGCTCGGCGGGGAGCCTGCTTCTCCCTCTGCCACTCCCCCTGCTTGTGTTCCCTCTCTCGTTGTGACTCTCTGTCAAATAAATAAATAAAATCTTAAAAAAAAAAAAGATTCCTGAAATTATTATATTTATATGCCCACCAGCAGGGTTATTCCATACCCTGACCAACGCTTGGTATTGTCAGCCTTTTTTTTTTTTTTAAACATAACCACTCTAATTGGTATGTAGAGGCATCTCAATGCACTGTTTATAATGTGCATGTATCTGATTAATAGTTGTGTTAAGCACTTTTTCATGAGACTATTGGCCTTTTTTTTTTTTTTTTTTTTTTTTTTTTAGAGAGAGAGGGGAGCAGAGAGAGAAGGAAGGAGAGGATCTTTGTGGAGCTTGATGTAGGGCTCTATTTCACAACCCTGAGATCACGACCTGAGCCTAAATCAAGAGTTGGACGCTTCACTGACTGAACTACCCAGGCACCCTGACTACTGGCCATTCAAACACTTTTTGTGAAGTATCTGCTCAAATATTTTGCCCATTTTTAAAATTTGGTTGTCTTTGTGGGTTGTAAGAACTCTTCATATTTCTGGATAAAGTCTTTCAGATTTGTAAAGCTAATATTCTTTTCCCTTTTCATTTTCTCAATGGTGTCTTGGGAAGAGCAGATTTTTTTTTTTTTTTAATTTCCTCAAAGGCTAATCTATCAACTCTTTATTATCTGGGCATTTTGTGTCTTACCTAAGAACTTTAAATTTACTCCAAGGTGACAAATATTTTTTTATTATCTTTTCACTTCTGGAAGTTAAATGGTTTTAGTTCTTACATATAGTTCCATGACCCATTTTAAAGTGACTTCTATGTGTGGTGTGAATTAAAGGTCAAGGTTCACTTTTTGTTTTTCTTTATTTCCCCATTGAATGAGCTTGAAACTTCTGTCAAATTCAATTGAACATATACGTTTGAGTTTCATTTTGGACTATGTTCAATTGATCTATATGTCTATCCTTAACTCTATACTGCCTTATCTTGATTATTGTGGTTTTTAGAGTAAATCTTGAAACTAGATGGTAAAAGTTGTTAAATCTTATTTTTTTAGCTACTCTAGGACCTCTGAATTTCTATATATATTTAAAATCAGATCATCAATTTCTACCAAAAAAAGCCTATTTAAACTTTGAGATTGACTTGTGGTCATATGCATTGCGAGAAAACTGTTTCCTGAATAATATAATATTAAGTCTTCCAACCTATGAGCCTGGTATTCTTCTGTATTTATTTTGGTCATTTAATTTTAGTTTTTCTTTGTAATTTTTGGAGGATTTTTAAGTGCCTTACACACACACACAGTTATGCCTGAGTATTTAATAGTACTTTTTAAAAAATTGTAAATAGTATTGTTTCTTTACTTTCAATTTCTGTTTTTTACTAGTGTATAAAGATACAGCTGATTTTTGAATCTTGCCCCTGTATCCTATAACATTGTTAGACCCATTTATTGGTTTTAGCAGAATTTTATATTTGGATATTCCATGTATATGACTATGTTGTCTGAAATAAGACAAGTTCACATCTTTTTAATACATAAGGTTTATTATTTGTTTTACCTTATTGCACAATACAAGATCTCCTTAACACTGTTGAATAAAAGTAGTGAAAATAGCCTGTGATTGTTCCTGACCTTAAGGAAAAAGAGAACAGTCTTTAACTATTTTTTTTAAAAGATTTTATTTATTTATTTGACAGAGAGAGAGATAGCGAGAGCAGGAACACAAGCAGGGGGAGTGGGAGAGGGAGAAGCAGGCTTCCTGCCGAGCAGGGAGCCCGATGTGGGACTCGATCCCAGAACCCTGGGATCATGACCTGAGCCGAAGGCAGACCCTTAACAACTGAGCCACCCAGGCGCCCCAGTCTTTAACTATTAAGTACAATGTTACTTATAATTTTTTTATAGATGCCTTGTAGCAGGATGAGAAAGTTACTTTCTATCTTAAATTTTCTGAGAATTTTTCTTTTATTATTAGAGCTGGGTTTTGTACTTAGTCAAATCCTTTATTCTTGATCTAATGCAATGACTTAAAAATTTATGCCTTTGCTTTTTCTGTCATTATAGTGAATTATACTAAGTTTCAAATGTTGATGAACTTTGCATTCCTTGCATTCCACTTGGTTCTGGGGCATTTACCTTCTTCCATTTGTTAGATTTGATTTGCTAATATTTACTAAAGATTATCTCATCGATATTTAGGAAGAATGTAGTGTATAGTTTTGTTTTGTTGTGATGTTTTTCTCTAGTTTTAATGTCAGGATAATGACCTCATAAAATAAGGTGTTCCACTGATGAATGTTTCTTTCATTCTATACTGTAAAGGAGTTCATCTAGAATTGAAACTATTTGAGTAAACAATTCAGACCAAGCATTTTCTTGTGTGAAGGAGGAATTTTGTCCTTGTTGTTTTTGTTTTGTTTTGTTTTGTTTTCTAGAGGGGGTACACAGGGGGAGAGGGAGAGAGAGAATCTTGAGCAGGCTCCACGCCCACTGCAGAGTCCAACGCTGGGCTCTCTCTCGCAACCCTGAGATTATGACCTGAGCCAAAATCAAGAGTCAGATGCTTAACTGACTGAGCCACCCAGGCATCCTTGTTTTGTTGTTTTTGTTTGTTTGTTTTACCATTCTGATTAAAAATTGATCTAGGGGTATTGAGATCTTGTAATATTTTGTGAATCTGTTTTGACTGTGTCTTCCAAGGAATTCACCCAATTCATCCAAATTGTCAAATTTACATAGATAAAATGGCTCTATCATCCCCTTACTTTTCTTTAGTCTTTTAAAGTTTGTCACATATTTAGTTATCCAGTTGAAGTTGCTGAGGTGGAGTTTGGCATTCAGGATGTTTATCAGGAGAAAACACCTGCAGAAGGAATGAAAGAAAAGAAGTAGCATTGGAAGAGGGTGAAGTTGAATTGTTATCTCTATCCTGAGGTGGATGTTCTTCAGTGTGACTACCTATGTGGTACAAAGATCTTCACATTTGATTCCAAATTCCATACATCTGTCCATTTACCTCTACTCCAGATCTTCTTGTCCCCAATATTCCCATTTTTTTCTGCTTCTCGGCCTTTGACCAGCCAACTAGGCCATTTAACACAGCACATGAATCCACATATATTTTAACCTTGACTCACTTCCTGTTCTAAATAAAAGGGATGACTAGATGTACTACACTAAGCTTCACCACTGGGGAGATTCCCTTACACTGGACTTTTCAAAAAGCACTTCCTAGTGATGTCAAGGTATAGAGCTGCTGTACATCTTCAGCTTTTATCCACCTACCCCATCTACCTTTCTTTAAACCATGTGTAGGTTTTTTCCTTCTCTATCAGTTGGTCAGAAATGATCAACCATCTGCCCATTGTTGGGAAAGCAGCCATGGGGAAATCTGCCCCCACTCTTTGGGATTGCCCAGTCAGTGCCCCAGGTCTGGAACATTTCCCTATATGGAAGCCAGGGCATAGCTGTCGCTTGGCCCATTAATAGAGGAAACCTTTCTCTTGTCCTACGTACCAGTGAACTTTCTTATATTACTTAAGTATGTGTGGCATATGGTACCTGGCTAGCCCTAGGAGATTATCTGCCCTGAAACCCCGCACCTGGGGAAGAGAGCAAAGCCTTTGCCTGCAGCACCAGACAAGTACATGTAGCTCATCACCCACCTCAGGAATTAGGAAGGACTTCTTGGCCAGGGGAGATCACACACTTGACCCATCTTGCTGAGTCTCCTCCTTTCTGTGAGTAAAGCATTATTGTCACCAGCACCTTGTGTGTTGGATCCTTCTTGCTGACTGCATCCGTACAAGATGAAGTGAGTGCAGGTTATGAGCTCTTGCTTCTGGTGGTTGGCACTGTTATGATCTTTGCTGTCTTCCATGCTGTGGAAACCTTCACTTGGGATTGGTAGCCAGATTCAACTGCTCCACAGGCATGGACCTAAGGGGGGATTCTCGTGCTACTGAAACATTAATGAATGGGCAAGAGTTCTGGGAAACACGCTCATGCACCTTGATTTGTCATATGCTTGATTACAGATGTGTAATGGCCAACATGTGTTAGATTTCATCTGACTCTGCTTGATCTTACAATTCCACAGCCAGGACAGGATCCAGTTCATGAGAGTTCCAGATGCATAGTCACTTGATGGTCCCTGTTTAAATGTTTAATGTCTTCTAGGCCATGCTGAGAGTGTTTTTTAAGTAGCATTTAATTCTGTACTACAGATGGCCTGGACTTACTTCATATCCTCGAGGGCTTATGTTTTGATTCTCCCCCTGAGGCTTGCCATTGCCTACATCCAGCAGTTTTTCCAGTTACTGATACCTCTAGTATTATAGTCTGAGTCCGTATTTCCAGGTGGCAAAGCTGTTTATATCACAGACTGAGCACTTTCCTGCTTCAGAAATCCCTGGATTACTACTTTCATTGGGCATATAAACTGGAGAAGTATTTTCAAGTGTATTTGAAAATACTTTCAAATACATGAATAAATTTCCCATGGAATGCAAATGGCCCAGTAGGTATTACGCTTTCTTCTTTATAGTGAGAGAGGCAAGATTCAAACATTTTTGCCCCACTTGGGGCAATATCGATTCACCAAGAATATACTCTGCAAGATAATGTCAGCTGTACTTTAAAGATTAAAAAACTGATAAATTTGGCCAAACTTCTGATGTCATATTATATTTATGGTTGAGATTAAAATAAATATTTACAAAGCAATTATTTTTCATAAATATATAATTATTTTACTTATTCTTTTCTTATGTTTTCATTTATGCAATAAAATTTGATCCTATGTGTTGTGAGAAATAAGTGGGTATTATTTCAAAAGGGCAAATCATTTTAAGATAAGCTACTTTTTAATACAATTTTTGAATCATGGGTTTAACATGCCTGTTTATAATCAAAAATATGGATTTTTTGTAATATATTTTGTTAAATATAATCTGACATGATCATTAATTTTGAGTAGACAGTATTAAAATCAAAGCTTTAAATATAAATGAACACACCTCATTATTGTAAAGATCTAAAGTGGCTCTATATAAATTAAATTTGGCTGAAAATCCTCACCATATAAATAGGTGATTTCTCCAATGCAAAAAAAGTTATCTCGGTTCTGGTGGAGCAGTGTGGCTGCCTATTTGCTTGTCCAACGCCAGCTATACTCTTCACACCTCTCGAGAAGCAAATGTAGTTCATGCTTTGCCATCAGTGTGTTAAACAATGTATCAGATATGGTGTTATTGTCCTAGGGCACTGTTACAGGGGGAAAAAATGATAAATACCTAAAACAGTTCTTCCCTGCCAGGAGTAACTGCAACACTTTGTTTTTGAAATAATTATAGCATTGTGTGGTTTAATGGACAAACAACCAAAAACAATTCAAAAATCTTGCTTCAGTTTACTTTTCCTTGAGATAGGAAAGAAAACATAACATAAATGTCCTATAGGATTTTTGCTGCACAGATGTAACCATTAATTTAGAAGAGCCAGACTATTACATTTAGGCAGAAAGCTACTTTCTTCTTTGTGCACAAATATCTATTCAAACTCACTGTTTACCCTAGGATATTCAAAAAGTTTTTAGTCTTTTGTAGTTGCTAGAACCAATTGCAGATACATGATAGATGATAGATAGATAGATAGATAGATAGATAGATAGATAGATAGATAGATTATTATATAAAATGTCTAGGCATATGCAATTTTCCCAAATCATTTAAAATCATTTAAAATAAGCCTGCTACCAATTGGCTGCCTTACAGTGGAAAATGGGAGCATATCATCTTCATCATTACTCCTCATCCATCTTTCCAGTGATACATCCAAAGATCCAATCCATAGGGGTGTTTCAACTACCGTTTCAGATATAGGAGAATACATCTGCCATGGCTGGTCACTTCTAATTCCTTCTTCACTCATTAGGTAAGTATTGCATAGGGGAAGAAATAGTAAAATTTTGGAGATGTGAAATTATGTCTCTTTTGAAGAATGTTGATGAGTCTTGTAACAATAAGAGTATGGAGAAATGTTAACTTCATTTAAATATGAACATATCATTCTTTTTTTCAAGATTCATATCTAATGGTCAACAATTTATAGGAAAATATTGCTCTGCTTTGAGTTTGACCTCTCTGTGTTCTTCACAAGTTTTTCCAGTCACGTTAAATGATAGATATATCTTTCTGCAATTGTTCTCACACTAATTATCTACACTATTTGATTAGGAATTAATTTACTACTATATTGTATGGTTCTTAATAGGCTTTTATTTTCTTTATTGCTTTGCAACTATTGGCCTATAAAGTTCTTTTTTTTTTTTTTTTTAAAGATTTTATTTATTCATTCATGAGAGACAGAGAGAGAGAGAGAGAGACAGAGGGAGAAGCAGGCTCCCAAGGAGCGGGAGCCTGATGCGGGACTCGATCCCAGGACCCTGGGATCATGACCTGAGCCGAAGGCAGACGCTTAACCATCTGAGCCACCCAGGCGCCCTGGCCTATAAAGTTCTTAAAAAAAAGTTTCTCTCTTAAAGAAAGTAATTGCCTTAAAATTATGTCATAACCACTCTGTTAAAACTGTGTTTAATATGTTTTCCTCTTTAAGTATTTTATTTTAATCTACATCATACATACAGAAGACTGTTAAACATGTATATATGTGCATTTTGAAAAGTAATTTTAAAATTGACATTTGTTACCTATTTTCCAGCTTGAGGAAAAAGAATGACTTAAAAGTCTGTACCTGCTCTTCACTGTTTATATCCCTTCCTCTCACCTATTCTCCCCGCCCCCGCCCCCAACATATTCCAGCATTTGCACTAATCTTTTGGTTGTCTTCAGAGTTTTGTCACTTATAAAATATCTCTCCAATCCATAATTGTTTAGTTTTTAAAAATGGAGTCACAATCACACAATGAATGATGTCAAAAAAGGACAAGACTGACAATACTAAATGAGGGCTTCTCAACAGAAGACAAGATACACAAGGTCTCTGATCATAGTCTGGCTTCTGTTACCCTGGGAGTTTATAGATTTTCTTCTAGGGAAGTCAGAGGCAAGGATATGAGTGAACATTGGGGAATGTTCCCATTTCTACTACTATGTTTTCATTTTCAATACTTTTCTTCCTTTTCAGCATATTCCTTATCATGCGATGTTGTTCTACTTTAAAGAATGTTCTATCTTCTCAAAGCTCTGTTATATTAGTGAGCTATTTCTGCAGTTTTGGCTCCCTGTATAGTCATAGTCTCTTCTAAATAGTTTTAGTCCCATTTGTTTGAGTTTTAATTTTTCTCCTTAGAAACTATTTCTCAAAAATATGATGATATTTTGTGTCTGTCTATGATTAAGAATGGAGCACGAAACTATGTATTTGGAAACCCAAAGTGCAAATGTTGGACTTGTTAAATTTGAGTTTTACTGGAGAGCAGCTTCAAGGATTTGCTTTTGGGGTACACCAAGATATGAATCCAGTGTCTAGGTGTTTCTTCTTGAGTTTCACAGTAAAGGCTCTTCTAGCCTCCTCCTCAAAGTGTTCTGGTTAGTTGATGGGGGAAGAGTGTTCAATAGCATTAATGCACAGTATATTGCACTATTGTTTCATTGAATAGCCAGGGCACAGGAATCTTGGGAGACATCTTTATAATTGTGTCTCTGGCAGGTACCATCCACTCACCATCCAGAGGGGCCTCAGCAGCTGCCCTTCAGGATGGAATGCTCGCCTTTGCTCTATGACCAGATACCTGGAGCACACCTGTGACTCCCAGACAGAAGCACCCCAGTTCTTGGCACAATCCTGGAGGCAGATCTCTCCAAGTTGCTCTCTGACTCAAGGTGGATAGAAATGTAAACCTTCTAGCTGCCCCTGCCTCTGTGTGTCAATTAATCCTAAATTAAGCCTGGATTGCTGCCTATTACTTCACCCCACCACCTTCAGCATGTTACAGATTAGTGCTTCTTGAATTGTAATCTCCATTTCAATGCGAGTCAACATGATTTACTTGCTTAATGGATTGATCTTGGTTTTTGGATCTTCCAAATATCTTTTCTCATTTTTGGTGTGGCTGTCATTACATATCTGTGCTTTTCTGTAAATTCCAGAAATTTGATATAGAGTTGGATATAGCAGTAAATACTCCACATACATTCTAGAAGTTGAAGTTGAATCTATAACAGGCTACTAACATTATAATATAATGGATTATGGAAATCTTTCTCCTTATATATTATGAAATATATCTGTGCAAAATTTCTGAGTTTTTAAAGTATTTTGAAATAACGAAAAATTATTTATTTCTTGAAATATGCCATGATTGCCACCTTATGTTTTAAATTACTTTTTTATGTTTTACATAGAGTAATGATTAGCCCCAACTGACCATTTTACAAGACCCCAATATTCATTACATATGCATGATGTATGCATGTGTGTATGTATATATATATATATATATATATATATATATATATATATATACATCTTAATTTTTAAATAGAAAGCAAATAGAAGTTGTAATATTTTGTTCCTACAGCTTAACAGATTTTTATAAATGTATGTGTGTTTGAGTGTAAACTGGCTTAGGGAAATTTGGACATAAAATAGAGTCATTGCTATTCATGCTCTGCTTTCAGTCCAGCCTAAGTCAAGGAAAACATCTGGGGTTTAACGTTTGGCAGCTGCTCAATAGGCTACGACATATGAAATAGTTTGGTGGTCTGACTTCACTTTTCACTGAATCGTTGTCAGGTAGTAATTAGCGGCCTCTGTGGAACTTGGCAAACAGTAAGGGATGTTCCATGCTGGAATTCTTTTCTATCCATACACACTCTGTTTTTAATATCAGCAGTAAAGTGTATTGGCAGGAAATTCTGTCTGTGTCACCCTTTCCCACTGTTCAATAAATAAATGACTCTAACTGCCAGTGCAGATTATATATTTCAAGAGATTCAAGTAGTTGATGTATAAAAAAACTAATTATGTCGTGCTAAGAATATATAAAATCACAAGAGACATTTTAGAAATGATTAATAATCTCATTTCTCTATTTTTGTAAAAAAGAAAAAATATTTTCCTATCTGAAATACTTACAATATTTAGGCACTTAGTAAATATTGATTGTTGTTGATTGGTTTTTAACCATTAATTGGATTCAAATCATTTTCTATGTTAATAAAAATAATTATACCAATTGCACATGCGGTCAGAATTTTAGTGGTGCAGTGAAACACTTAGAATGCTTTTCCCCAGCTTTATTAAGATACAATTGACATACAACAGTGTGCAAGTTAAAGGTGTGCAACATAATGAGTTGGTACGCTTATATATTGCAAAATGACTACCACGATAAGTTTAGTTAATATCTTTCTCATCTCACATAATTACCATTTTTGTTTGTATGATGCGAACATTTAAAATTTACTCTCATAGCAACTTTCAAGTATACAATACAGTATTGTTGACCATAGTAACCTTACTATATATTAAATCCCCACAACTTATTCATCTTATAACTGGAAATTTGTACCCTTTGACCAATATCTCCCTATTTCTCCCATCCCCTAACCCCCAACAACCACCATTCTGCTCTATTCCTATAAGTTTGTCTTTTTTAAAGAGTCCACTTATAAGTGAGATCATGCAATTATCTGTCTTTCTCTATCTGATTTATTTCACTTAGCATAATGCCCTCAAGGTCCATCCATGTTGTTGCAAATGGTAGGATTTCCCACCCTTATGATGGAGTAAAATTCCATCGTGTGTGTGTGTGTGTGTGTCACATTTTATTTATCTAGTCATCTGTTGATAGACACTTAGATTGTTTTCATATCTTGGATATTTTGGAAAACACTACAGTGAACATGAGAGTGCAGGATAAAGATGATTGCAAATGTACATGCAAGCAAGTGCGTACAAGAAAGTACAACTGGAAATCTTGGTTCAAAGCATATTTTGGTAAATTAGTGTCTGATCTTATTTTTAAGTTTGACTTTTCTTTTTTTTCAGAAAAAATATGAATTAAAAAATTTATACTATCATAAATATTTCTGTGAAATAATATTGCATTGTATCTGGTACACAAATGCTTAAATGCCTTTATTCAGCAAATAATGATTAACTCTGTGCTGCTATTGCAAGCCAGTAATTCTGTCCTATGCTATTGATCTAAGAAATGGGGTATTGCATATTTTCCCTTGGAAGGCTACAGTCCCTGTGGTCCCTGCAGAAGAAAATGTTCTTTGCCAAGTAGTTTGAAAGACTACCTCTTATGCCTCAAATGCAGAATAATACAGATTCTATCTATATTTTGATACAAATATTGACTCTTCTCTTATTTGGTCTATATTTTATGTGGTCACTTCTGACATGAAATGTGTTGGCGATCCTCAGAAAATCGTGGCTATTTAAAATACAAATTCACAAAGTCATTATACTTTAGAATATCGTAAGTTAATACATCTTTCACAAATTTGATTAAGTGATTTCAATCTAATACTCTTTTGTTCAATTATATTTAGCTCAGACAATATTCACAGAATGCCTTGAAATATTTTTCTAGAGAAAAATACAGATAAGTTGAGCCATGTTAAGTCAAACAGAAGCATACACAAGAAAGAGGTAAAGTTTACTTGTTACATTTCCTAGTGAAAGTACATAACATAACCAGATAAAAACAATGACAATTTAATAGAATTGAAAACCTCAGATAAAAGCGTTTGGAATTATAATAAACTATTAAATACAGATTTTATACAGATTTATGTTATTAATAATGGGGGCATACCTTAAGTCTCAATGTAGCTTGCGATAATAGATGATGATAATGTTAAGCCATTATTACCAGACACTTAAAAATTGTGTCCAACATATAAAGAACAAGGTCTTTCTTGTCACAATCACTTTCTAGCACAGTCACAATCACTTTTTAGCAAAAGAGTGTATGTTAACACAATATTCTGTAAAGATACCTTTAATGGTAAAGACCTAGATGATTCTGCTGAATTTTCTTATCTAAAAGAGAAATTCTAACACCCCATACCATCTAAGTAACACTTGTTCTTTTTGCCACGGTAAAATTGCTTGAATAAAACATATGAAACAATATGAAGTTGAAATAAAGTGCATTCCATTGTCAGAAATACTGTCAGAGGATGCTTGGAAAACACTGCTGAAGATCTGAAAACAAACATGCTTTATAATATATTTCAAAGTAGGGGAAGTTTACTGGAAAATTGGATGTAAGTACAGAAGTTTCAACTGTGACTTGTATTGTGGATTTTATAATATTCTCTTTCAAAAATGAAATGTATGAGAAAGTATTCCTTTTGAATCAGTGAAGAAAGATATACTAGCCAGACATAATCTTTAATTAATATCTTTAAAAAAACATATTTTGTTTTTAAAAGTGTATCATTTTGGGACGCCTGGGTGGCTCAGTCGTTAAGCATCTGCCTTCGGCTCAGGTCATGGTCCCAGGTCCTGGGATTGAGCCCCGCATTGGGCTCCCTGCTCGGTGGGAATCCTGCTTCTCCCTCTTCCACTCCCCCTGCTTGTGTTCCCTCTCTCGCTGTGTCTCTCTCTATCAAATAAATAAATAAAATCTTAAAAAAGTGTATCATTTTAACTAGCCAGTTTATTAGTTCTTTAAAACTTCTGGGGAAAGTTTATGCAATTAGAATAGTTCAAGTAATTGATTCTTCAAACAAGAACTGATTTTCTGCCTTCTATGTACCCCCTCTCAAGGAACTGGAAGCCTGGAGATACAGCAATGAACAAAAGAGACAGAAATTCCTACCTTCATGGGACTTACTTTGAGGAGGGGGAGACAGAAAATGTGCCACATATGGAGTATGTCAGAAATTAATGAGTGTCATAGTGAAAAGCTAAATAGGAACAAGGGATAGGGAACACTAGTGGGGACAGTTTTTTAAATAGCAGTTTTTTAGTTCATTTTGAGAATGTGACACCTGAGCAAAGACCAAAAAGAAGTGAAGGGACTAATCTAGCATACGTGGTTCTTTTCTAGGAAAAGGGCAAGTTCAGATGTTGTGGCTGTCCTCTGCAGGGCATGTTTGAATAACAGCGAAGAGGCTAGTGCAGCTTTAGAAAAACCGCTGGATCAGAGATGCCATGGGGCATGTGCAAGTGTTTATCCCTCAATTATTAGACCAGTACAATACATTATCTGATAATTCAAAAAAAAAAAATGCCATAGGAAGGGTTCTAGGGATCCAGAATATACAATGTCTTCAGACCCTTCTACAAACTTTGATTTTACTTGGAGACAGTCATTTGAAGGGTTCTTCTTTTGAGCAGGAGAAAAGCATCATCACGTTCAATTTTTCCAAAGATCTCTAACTAAGGTGGTAAGAACAGATTTTAGGGGAAAAAGATGGGACGTAGAGAGACTGTTAAAAGTAATCCACATAAGGAGCCCCTGGGTGGTGTGGTCAGTTAAGCCACCTGAGCATGATTTCAGCTCAGGTCCTTATCTCAGGGTCCTGATCTCAGGGCCTTGGGATTGAGCCCCATGTCCGGACTCTGCACTCAGCAAGGAGTCTGCTTGGGTTTCTCTCTCCATTTCCCTCTGCCCCTCTCCACCACATGCATATTCTCCCTCTCTCTCTCTTTCTCTCTCTCTCTCTCTCTCTGAAGTGAATAAATAAATCTTTGGGGAAAAAAAAGTAATCCACATTAGAAATAAAGTTAGTTGGCCCACAATAATAGCAGCAAAAATGATAAGATTCTAGATCATGAATATGTTTTTGGGAGAATTTTCTCACTGATTGTGGCTTATGAGACAATAAAAGGAGACCAGAATGAATCTATGCATTTTTGAAGAAGAAGAAGAATCTAGGGCCAGTTACTGTATTAAAGAAGCACCCAGACTATTCATAACTATAATGTGATTAATTTTATAAAAGGAAATTTTTCAACAGGTAGTATATTGTCTACTTTTTAGTGAAATATGGGGTTTGTGAATATATTTTTTAACATGAAGTTCACTGGCTATATTATGGAAAAACATTTGAGAGAGGGGCTCTAATATAAAGGTTAATTATGCATGTATTGCATGTTTCCTTCGTACACAGACAATAGATCCAAACTTCTGAAGATGTCAGTGATTTGTGTGCTACATAATTACTTCTGAAAAAAAAAAAAAACACATTTAATCTGCCTCTTCAAAGTGAAATGATGTTTTCACAATTAATAAAAACATAACTGCCTTTGTCAAGTTATTCCTCCTATAGAAAGTGCATTTTAAAAATTAATAGTTGCAGTAGTTTCATCATTATATAACTTTGCTGTTGGAACCAATGTTTCTTTATCACCTATTAAAACTCTCCCCACATTAAGAAAATAAAGAAAATATGTGTGTATGGAATACATGTAAATAAATGTACATATGGAATACATTTTCACTGGTATACAAGCACAAATGTTAATATCAGAGAATATAAAAACATACTTGCTTAATTACAAGAATATTTTCACCTAATTATTTGATACAATTGGAAAATAAAAATCATGGTTTATTTTTTTAAAAAACAGAGGCAAAGATGTACCTTTACCTTCTAAAAGTATGAGAGTCACTAAAATCAATTACCAAAATACAGTGCTCAGTTCCCACTTTGCATGAAGATAGCATAAAATTCTGGTATGTCCTTTAGCTTGTACACTTCAGGGTGGCGCCCTAGACAAGATCTCTAATTGGCCCTGTGTCCAACTTTGAATTCAGGGAATTCTGGTTGTCTGAATGATGCTTCTAGAATATTGTCATATTCTCCTTAATGTCAAATTCAAATAAGTCGTGGTCAGTACACCTAAAAGAACAAAGATTTGAGATTTCTGTACCCTTTTTGTGCCTTCTTCCTAATAAATGGAATGTGTCAGAAAAATAAAAAAATGTGTGCTCTGTAACAAGATGTTCAAAATGTGAAATATCGGGCACCTGGGTGGCTCAGTTGGTTAAGCAACTGCCTTCGGCTCAGGTCATGATCCTGGAGTCCCTGGATCAAGTCCCGCATCGGGCTCCCTGCTCAGCGAGGAGCCTGCTTCTCCCTCTGACCCTCCCCCCTCTCATGTACTCTCTCTCATTCTCGCTCTCTCAAATAAATAAATAAATCTTTAAAAAAAAATGTGAAATATCACACAATGTTAAGTCAGGATTTACAAAAACAATAAGTTATAAAGTTTTTTATTATTGCTGATAAATGAGAAAAAAATCAAAATTTAAATAATTGCTTTTTCACTCTTTTACCTTGTTTTGTTTTTGTTCTATTTATCATGCTTAAAACATATTATTACAGTAGCACATGCATATAATTTTACCATAAACGGATATATTGGAAACACATGAAGAGTTTTTAATGGTGGGATAAATAATCATTTTGAAGAGCACTAATCTAGAGGACCATGCAAGCAGGCAAATAGATTATTTACTTACAAAGGACCTTAGCACGGGTGAGTCTGTGTATGTTTTTGGTGTGTGTATGAATGTGTATAAGATGTTCAATAGGTGCTTTCTAAAATTATTTGTTTAGATGTTCAAAGGAAACAAAACGAAAACTATGTTTAACAAAATTTAATTCTACAACTCCAATTCCATGTGTATCAAGATTCTGCTTTATGATTGGCATTGGCTTACATGTCCTTCTCCCTCGTAAACAAATGCTTTTAATATGGGTAGTAAAACCTAATGTAATCTCTGTCTTTATCTATGTGAGTGCCAAGATTTCCACGTTAGTAGTATTGTTAAATTCTAAGGTCTTTTTAGTTGTGCTCACATTCCTTAATTCTCATTCACATAACAGATTGTAAACTAGGGTAGAGGCATTGACTATAGTATCAGTAATAACAATAAGAATAGCAATAAGAAAGCACACTTGGAGTGTGTCACTGTGGGTCAATCCCTGTTTCAATAGTTTTGCATATATGAACTTATTTCTTTCCACAACTCTTAAGTGGAAGAGTTATCTTATTTTAAATGAGACTGATGCACGGAGAAAATAATTTACTTGCCTAAAGTCACAACTGCAGTAAGGAGGAAGAGCCAATATTTGAAATCAGATATACTGTTGCTAAGTGTAGATTTCTGTATGTATTTCACTTGGCGAAAAATCCATTATTTCACCTCTGCATTTTTATGCTTCCCATAATCCATTAAATATCCCTGATGCAAATATTTCTTTTCAATGTATCTTGGGTAGGTTTTCATAATTTTCTTTAATTTTGTTTTGCCTTTAATACTTTAAATTCTTAAGATGTATTCAATTTCCACTTGAAGTTTTGATGAGGTGTAATCATAGCCTTGAGGTACTCCTTTTACCACCCTGTTGTTTCCAAGTTTAACTACTCTAGAAGTACCAATGTTGGCTTTGAGCTGTGCTTCCATGGTGTTAATGACTGGTATAATTGCTTTTTAAAGAAACATCACTACTTGGAATAATTGCAAGGAGTACCTTAGAGATAGAATTTGCAGAATGAAAAGGTTGGTGAATGGCTATTATGCACAAACTCATTTCCCAAAACATCAAGCTTTGATCTAATATTAATCCCTGAAGCTAATTGTCCTGATGGATATTTTTAGTAGAGGTTAAGGATTCCTTCAGTAACTTTTATTGAAAAGTAGGTAATATGCTTTTAGTCATTTAGCTACATGCAGTTATTCAATTAAAATAATGGCATTCTGTGTTTTATCTATATCGACTATATTCAACAAAAATGCATATACTCAAAAATTATTAAATTTTATTCTTAAAAGAATCAGAGTCCAACCGCATCCAAAAGTAATTTCCTAGATCACCAACTGCAGAAATGTAGATGTTTTCTCCATGATTCCAAAGAAAGGCATCACGTAACAATAAGATTAACTTGTATTGAAGAGCAAATTTCTATTAGGAAACAAAAACGTCTTTGTATTTCCAAGAGTACCCCGCTTTGTATTTTTTGGGCTATATAAATCTGGCTGGGAGGGCCAGATTCATTAATAGTATACTGATTGTGTTATAACACATCCTATCCACGCAGGTCCAGGTGTCCTTTGAAAAAGTAGTGTCCTGGGTATTATGTCCAGATGCCAAACACTTTATTATTCTAATACAATTTGATTATATAGTTTTCCCCCAAAATTCTAACACAAGGGTGGTGAGCTCCATTATAGCATGGTTTTCACAGATTCCTAAAGTGGAATATAGTGAGAATTCTTTTTCATGAGCTAGGTAATGGCAGTAATGACTTCTGACATCACAATACTGTTACATGGATTCATGTTTTCAAGTACATTTGTTTCTGTCAGATTGCTAATGAATTCAAGGTTGCAGGACCCTATTTTAGAACTATATTCTATACTTCTTTTTAGTTCTGTAATTTCTTTAATACCATGAGAATAACATATATTTATTGGACATTCAAATAGCAGGAATATATCTTCCATGTCTTCTTTGGGAAAATAAATCCCTGCATATTGAACTGTTTCTTCAAAATAAATACACAGCCTTCCAAATATTAAGATACATAACATTTGAATAATTTCCTATCCTCTGTTTACCACTAAATACCATTCTGGAATAAATCTTATTTCTATACCTTTATATATACTTCTGTAAGTATATTTATAAAATAAAATGTTGGAAAATAAGTTTCTAAAATCAAGAGTTTTGGACATTTTAATATTTGCACATATGGCCAAATACCTTCCAAATCTTTCACAAACTCATAACCATAGAGGTTAGAATATTACATTTATTAATATTTTAATTTTTCTTATAATGAGTGTATAAGCACATTTTCATGTATTTCTAAGTGATTTATATTTCTGAAAGTTCATACTTTGCTATTTTTTTTTCTATTTCGCTTCTTGTATTTTCCACTTGGTTTTTAGAACATGTATTAAGACAATTAGCCTTGTTTGTAATAATATAATATAATCTTTAAAAATGTATGGTTTACTTTTTAACTTAGGGTGAGTTACAGCAAAATTTTGACTTCTGCATATTATGTTTTATATTGTTTTGTGAGGTTGTGGCTGCCTTAGAATGTTTTCCTCACTCTTTTAATTAAGGTCTCACACTTTCTAATAATGAGCTTATTATTTTCATTTAATATTTAAATTATTAGAAAATCAACTATCCATGTCTTAACAAAATGGTTAGCCTTTTGTAATTATCAAATGTACTGAAAGTTTTATCTTATCTTAAATCACTATAATGTTAGCATCTATTTTTATATGTATAACATTACATCGATCTGTTAATGAATTCTTATGTCCAAACCATTTTGATTATTCTAAATCTGTAATATCTTTCAAAGTTTTGTACTATGACTAATCATCACTCATCATCTTTTCCAAAATTCCTGTCTACTCTTCAATGCTTAATTTCTATATGAATATTTATACTTTACAACTACTTTTTCTTTCCCATAAATATGTATTCTGTAAAATAAGCAAATAATATCCTACAATCACATCTTTTTTTTTCTGATTGGGATAATCTTCCATTTAACATTATATAGTCAGAGAAAGAGGGAGAGAAAGAAAAGATATAGGCAAATTTACTATATTTGATGTTCTCCTTAGGTGAGATGTTTCTTTTTTCATTTCTTCAATATTACTTTTATGCTGCTCAGAAGATATGTTGCTTTTTTGTTCATATCAGAACACTTCTTGATATATTGTGGTTTTTTTTTAATTTTATTATGTTATGTTAGTCACCATACAATACATCATTAGTTTTTGATGTCCACGATCCATTGTTTTCGTATAACACCCAGTGCTCCACGCAGTACGTACGTGCCCTCCTTAATACCCATCACCGGGCTAACCGATCCCCCCTCCCCCCTCCCCTCTGAAACCCTGTTTGTTTCTCAGAGTCCATAGTCTCTCATGGTTCATCTCTCCCTCCAATTTCCCTCCCTTCATTTTTCCCTTCCTTCTCCTAATGTTCTCCATGCTATTCCTTATGTTCCACAACTATGTGAAACCATATGATAATTGACTTTCTCTGCTTGACTTATTTCACTTAGTATAATCTCCTCCAGTCCCATCCATGTTGATATAAAAGTTAGGTATTCATCCTTTCTGATGGCTGAGTAATATTCCATTGTATATATGGACCACATCTTCTTTATCCATTCGTCTGTTGAAGGGCATCTTGGCTCTTTCCACAGTTTGGCTATTGTGGACATTGCTGCTATGAACATTGGGGTGCATATGGCCCTTCTTTTCACTACATCTGTGTCTTTGGGTTAAATACACAGGAGTGCAATTGCTGGGTCACAGGGTAGCTCTATTTTTAATTTTTTGAGGAACCTCCACACTGTTTTCCAAAGTGGCTGTACCAACTTGCATTCCCACCAACAGTGTAAGAGGGTTCCCCTTTCTCCACAACCTCTCCAACATTTGTTGTTTCTTTCCCTGTCCATTTTGGCCATTCTAACTGGTGTAAGGTGTATCTCAATGTGGTTTTGATTTGAATTTCCCTGATAGCTAATGATGATGAACATTTTTTCATGTGTCTGTTAGCCATTTGTATGTCTTCTTCAGAGAAGTGTCTTTTCATATCTTCTGCCCATTTTTTGACTTGGTTATTTGTTTTTTGGGCATTGAGTTTGAGAAGTTTTTTATAGATCTTGGATACCAGCCTTTTACCTGTAGTGTCGTTTGCAAATATCTTCCCCCATTCTGTGGGTTGCCTCTTTGTTTTGTTGACTGTTTCCTTTGCTGTGCAGAAGCTTTTGATCTTGATGAAGTCCCAAAAGTTCATTTTTGCTTTTGTTTCACTAGCTTTTAGAGATGTATCTTGAAAGAAGTTGCTGTGGGTGAAGTCAAAGAGGTTACTACCTATGTTCTCCTCTAGGATTTTGATGGATTCCTGTCTCACATTGAGGTCTTTCATCCACTTTGAGTTTATCTTTGTGAATGGTGTTAGAGAATGGTCGAGTTTCATTCTTCTGCATGTGGCTGTCCAATTTTCCCAGCACCATTTATTGAAGAGACTGTCTTTTTTCCATTGCATGTTTTTTCCAGCTTTGTCAAAGATGATTTGACCATAGAGTTGAGGGTCCATATCTGCGTTCTCTATTCTGTTCCACTGGTCTATATGTCTGTTTTTGTGCCAGGACCATGCTGCCTTGGTGATCACAGCTTTGTAATATAACTTGAAACTGGGCAACATGATGCCCCCAGCTTTGTTTTTCTTCAAAGTTTCAGGTTCATTCAGGTTGTCAATTTCTTCCTGTTTCAGTCTTGGCAGCTTATAGGTTTCCAGGAAGGCCTCCATTTCATCCAGATTACTCAGTTTATTGGCATATACTTGTTGATAATAATTTCTAATAATTGTTTCTATTTCCTTGGTGTTAGTCGTGATCTCTCCCCTTTCATTCATAATTTTATTAATTTGCGTCCTTTCTCTTTTCTTTTGGATAAGTCTGGCCAGTGGTTTATCGATCTTATGAATTCTTTCAAAGAACCAATTCTAGTTTCGTTGATCTGATCGACTGTGTTTCTGTTTTCTTTTTTTTTTTTTAAGATTTTATTTATTTATTTGACAGAGAGAGAATGAGAGACAGAGAGCATGAGAGGGAGCAGGGTCAGAGGGAGAAGCAGACTCCCCGCCGAGCAGGGAGCCCGATGCAGGACTCGATCCCGGGACTCCAGGATCATGACCTGAGCCGAAGGCAGTCACTTAACCAACTGAGCCACCCAGGCGCCCGTGTTTCTGGTTTCTAATTCATTGATCTCTGCTCTAATCTTAATTATTTCTCTTCTAATGCTTGGCTTAGGCATAATTTGTTCCTTTTTCTCTAGTTCTTTAAGGTGTAGAGTTAGTTGGGTGAATCCAGGATTTTTCTATTTTTTTGAGTGAGGCTTGAATGGCTATGTATTTCCACCTTAGGGCCACCTTTGCAGTATCCCATAGGTTTTGGACAGATGTGTTTTTGTTTTCATTGATTTCCATGAATTGTTTAAGTTCTTCTTTGATTTCCTGGTTGACCCAAACATTCTTGAGCAGAGTGATCTTTTGCTTCCAAGTGTTTGAATTTCTGCCAATTTTTTTCTTGTGATTGAGTTCCAGTTTTAAAGCATTGTGGTTTGGAGAATATGCAGGAATATTCTCAATCTTTTGGTATTGGTTGAGACCTGATTTGTGGCCCAGTATGTGGTCTATTCTGTAGAAAGTTCCATGTGCGCTCGAGAAGAATGAGTATTCTGTTGTTTTAGGGTGGAATGTTCTGTATATATCTATGAGGTCCATCTGGTCCAGTGTGTCATTCAAAGCTCTTGTTTCCTTGTTGATTTTCTGCTTAGATGATCTGTCCATTGCTGAGAGTGGAGTATTGAGATCTCCTACAATTAACGTGTTGTTATCAATATGACTCTTTATTTTGGTTAACAGTTGGCTGATGTAGATGGCTGCTCCCATGTTAGGGGCATTAGATATTTAGAATTGTTAGATCCTCTTGTTGGATAGACCCTTTAAGAATGATATAGTGGGGGCGCCTGGGTGGTTCAGTCAGTTAAGCGTCTGCCTTCAGCTCAGGTCATGATTCCAGGGTCCTGGGATCAAGCCCGCATCAGGGTCCCTGCTCAGTGGGAAGCCTGTTTCTCTCTCTCCCGCTCCCCCTGCTTGTGTTCCCTCTCTCGCTGTGTCTCTCTCTGTCAAATAAATAAATAAAATCTTTAAAAAAAAAAAAGAATGATATAGTGTCCTTCTGTGTCTCTAATTACAGACTTCAGTTTAAAATCTAATTTGTCTGATATAAGAATTGCTACCCCAGCTTTCTTTTGAGGTCCATTGGCATGGAAGATGGATCTCCATCCCTTCCCTTTCAGTCTGGATGTCTCTTTAGGTTCAAAATGAGTCTCTTGTAGGCAGCATATGGATGGGTCCTGTCTTTTTATCCAATCTGCAACCCTGTGCCGTTTTATGGGAGCATTCAGGCCATTCACGTTGAGAGTGATTATTGAAAGATATGAATTAATTGTCATCATGTTGCCTGTCAAGACGTTGTTTTTATAGATTGTCCCTGTAAATTTCTGTTGTAGATCACTCTTGGGGTCTTTCTCCTTTTATAGAACCCCCTTAATATTTCATGCAGGGCTGGCTTAGTGGTCACGTATTCTTTCAGTTTCTGCTGGTTGTGGAAGCTCTGCATCTCTCCATCCATTCTAAATGAAAGCCTTGATGGATAAAGTATTCTTGGCTGCATGTTCTTCTCATTTAGTACCCTGAATGTGTCTTGCCAGGCCTTTCTGGCTTGCCAGGTCTCTGTGGATAGGTCTGACGTTATTCTGATGTTCCTCCCTCTGTACGTAAGGAATCTCTTCCCCCTGGGGCACCTGGGTGGCTCAGTTGGTTAAGCGACTGCCTTTGGCTCAGGTCATGATCCTGGAGTCCCTGGATCGAGTCCCGCATCGGGCTCCCTGCTCCGTGGGGAGCCTGCTTCTCCCTCTGCCTCTCTCTCTCTCTCTCTCTCTGTCTCTCATGAATAAATAAATAAAATCTTAAAAAAAAAAAAAAAAAAAAAAAAGGAATCTCTTCCCCCTAACTGCCCTTAAGATGGTTTCCTTGGTTCTAAGATTTGTAAGTTTTACTATTGTATGCCTGGGTGTTGGCCTGTTTTCCTTGATCTTGGGAGGGGTCCTCTCTGCCTCTAGGATGGTGAATGTTTGTTTCATTCCCCAGATTAGGGAAGTTCTCAGCTACGATTTGCTCAAATACATCTTCTAGCCCTCTCTCTCTCTCCACTCCCTCTGGGATTCCAATGATTCTGACATTGGAACGCCTCATTGTGTCACCTATTTCTCTGATTCTATTTTCATGGATTCTGAGTTGTTTTTCCCTGGCCTCCACTTTTCCCTTTTTATCTATTATATTGTCTTCCAGGTCACTTATTCGTTCTTCTGCCTCGCTTACCCTAGCTGTTAGATTATCTAGATTGGATTGGATCCCATTGATAACATTTTTAAGTTCTGCCAATTCAGCTTTCATTTCTGCCCTTAGAGACTCTATGTTGCCATTAATTGATTTCTCCATTCTAGCCATTGTCCTCACAATTGCTAGCCTGAATTCCATCTCCGACATCTTGGTTATATCTGCATCCATTTGTAAATCTGCAGCATAAGTCATAATCTCTGAGCCTTTTCTATTTTGGGGGTTCCTCCTCCTAGTCATTCTGTTGATAGGTGTTTGAGGGAATGTACAGAGTCCAAATTATTGACCAGAACCCAAGGAAGATGCACCTGTTTTCTAGGGACCTTAGGGTTGCTAGCCCTTGTTTTCTCAGCCTGTCTTCTGGGGGAGGGGCCTGCTGCACTGTTACTCAGGCAACCCTGTTTGGGAGGAGTTGCCCTGCCTCTCTCTGGTGGAGGATGGACTCAGCCAGAATCAGTCTTTGGGGCTTTTGTTCTCTGGTGCCTTTCCCTGGCGGCTTTCTGCATCTCTTCCGTGAGTCAGAGCAGAAGAGACCATTTCCAACCCTCTGCCTCAGAGCAGAGAGATCGCAGTCTGTTCTTCAGTGAGCTCTCCAGGCCACACTCTCCGTTTCTGTTGGTGCTGCTATAAACTGCAGCGTCCTGGGTTGTGTGCCCCTCCACAGCGCTCCCAGTCCTGCCTCCAGGTCAGGGCACATCTCTGCCCTCTGTGCTTCTAAAACTGCCAGCCGCTCCCAGTTCGCATGCATGACCCCGCCACTCCAGGTTTTGCCCCGGGGGCTACCCTAAAGTCCTTTCCCTGCCGCTACCGGTCTGCGAGTCTGTGCCCCATCCCCAGCACGTGAGGCTGTCATTCACCCTCGGTGTAGGATCCCCACGGCCAGGCACCCTCCCACTGCCTTTATCCTCCAATATCTGCCCGTGGAATCACGGCTCCCCTCTTCGTACCTCAAAACCAACAGCCTGCGATATTCTGTTTGTAGAGATCCAGATCTTCTTACATCTCAGGCTGGCTTCGTGGGTGCTCAGAGTGGTCTGGTAGATATCCAGCTCAATTCCAACAACCAGTTGAAATAGGGTCCCGTACTCCTCTGCCATCTTTCCTCCGATCGATATATTGTGTTTTTTAAGTGGCCAACAGGACCAGAACATTTATCACCGCCAGTCCCAGGTAATTAGAGCAAGATCACTAGGCTTGGCTTGAAACTCTGAAACTTGGGGCAGCAACAACAGCAAAATACAGCTAAGATGTCTGGAAAGGAATGACATCAGAGCTCATTCCCAACATGTTGGTTGGTATCCTGTAACAGAGTGGATATCCTGCAGAAGTGCTATTTATTTCTTGGTTCTCAAAAGACCCTGGCACCTTTTCGTGGTCCTCCAAAGTAGATTAGTTCTTTCCTGTTATCCAAGCCTGACAATTCATTCTCCTGTCAAGATGCCCAGCACACTTCCAATAACCTCTCCCTTTTTGGCTTGTGATTGTCAATGGCAGTTCCTGCAATAGTCTGCCTATGTGCCAGAAATTCTAGGTCTCTGGAATAGATAAGGGAAAGAAAATTGTGAATGGTGTCCTCTTTTAGCAAGATCGGTCAGAAAAGTGTGCTCCAAGGGTCCATATTTCACCAGAGACCTGAGAGCATGTGAGAGGTGTAGGCCTGAAATATATGGAAGAGAACCATCTGGCCAACTGAGAGGCAAGCTCTTTGAGGATGGGAAGCAGGCCTTCAGGATATAATGTGGAATTTGAACCAGAAATAACTCTATGGAGCTGTTCCTCCGTGGAAAAAAAATACTATTGCCTATTAACCAAGGGCTAGAAATAGAATGGCCCCTTTCAAAGTGGATATTTGGATTGTCAGGGAAAAGAATGATTTTATCAGTGTAATTCTAGGCTCTGCACGTTTAGCATCTTTCCAACCTAGGAAAAATGAATGGTTCTAGAATATCATAAGCTGGATCTGCTACCAGGCCACTTGAGGCTCTTTATTCCAGTTGGTAAACAGGCAAAAATGAGAGGAGTATTCTGGTGGAAATAAGTGTTCCTGATAATCAAGTAGATAAATCTGGGAGCTGTGGAGGGAGCTTCCAATTATCAATATGTTCGATGTTAAATATTAAGGTGACATAAGGGTACTCCAAAGAGGCATTACCACCATGAACACACATTCTTGAAATGAAAAGTGTGGCTCACCCTAATGGACAAAGAGCTTTTATCAGCAACTCGAGTTGCAGACTAAATGAATGGGTAGTAGAAGAGAATCATAAAGGTAAATTTGCCATTTACCAATTGCAGAATAAGATTTTATTTAGTGTGATTCCAACTTTTATTTCTCTTTTCCCTCTTCCTGACAATTGTATATTGAAAGTTGTAGGAAAGAAAGAAAGAAAGAAGGAAGGAAGGAAGGAAGGAAGGAAGGAAGGAAGGAAGGAAGGAAGGAAGGAAGGAAGGAAAAAGGAAGGAAGGAAGGAAGGAAGGAAGGAAGGAAGAAAGAAAGAAAGAAAGAAAGAAA
>NW_023270454.1:51745787-51807928 GCF_011800145.1 Mirounga leonina
AGAAAGAAAGAAAGAAAGAAAGAAAGAAAGAAAGAAAGAAAGAAAGAAGAAAGAAAGTTGTAGTAGTGGTTAAATTGTTCATTGGACCATTTGTGGAATATTGGGAGGGACACAACATTAGGAGTGCAATAGATTTAGCCCAAAGATAATGGTACTGCGACACATGCAATCATGAAGAGATTTAGGGTTGTATTCCTTTGGGGAAGTGGGGACTTCTTTAATTGAAAAAGGAAGACTGCATTTTACAAGCAGACTATTTTGGGGCAGTGTAACTATAGAAAGAAGGATGAGTGTCAGTGTTAGGAAACCAATAGGATTTTCAGTATGTTTTGGTTCTTCATCATCCAATCTCCACTTTCTAATTTTTGGAGGTGACGGATTGTTCATAGCCTGGTGGGAGACATTGTTCTACTTTTCATTATGGAAGCTGAGTATCCCAGATATTTCTCTCTCAGCTTCACAGAAACTGGAGCACCTGCATCTTGTCCAGACGTAAACTGCCGCCTTATATTTTAAACTTGTGCAAACAGAAAAAGAGAGTGAAAATTGCTTTTTGCAATTGCTGCAGTAAAGGCATCCAGTGGCAACAGCCATCTCATCCAACAGAGGCAGCTGCAGTGTCTCGTGTTGGCCCCAGTGCCCTTTCCTGAGGATTTACACTAATATCCTATGTACCTTTCATTCTCTGCTCCAACAGTACCATCTTATTTTCTGACTTTTTTGCCTAAGCAAAAACTTCCAACCTTAAATAAAATCAGTAAGACCCTTGCATCAGTCCAATGAATTTCCTTTTCATGTTAGTTTGACAGAATACATTTATCTCCCTTGAAATACCTCTGGTATTTAGGGAAAAGAACATTAAATTTATACTCATGTGGTAATATGTATTATGTTTGAATTTCTTCCTTTCTTTTTTGTTTTTTTTGAACCTATAGGTTCTTTTAGTAAAAGGGTATATTTTCTTGCATTCAATGATCTAACTCCTAACTTTATATGTAGAATCTAATTATTTACTTCTTTTATGTCTATTTTGTCTATTCATTTTGTAACAAATCACTGCAAAAAAAGTTATCTTATTATTTTAAACTTTCAAGTACATTTTCTGAAGTGTTTCAGGTGTACAATAATATTATCTAAGACAATGAGAACTTCGCTTTTTCTTTGACTTAAACTAATTGACTCGATAATGCTTTTAGAATACTGTTAAATATTAATGTTTGTAACAGACAACCTTATTTTCTCAAAATTTATGCTTCTGATGGTTTGACATTATGCATGATACTGGCTTTTACCTTGTGATATATATTTTAATTTACATTGAGAAATAACATTTCTTTCCTATTTTATTAAGAGTTTTTATCAGAAATGCATGCTGTATTTTATCAAATGACTTTCTGGCGCTTGTTGAGGTGATCATATTTCTTTTATCCGCATTGACTTTCTAACATGGTGAATTATAATAAAGATGTTCTGAAATGAGCTACTATTCAATTCCTGGAATAAATTTCACATGACTCCATTAATTATTAGTTATAATATATAGTTGGAATTTATTTGATTATATTTTATTTCAAAATATTTTGTAATCTCAATATATGAGACTGAATACTGATTTTTATTTTATTGTGTATTATTGTTGTGAGTATCTATCAAACTGGCCCTCTATGTATATGAAAAATATCAATAGAAATGGTCTTAAATTCCTCGAAGTTTTATTAGCATTTACTTGTGAATTATTTTGGACATTGCGGTTTGTATGAGTGTGTACCTGGGTGAGTAGAGGGCAAGAAATAGTTCAACAAAAGCATGTGGCATTTCAATGTCACTTTCTTGATTTCTCCAAATGCTATTTCTATGGGATCTGGTTTTAAAAATTGAAACTATATTTTTTTAGAAAAACATCATTTTAAATTAGATTTCCAAGTCATTTTGAACATGACAATTATTCTGTTATGATTTTTTAAATGTCACATATGTACGCAATGAAATTTTTCAACTTTCATTCTTACTTTTAGTTTTTCACATTTTTTTTAAGATTTTGTTTATTTATTTGACAGAGAGAGACACAGGGAGAGAAGGAACACAAGCAGAGGGAGTGGGAGAGGGAGAAGCCGGTCCCCGCTGAGCAGGGAGCCCGATGCGGGACTCTATGGCAGTACCCTGGGATCATGACCTGAGGTGAAACAGACGCTTAACTGACTGAGTCACCCAGGTGCCCCTTCATTCTTCTTTTAGAAAGTAGTTTCATATTAATGTTTCTTGATTAATTTATCTGATTGTTCCTGTTTTGTTGATTTTCTCCTAAAAACAGACTCAAATTTATTTATTTTTTTCTATTTTACTAAATTCTTTTTTTTAAAGAAGATTTTATTTATTTATTTGACAGAGACACAGCAAGAGAGAGAACACAAGCAGGGGGAGTGGGAGAGGGAGAAGCAGCTCCTCACTGAGCAGGGAGCCCAATGTGGGGCTCGATCCCAGGACCCTGGGATCATGACCTGAGCCGGAGGCAGATGCCTAATGACTGAACCACCCAGGCACCCTTCTCCTTCTTTTCTGTAATTTTTTTTTTCTGCTTTCTTATTTCTCCATTTGATTTTTCCAAATTTTTGAAAAACAAGCTTAAAAATATTAATTTTATTTCTCCTTGTTTTGTATTATGTGTTAAAATTAGTTTTTTTTTTTTAATCATTGTATTATTCAGGGATCTCCAGAGAAAGAGAACCAATATATAATATGTATTATATAATAGATATAACATGTATAATATAATATAATATATAATAATATATAATAATTATATATATATATGTATATATATATATATACACACACACAGAATAAGGAATTGGATCACACAATTATGGGTGCTGGCAGGTCTAAATCTGAAGGATGGAGAATGGTCCAGCAGGCTGGAGGCCTATAATGGCTGAAAATCTTGCTGTATAACGTGGGGAACAAAGTCAGAAAGAGTTCCATATTAATATCCTGTCCTGTGTATTTTATATACATTATATTAAATATGATTGAATACAAAATGAAATTTAAGTATTAATTTATAGTTACATATATAAATATATATTATATTACACCTGTATGTCTTAACTGATCACTAATATTAATTATTATTACCCCCATGGGGTGGTAAGGAGATTAGCACATTATTGTACCCCCATTGGGGTATGATATATATATTTTTTTCCTAATACTCATTTTTGTTAATTATTTAGTAACTACACATCTAGTAATGGTTAAATAATTGATTTGTCATCATTAAGTATTATGTATTTGAAATCATGCTAAAGAATATGAGTAAAACTGAAATTTCACTTCCTCACACCTTCTCTCCACAGTGGTTTATTAATCTTAGTCATTTTTGTTATTCCCACTTTGTTGAGGTTTCATGAAGTGATTCCCAAATAATAGTGAATGCTCAGCACTGTTACTTTTCTAAGTATCTTAATTTTTTCTCTTGGTTGCTGGACTTGGTCACTTTAAATAGATTTAAAAATATTTATCTACTATTACCATAATTAGCCTAGCAGGTTCTTTCTTGGTGCTTTCGAAGAATTTCATTGTCACTGATTCTTCTAACAGTGACTTCTCATCCTAATTTCTCCTTACAATAACACACACACACACACACACAGTCATACACATATCATTGTGGCTTGTTTTTTTTTCTGATAATTCCATGAATATTCATTAATGTAAGTAAGAATACCTCACATAGACAGATCTTTATGTCAGTTGTTCTATTATTTCCTTTTCCTCATCTTCATAAATACAAATTACATGTGTTTGGGGCTTTCCTTTTCTGTCTTATATAAATAATATTTTATTTTATAACTATAAACTTTGTGTACCTTCCCAGTCCATTTACTTACCTTTTAAAGGCTTATTCTCTATGTTCTTGCTTCTTCTTCTTCTTCTTCTTCTTCTTCTTCTTCTTCTTCTTCTTCTTCTTCTTCTTCTTCTTCTTTTTTTAGAGAATTTATTTTATTTTATTTTATTTTTTAGTTGAGAGAGAAAGAGCGAGCACTCATGTGAGAGCAGGGGGAGGGGTGAAAGGAGAGGGAGGAAGAATCTCAAGCAGACTCCCTGCTGAGCTCAGAACCCATAGCAGTCACAAACTCAGGACCCTGAGATCATGACCTAAGCTGAAATTAAGCATCCAAAGCTTAACTGACTGAGCCACCTAGGTGCCCCCATGCTTCTTCTTCTTCTTTTTTTTTTTTCTTAATCAGAATATATTGTCCTTTCTGGTGTTTCAAATATTACCTTTATTTATATACTCAGTTGTTTTGTTTTTTTGTTTGTTTGTTTTTTTCCCATTACCATCCTGTTCTATTTGGCTTATGGTTCTTCTCATATTTTATCATTTATTTTAGTTTTTGACCTTTTATTTGAGCTCTTGTTTCTATCTTTAATTTTTGATATCATTTTACACTGTATATGTTCTGTGCCTTTTGCTTCTTACCTTATGTTCTTATGTCATACAGACATAGGTTCTTACATGCTTTTATTCACTCATCCTATGAGTTACTTGAAGAATTGATTTGGGGGTTGGAACGGGGGTAAAATAAAAGAGCAAACTTGTGACCTGAGATGTTAGGAACACTGCATATATTAATTTCTCAGAACTTCTTTTCAAAACTCTTATGCAATCTGCCCTGGTAGTACATCTGTGATCATAGTTCTCAGCATTTGGTATGTCCTCTATCAGAAAAATCAACAACGCTCTGCATGTCCTGTGTTTTTTTTGTTTGTTTGTTTTATTTCTGTTTTAGCCATTGAGTGGCAATTTAGATTCATTTATTTTTTTCTTCTTCAGCTGGCTGTAATTGGCAGCTGATGTTCTCTTCCCCACACTGTCACCTGCCACACTGAGAGCTTGCTTCTCTGTAAGGAGTTGTGCTACGTGCCTCCTCATCTAGGTGAACCAACTCTTTCTCAAACTTCACCTTTAAAAATAAGCCAACATTATTGACTTGTGGAAAATTTTGCATCCATCCAAGACTTTTAGGGGCGGGTTTCTTTGTTCGACATCATCTTTGACTAGATCCATGTATCATTAAATTAACTTTGGATAATGATTCAGGGTTGTTGTAAATGCTTCTTTCCTTCAGTTTATTTCTCTGTTCTTGGTGTGCTCTGTGTTTTTAAAGAAATGAAGCAGATAGTATGTAAATGGGTGCAAATTTTTTAATAAAGTAAAAGTTACAATTGGATCTCATTTTATTGAGATTATTTTTGTGACAAATTTTTTAATAAAGTAAAAGTTATAATTGGATCTCATTTTATTGAGATTATTTTTGTGACAGAGTGGAGAAAAGTTTAGAATGGGAGCAAATAAAAAAGACAATTTAAGTCTCAAACACTGTATAATAAAATATGAGTCATTTTTTAGAAGATAGAAATTCTTCATCTGTAAACCTAAGTTGCATAAGGACAATGGTTTTATTTTTTCTACTCTCTGCTTTGGGCCGATCACCAAAAAAATAGAAAGACTTCAATAAAATTATTTTAAGTGAATGAATAAATTTATTTTAATTTTTTCAAATATAAGTTGGAACCCTTTAGCATTTTCAGAAAAAAAATTATTTAATCAATATGGAGTCTGCAGTTCTTTGTATTATAATGTCATCATTCATACGACCCTCATAGGGAGTTTCCAGAAAAACTCTACATGGTAAATAATCAGTTTCTAACAGAGATAATACACTGGCCCAACATCCGTTGTCATTGGAGTTTTCAGTCCTATTATTACTCCCCTTAATGCTTTCTTGGAAATAACCAGACTTTTGCTTTAGGAAGGGTGTTGTATCCTTGATTTGTGGTCAGTTATTTTTTTAGTATGCTATCCCAAATTCTTTTTATAATTTTAATTGGCCTCTTTAAATTCATTTTTATTTTCCCTATTTAAAAAAAACTGATTTGGGGCATACAAAGTCATCAGCTTCAAACAGTATGAGTGTGAAGTAAGTTTTCTGCTGACCATTCATCATACATCTTGCATCTGCGATGCATCAAAATGCACTTTAGAAACCAAGTTGAAGTATCTCCACTCATCACTGTAGTAATTTGAGAAACATACATAGTAAATACTTTTTACAAATAGGAAGACATATACATGTTCAAACAAATAAAAATATCTTTTTAAAAAAATGAGAAAGAAATTCCTCAGGTTTCTGACCATGCGTAGAAATTTACCTGCAGGACTGGTTTCCTCTGAGGATTTCCTCCTTGGCTTGCAGATGGCTACCCTCCTGCCACCTCTTCACAAGGTTGTCCTTCTGTGCATGCATGCTGCCGGTGTCTCTCCATATGTCCTAATCTCCTCTTTTTATGAGAGTGCCATGCATACTGAATTAGGGCCCACCCTTATGGCCTCACTTCAACCTGACTACCTCTTTGAAGGCCTTATTCCCAAATACTATTCCCTCTGAGGAACTGGGTGTGAGAGCGTCAACATTTGAATTTGGCAGATGGAGAAACACAACAGAACAGCATGTGAGGAATTTTTCTAAGGAATGTCCTAGAAATCAGCATCTATGGAAGGGAGAAGGAGCAGGACTGGGCAGAAAGACACTGTGAGTTGTTGCATTGCAGTCCTGAATGATAGCCTTGGTTACCCCAGGAGCAGTTTCAAGGCATATATGCTTCACCCATGAGACCTGTTTGTATTGGGTCAAAGGGACCAGGCTTTATGACCTAATTTGATCAGTCTTGAGATGTGTGGACCTCAAGACTCACATTACTTATCTGCAATAAAGACATTCTCTGATGGGGCTGAGATCAGGAGGCTGTCTGCTGACAGCATTCCCAGGATTTGAGGCACAAAGACCTACCTGAAAGCAAAATATGGTGGCGTGTCACCTTGTTCATCACAGTACCTTTTCTGTGAGGCTTCTTCCATTTAATTTAAGCAGATTATATTTACAAGTGCAATTTTCCATGAGAGAATCCAATACACAAAAACCTTGATTGAGCATTTTCAGAAATACTTAACTTTCTTGTTTTTAACAGGTGAAGAGGAAAGCATAAACTATTTCAGGTGGTTAAATAACATAATGGAGATGTGATTTATTAAGCAATAGTTAGTCTAAAAAAAGTGCATCAATATTGTTTACAAAGACATTTCTACCATATCAATAGTTTTCATACTAGAGAGACTCAAAATCAAGATTTAATTTAAAAAACAGTTATTTCATCAGGTAATCAGCATAGCTAGAGGTAAAAAAAAATTCTGACATTACACATTACCCACAAATTCTGAAATAGAGCCTCAAATAGCATGAAGAATTTGGTTTCATATCCCCTTAAATCATTTCTTATTATCTCTTGGAAATTCTTGTAAGACCAATCAGCACTAAGTTCTCAATTCTGAAAACAGCATGGACTTTGCTTGGAATTTCCAGCACATAATTAATGGGTCAGTTATAAACACAAAGCCGACTCAGTTTGTATTATCTGAAGACAGTTTGGAATGGCAGGTGTTTACTACTTCCTTACATCTCTAATCATTCTTGGCTTGATGCTTTAATGCCTGAAACTGCATATAATGACAATTCCTGTTGTGAAAATGCCACAGAAATATTAGAAGGCAAAGGCATATTTGCAGAGACAACAGAAAACAGTGGGAAAAAAGTCAGTATATTTCTAACAAATTTGCCTAAACTGTGATTTTATAGCAAGATGAACAAAATGGGAAGTTCCAAAAGGAAATTTATTTTCTTATCCTATTATTAATAGAGAAAAGAGTTAAATTGCCTCTTTCCTGTCCAATTTCTAATGATGTATATTTTGAATTATGGAGGATAAGGCAACATGTTCAGTTTCACTGTAATAAATCAAATATTCAGTAGTGGTGAATTTGATTAGTGTGGTCATGAGTAGATGTGCTGTGTGCTGTCATGCCTTCAGACTCCTCAGGCTGTTCATTCTTTCATATGATTTCTTTAGTTTCTTTCTTTTTAAATTTAATCCGTCAATTTTTAAATGACATCTCCACTTCACTTTTTTAACCTACTTTTTAGGACTATATTGTGGGAAGGATTGCTTTATTATATCCCCCCAAATAAATGCTAATTAGAGAAGAGGATCATAAGGTTACAGATATATGCATGCATATAAGGAGTTAGTAAAATTTAGCATTTACTGTCATACAATTTATATAACGTTTAACTATAAAAGTTTGGTAAAAGTTATTACAAACAGTTAAATTCTTTCAAAGCAAAGGACATTTGGTTCAGGTCAACTTTCATAAACATAAATGTGCAATTCAGTGATATTTGATAAATTTCTTAATTATAGTTTATGGACATATTTATTAGGGTTGGCTTGGACACAATAGTGATGGTTACACTGACTTCACAAACATAAATATAATAACCAATATGTTTACAAAATAGCAATACTTGACCCAATGCTTGTGTTTATTGTGGGCCAGTTAAAATATAAAAGTGAATATACAAATTATAATTTGATAGAGTTTATAAATAGCACTAAGATCCTTCTACTTTAAACTAGAGGTAGTAGGGGCGCCTGGGTGGCTCAGTGGTTAAGCATCTGCCTTCAGCTCAGGTCATGATCCCAGGGTCCTGGGATCGAGCCCCGCACTGGGCTCCCTGCTCTACGGGAAGCCTGCTTCTCCCTCTGCCTCTCTCTCTCTGTCTCTGTCTCTCATGAATAAATAAATAAAATCTTTAAAAAAAAAAAAAAAAGTGAAAAAAGTTCTCAATACCAAGAAGAAATTGAGCTTAGAACTTTGATCCTGGTTAAGTAAATTATCCTCTACCAACATAACTTTCAAATAAAAACACAAACTCTGCGTAAATGTGTTTTTACTTGTTCCATTATAATATTGTATATACCCTGTGGTTTCTCTCTATGTACAAAACACTAATTTCCTTAATGGCATGTTGTCCAGAAATACGAAAAAATCCAAAGCCAACTGTTCTCTACGTTAAGTACTACAAAGGTTTAATACAAATCACCTCGATTGCTTAATCTTTTCATGAAATTGCAAATGTTAAAAACTGTGCTATTGTCTCAGGAATTTACATTTTACTAACTGAGCAAAGATAAGTGAGAGAGAGAAAAATATAACCTCTACTAACATGTAACCAAATGATCAAAAGTGTGGATTTGAGTCATTATAAAGAACTATAGCTTCAGGTGTATCTTAGATGTTAAACTTGACTGAAGGAATAACTCCCCTTTGCTTTCCCACTTGGTTGCCTGAGACACTAATTCTCAGCTCTGAAGATTATCTCACACTCCAGTGGCTTTGGTGCCTTCATATAATCATCTGCTGTGAACTTTTTCTGCACTTCACAGATACGCTGTAGGGAACAGAGCAGTCATAAAGGATAAAAAACTATAAAGGGCGAGAGCTAGCTTCATCATAATAGCTACTATTTAGATTTCAAACAAACTCCCACAAATTTTATTTTAAGCAGAATTCAAAAAGAATGCAGATTTGCAGTCCAGGGATTCCCCACCCGTGCCCCAACTGTATTCTTTAAAGATAAGTGCACTGGTTCTTGTGTGGTCAGATACCGTGGGTAAAGGTGTCAAAGAGCTTCTTGCTTCTTCAATATTGACAAGTATTATTTAA
The DNA here is from genome assembly GCF_011800145.1 of Mirounga leonina. NCBI lineage: Eukaryota > Metazoa > Chordata > Mammalia > Carnivora > Phocidae > Mirounga > Mirounga leonina. The sequence goes on from NW_023270454.1 coordinate 51,755,410, forward strand.
TCAAAATGTGAGAAAGCAGCTTGAAGTGTATATTAGAAAAGAACACACACATATAATTCCCCACAAAGTATTCTAAATTAAAGTAGGTGAAGACTTTCAAACAAATATATCACTATTATTCCCATGTAACTTTATAGTTCACCAATAATCAAATTCATGTTCTTACCATTTATGTATTATGACATGGTAGGTTTCTAAACCTAGCGCATACCTGCAGGCAATGAAAATAAATATGTTCGATTAAACTCTTTCTTGAGCACTTTAATGATTTTAAGCAATGGACCAACTATTCATATCAATAAGCATGCAGAAAAAAAAAGGATTTATACTACCAAATTATGCAGTGAAAGACATTTCAGGGGAATCAGCTGTAGAATTATTAATAGTGATTAAAAAGTGCAGTTATGTTATGGCTGAGCTTCTATGTGTATGCAATACATAACTAAAACAACAACCAAAGAGAAAACAGTAATAAGAAAAAAGGATCCCCTTTATTAATAATATACCTTATAGCGAAGAAATGTATAAACCTATTTGAAGCAAACTTTAAAAATTTGACCAAAAGAATAATAAAATGTCTACATCAATGAAAAGACCTACTTAAAATACTTTAAAGTATTTAAAATTATAATACCCATTCCCCCCAATATATCTAATATCATCCTAATTAAAACCCCCAAGTATGTTTCAATAAAACTTTAAAAGACGAGTCTAGGGGCGCTGGGGGGCTCAGTTGGTTAAGCATCTGCCTTCGGCTCAGGTCATGATCCCAGGGTCCTTGGACTGAACCCTGCGTCAGGGTCCCTGCTCAGTGGAGAGTCCGATTCTCCCTCCCCACCCTCCACTCATGCTCTCTCTCTGTCTGAAATAAATAAATAAAATCTTTAAAAAATCTAAAAACCTAAAAAATATCTTAAGAAAAAGACAGACATAATTCTTAATAATATTCAAGAATATACTTAAAATGTATTTGTTGTGTGTATAATAAAAGGATGGGATCTGATTTATGAACAAAACTAAATGAAAATGTAAACTTGTTTTTGCACCTTCTCTTTTTTTCCAGAGATATATTTGTAGATGTATTAAGCAATTTCATCATGTTTAAATGTTTATGATTTCATAATAGACAATTTTTGCCTTGAAGATTAAGTCCCTTACCATTGTATTCTTTCTCAATATGTTCATGACAGTTTTGAGAAACACTTGCCAGGCATTTTGTGGAATGTCCTCAGTTGGGGTTTGTCTGATGTGTTTTGTGATTAGACTAAGGGATGGGTTTTGGAGAGGACTACAGAGGTAAAGGACCATTCCCAACACATCATCATTAGGGTACATACTAACAGCATGATTATTACTGTTTATGTTGACCTTGATCACCTGACTTATTATTTTTGTTGTATTTCTTGAGTGGAGTTACTCATTTTTCTCCTTCAGTTTTTAGGAGAAAGTCACTGTGCACAGCCCACACTCAATGGAGGGGAAGTATTGCTCCTTCTCCTTGAGAGGGCACTGCCTATATAAATTACTAGGATTTTTTTTTTTTTTTCTGTATGAGAGATTTGTCCATTCTATTCTACTTTTTTAATCATTTGCTTATATCAGTGATATATTATTTATGTCATTTCTCAAATTCTTCCAACAATAAGACAGTTTTTCATTTGATTCCTGTATCCTTTGACAAACCCCCATTACTGTGTTTTATTTGTTTGGGGCACTTCCTCACTGTCTGACTACACTTGTATATCCTGACGAGCTAGAGAGGGTCAGCTGCCTATATGTCCAACAACTGGATTGATGCCTTTGTCAGGCATATGAGTTAGGCCACTGTAGAAAGGTATTTTTATCAGATGTCCATCTCATGACTGGACACTACAGGAGCAGGACAAGTCTAAGGTCAAAAAGACAGACATTTATTAGGAACTTCTATGGGGAGGCCTTCCACTTCCTTGAAAATTAAACTTAATGGCCTGACCTTTAGATATTAATGTGACTGCAGCTTTAGGAATTTGACCAAGTTGCATATATCATACATGTTTGCCAGGGGAGGGGGCATCATGACCTTTGCATTGTGACTTCTGATCACTGTCTAGTTGATGAGATGATTGTTACTCAACTTCTCTAATCCCCTAATGATGGCAGGCTGATTCCCGCAGGGATGGGGGAAAGTTTGGGTTAGGCCAGATGCAATGTCCACACAAACCAAGGCATATTTAGAACAGTCACTTGCCAAAATAATAATAATAATAATAATAATAATAATAATAATAATAATAATAAATTGTAAAAAAGAAACACTCATTTGCAGGGAGTGGACCAAATATACTCAATTTGCCAATTCCTTATTGGTTGGGAACTTTGGTGGATGGCCCCAGACTCATTTGGCAGTTGCCTTGGGTGTTGTTTACAACACAAAGGAAATGATGTTACTGCATTAAACATGCCACTGTATTCCGAGGGCAGTCAGCATCCTTGGCAATACATCAGCTCACCTGGGCACTGAAATGACCACTCTTTCTATGCACCGATCTGCCGTATCAACTGAAGGGTCAGTTGCTAGGGCTCATACCCAAGCTAGGGGATCAGTTTCTTGATTGCCAGGGGGTATCAATGCCTTCTATGTTGGGACATGAAAAACAGTGAGGCCTGCCTTGAGTTCTAAAATGATATATAATTGATAACTAGCATGTTTGGCTGAATAAAATATTTTTATACTGCCTCTCAAGTGCTAGATAGGGATCGCCTCCATAAGTGCCTTCTTGTGGAATTTTAAAATGTGATTCTATTTTTAATAATTTCAAAACAGATACTGACTGTGAATTTACATGTCAATTATTATAGGCTGAAGAATGAAAACTGGTATATTGATACTTAACCATATGTTCACAAATAAAAAATGCTACTAGGGATTCAACACTCTGTAACACTTTCTCCTGGAGCATAAAAGCTAAAATTGGACATGAGATCTCTATGCAGATAAAAATAATTTAAAAAGAACAGAGTATGAAAAATTATATGAGAAGCACACAGTATAGGGAATTCAATACATAAACAGGTAGCATCTGCGCAGAGTTCAGAAGAAGCCATTGAAGTTACTGAGACTAAAAACTTAGAATTGATCGGTGAGAAGACACTGTATTTCATGAAGAGTAAAACTCTGGAGGACACAGTCAAGCATCTTGTGAGATAAGGTATGACTTGATTTTAATAATTTCAAAATGCAAATGTGAAAAACACAAGCAGATTGAACCAATGAGTTTTAGACTCTGAGATTTAACTGAGTAAATCAAAATTCACTAATTCTGATGAAAAATAAATAACAAAAAAATCATAAGAGTTTCAAAATAGCCCACACTGATATCTTCTGCATTTGAAAAAGATTATAAAAGAGCTGTTTCATAACTTATCATAAACACCCCAAGAGCCTACACTTCATTTTATGTCTGATTATAAGAATATCTGCATGTATAATTCTCCATTGGCAGTAACAGATTGGTTTCAGAAAGCAAGAAATTAATAGCAAACAAAGAAAACACATTCAAATCCCTTGCCACTAAAATCAATAAACTGACCAATTTTAAAGCTGAGCTGTTTTATTATGTGGTAATGAAGTTTATTTAGATTTTTGGCAACCACATTATAGCTCAGGGATTTATCAACCACTCTAAAACAAGGATATTTACATACTTCTTTAACTAACCCAATTAGTCTTCAGACAGAAATAGCCATTTTTTTCCTTTCAAAATTTAGTTTTTAAATCTTAATTCTGTTCACTCTTCTTAGTCTTACTGAATAGTTAGGCCTTTAATCTTAGTGTTCGATAGGAGAAAAAAAACTAGCATACCTTTTTTTTTCTTCTAGTATACATTTTCTTTTAAAAAAATAACATCATTAAATGTCTGGATTCAGTTCTATTAAATCAATGCAGCTAAATTTTAATTATTAGCATCACAAGCACACATTATTGCCAAGGGCTAGAAATCAGAAAACTAATGATTTTACAGGTTAAAACATAAGCAGAAGTGCAAATTCCTGCTTATATTGTAAGAATGTCATGTATCTGTTATTCCATTCTGTCATAATTGTATAGTGAATAATTAGGTGTTTATGAAAATACAAAGTCTAAAATTATTTTTAAATGAATATTATCAAAAGACAAATTTAATCATTCAAGCTGGATCACTAAATATGGATATTTTGCATAGTACTAAGTAAGTACATAGCTAAGTATGTACCTACCACATGGAGAATCTGGTTTCTATCATTGAGCTTTTCTTGACATGTCTTTTATCATATAACCTGGAAAGATGAAAATTGATTCCAACCTAGTCAGAGATGCCAGTGGACCATAATCATCTCCCTTTCTCTCCTTTTTCATTGTCATGGCCCTGGTTTAACATTTTGCAACTTGTAGCATACCTGTTGTCACATATTTTAATCTTTATCTCTTTTTTTTATCTACATCTTCACCTGGTGGCCAGGCAGAGAATTTTGTGTCATCACCTGGAATGAAGACTGGGGCCTAGCCTCTGCCTGTTTTGGCTAAACAAGTATCTTTGTTACCAAATCCTCAGGGAATCTACTCTTATCCTGACACATGTTGGATCTTACTGTTTTTTAGTGATAATCCTGTGGTTTAAAATCCATTTTACCTCCATTAGCTCAATGAGGAAGTAAAGGCTCACAAATGTTTTGTGTCCAGTCCAAGTATAACTTGCATCTGAGCAAAAGATACAACATTTAAACATATATAAAGACAACCATAAAAAATTATAACTATGTACCATGATGGATGTTAACTAGACTTACTGTGATGATCATTTTACATTATGTACAAATATCAAATCACCATTGTACATTTGAAACTAATATGTTATATGTCAACTACACCTTAATAAAAAGTAAAAAAGATAACCAATTTCAGTATCAATCAAGAAATATAATTAAAAATAATCAAATAGTATTTTTTTATTATTAGATTTATAAAAGTCTTGAAAAATCTGTTTTTGGTGACCATTTGGTAGAATCAGCATCCTCATTTATTATGTTGTGGAAATGGAAATCAGTACAATTTTTTGGAAGGAGAATTTGAAGATTCTCATGAAAATAGAAAAAAGTACTTATGTCCTTTCACCCAGCAGTTTCATTTCTGGAAATATTTCTTGTAATATATTCACAAAAGTATATTATGTATATTTATGTCCAATTAAAATTGTATCATTTTATTAAAAATGATTTTTTATTTTAAACAATTACTTATATGAAATGTTATTAAAATTTTTTAAAAAGGAAACAACAGATATAGAATGTGTTTTTATAAATCCAAAAATAAATGGTTCTATTTAAGACATGAAGTGAAAAGAAAGCCTAAGTTTCCAATGAAAGAAGCTTTCTATTTTTATTCAATAACAAATACTTCATATTGTTTGGATTTTACAAGAAATGTGTATTCTCTATTATTTGCAAATAGTTACAGAAATAAATATATCTCAAAATAATAGATATAAACAAATATTGTGACCCTAAATTATTAAAAATGTATGTATTGCTAAGTATAATATTACACTGGGTTCATACACTGAAGTAAAAATGAAGAACCCAGAAGAAATAATCAAGCTCTAATATATGTATATATTATCATACACACATATTTATATTTTATATGCATATATTCTTATGTGTAGATTTTATATGTATATGTGTGTGTATATATACATTCTTAGAAGTATATGTATGTGTATATGTGTACTCTTAATGCTTGAACTTCTAAGAGAGAGGAGTGCCAAAACTACAACAAATTGAGTAATTCAATAAATGATACTTAATGGCAGTAAATTCATTGAACAATCCATTTCCCCTCCTCCTTCCTTGTACAGTCTTGTATATTATATCTCTATTTTATGTGCCCAACAACACAGTTTATGGATACTGTTTTTTTGCAATATTTTGTTGTTTTAAATTGGTTAAGAGGAGCAGTAAGAAGAAAATTTTAGGCTTTTACAACTATGTACATCAACATACTATCTTTTTTTTTAAGGACTTTATTTATTTGACAAAGAGACAGCAAGAGAGGAACACAAGCAGGGGGAGTGGGAGAGGGAGAAGCAGGCTTCCCACTGAGCAGGGAGCCTGAAGCGGGGCTCGATCCCAGGACCCTGGGATCATGACCTGAGCTGAAGGCAGATGCTTAACGACTGAGCCACCCAGGCGCCCAACATACTATCTTTTCCAATCATTTTAGATGAATGTCTTATTGCTCTAATTTAAATTTTTAAATAATCTTATATAAAAACAAGGTTATATCTCTCCAAAATATTATGGAATTATTTAAATACTAATTTGATAGGTAAGCTTACTTTATGGTTACTATATAAAATTTTAAATATTTATACTTAATTTTAGTTATTCAGAAAATCACTATTCCTTGTTATTAATCAGTATAGATAAAGCTCACTAATTGAAATTAAATGTGCTTTTCAAAGTGCTTTAGGTACAAATTTAAGTGTTGAGTCTAAATTCTAAAGGTCTTTCCAGCTTTATTTTTCAGTGTATGTAACTGTAAATATAAAATTAAAGCTTTGATTTGCCAACTCTACCTAAATACTGAGCATTTTTATATGTTTTATAATAAGTTCCACTGTCCCAATGCCAACATTGAATTTTTTTTTTAAATTTTATTTTTATTATTTATTTGACAGAGAGACACAGCGAGAGAGGGAACACAAGCAGGGGGAGGGGGAGAGGGAGAAGCAGGCTCCCCACAGAGCAGGGAGCCCGATGTGGGACTCGATCCCAGGACCCTGGGATCATGACCCGAACTGAAGGCAGACACTTAACTGACCAGGCCACCCAGGCGCCCCTGCCAACATTGAATTTTAACTTATTTTGATTCTGAGAATTTTGAGGTATACATGATTCTTTATTTCTCTTGTTACAAATAAGTACCACTTTAAATGGCCCGTGAGTTTAAAATTTTGCTACAAGGCTCACAGCTTTAGAAATATTGGGGAAGTTTGACAGCAACCTGTTTAAGTGCTGGTGGGGTTTGCAAAACTCAAGGAGCTGTGAAAGTCTGAGATTGAAAGAATTTCCTATGAACTGCTGGGGGAAGATAGGGCAGTTTCACACACCTTAAATGCAGATATGAATTGTAAGTCTTTGGTCACAGGCAGCATTATTCACTTGCAAAATTTCTTCTATTTTTCAGCCTAGAGAGCTGGTTTTCTAGTTGTTTGTGTTTTCATATGGCTATTATGAACTAATAAATTCTCTGTGTATAAAATTGTGTATCGTGATTAATAAATGTTAACATAAGCAATAACACTTTTAAAGTTGACTATAACTCTGTGAATGGTATTTATTTTACTGATGGGTAAGAAAATATTGTTTTCCTTTCCATTTTCAATTTTTGCTAAAGCACTGAGATTCCGTTCTGAAATAAGCAGCATGTATTGTCCCTTATCTCTTCAAATCTGCTCTGCAGCATGCCTGCACATGCAAAATGTATTTCCCAGGACACCCTTTGATGCATGAGGCACATAGGAAAGTGCTATTTAGCCATTAGAAATCTTTATTTTTTCTTTAAAGAAAGCAATTTATAGCATTTCAATTTTAAATGTTTGATAGTGGCATAATCATGTTCTCCCTATTAAAGCAAAAACTAGTAACAAATAAGTTTGCCTTTAAAAGGAAAGCTGACAAAAAGCCATTTATTTTACCAGAGTTTGAGGATTATTTCCTATACTCCCCAGAGATACAAATATGCTTATTTTGTAGTTCTAATGCAAAATCGTGCTCTCCTGCCACTCAGAATCTATATTATGAAGATGCTTGCATTTTTAAAGCAGTATCTATATACCTAGAGGCTAAAATATGTTCTTTAATTCCACCTGAAATAAAATGTCTAACAGTCTTTGAATGAATTCAAAATACCTTTTGTATAAAGATAATTAAAAATAGTGAAGATGATGAACTGAGCCACCAGCCTGGAATAACAGCGGTTTATATTCCATGAAAGCTTTCTTAAAATTCCTAAATAATTTGAAATATATATTGAAATAATGTATAACCATGTGAACATTGATGAGATATACAGGGAATTATTGATATTGTTAGTAGATCCCAAGTTGAGTTACATCATCTAAGGATGCAAACAACAATTTGTAGCCAAACATAGTGAATGCAGTGATGCTTGTTGTTTGTCATGTCTTCAGTGACTAGTATTAGTGGAAAAGGAGATACTGATGAGGAATGTGAGTGCCATTACTTCGCCCTTTGCCTTGAAGACTTTGGCCAATTCCCAACTCAGAGGAATGGCATCAAGGCAAAAATATGGTCTCCTTGGGTTGGAAAGTTAGTCAACAGAATTAGTGCTAGCAGCTGCCCAGATGGCTGGTCCTCAAGCAGCACAATCCTAGAAAAGTGCACAACAGAGAAGTGAACCTCAAAATCTGCATGCAATTTTCCCCTTCACCTTTTCCCCCTGAACTTTAACCTGCCTGTGTTGAATGGGGCCAGGTTCCAAGGCTAACATAAGACAGAATTAACAAAGATCCTAAATATGTGGGTAGATATTTCAGCAGTTGGAATGTATAGGGAGACGAGTTGGAATTCGGGACCATCCGGCGTGGAAGAGCGCTGGTAAATACTCCAAAGTTTTATTTACTCTGATCTTAGAGATAAGACAGTCTGCATTGCAAAAAAGCTACAAGAAGTTCTTCAGGATGAATGAAAATGAAACTAGATGAAAGCTCAGATTTGAAGGTAGGAATAAAAAACAATAGAAGGAGTACATATGTCCATGCACTCATCTAATAATTGAACCCTTCTAACACCCCTTGTATCTCTGTACTTGGAGTTCCTACCATGGTACTACTCGATATAGAATAAATAGAAATGACCCAGTAAAAATCTTTGTACACTGACAGTTTGTACACAGTGGGGTTGTGGATGATTAGTGGTGGGCATTTAGTAAGAGGAGAGGTTGCTGCAGCGTGAAGAAAACAATGTGAGTTATGCCTTGTGGGATGGGTGGGGTGTACATGAGGAGAGAGTACAGGGAAGGACAGGTAGGCAAGAAAGAATTTATAAAACCGTGACACTTATAGGTGTACAGGGGTTGCGAAACAGTCTGAAAAGAGAACAGACTTACTCAGGGAAAAGGGAGGACTGGCAGTTGAAAAAAGTAGAGGCCTCACTGATGAATTCTCCCTACATACGTGAGTTCTGAAGTTTGCAGCATGTCCACCAGACATTGTGGGCACCAGACGCTTATTTCAAGGGATGCCTGAAAGCACGTACTTATCAAGAACGGCCTACAGTCTGGATATATTATGTGTTTCACCTACATATGCTGCTATTTTCATAGGTATGTACATATTGCAGTGATTTATTTAATTAAAATTACTTAAAATAGTGCTTTCTAAAGGAAAGATTATTTACCTCAGGGATGCTATGACCCCACTGGGGTGCTGAGAAAAACTCCAATGCTGAAGAAAATATCAAAACTTTATTGTTTTATTGTCCTTTTAAACTTTCAACTTGGGATTTATTTTAATGTTTATAATAGTAAGTAAAATACATATCTATTTTATAAATGAAACTTTATATTTAATACAATAAATCAAATAACTGATATGTATAATAAATTAAATTGATTTAAAAATTAAATACATATTGTGCAAATGGCAAGATTTCATTCTTTTTTATGGCTGAGTAATAGTCTAGTGTGTGTGTGTGTGTGTGTGTATGTATATATATATCATATCTTCTTTATCTTTATCTATCTATCATCTATCTATATCTTCTTTATCTATCTATCTATATATATCACTTCTTCTTTATCCAGTCATCTAGACCTAGAGGATATAATGCTAAGTCAAGTAAGTCAAAGAAGGACAAATACTACATGATTTCACTCAGATGTGGAATTTAAGAAACAAAGCAAATGAAAAAAACAAACGAAAAAAGAGATGAACAAAAAAAAAACCCTGATTCTCTTGCTGTTGGTGGTGGTGGTGGCTATTTGGTGGCAGCGGGGGGTTTGACTCTTAAATACAAACTGGTGGGTGAGGTGGGTGGGGGGATAAGTGAAATAGATAATGGGGATTAAGAGTGTACTTATCTTGGGCACTTGGATGGCTCAGTCGGTTAAGTGGCCAACACCTGATTTCAGTTCAGGTCATGATCTCAAGGTCCTGGGATCGAGCCCTGCATGGGGCTCCACACTCAGCAGAGACTCTGCTTGAGGTTCTCTCTTCCTCTCCCTCTGCCCCTCCTCCACAGCTCATGTGTGCGCATTCTCTCTCTCTCTAAAATAAATAAAATCTTAAAGAGTACACTTATCTTGATGAGCACTGAGAAATGTATAGAATTGTTGAGTCATATTGTACACCTAAAACTAATATAACACTGTATAGTAATTATACTTGAATAGAAAAAAATCCATATATATGCTTATTAACAGATCAGAGGACTAGCAAACAAGAAGAAAGTTCAGCAGAAGGTATCCACATAGAACCACAGAGAGAAAATTTGTGTGGAAAATATGGTAATGAATCTAAGAGTCATGTGGGATCCTAAAAGCAACCTGATATGTAATTAGAGAAACAGAAGAGAGGATGATGAGGGTAAGACAGAAGCATCATTCGAAGAAACTCTGGCTGAGGATTTTCTAAAATATAATAAAATACTTCAAATTAGTGTTACAAGCAATCCTACAAACTTCAAATGTGGTTGACATTAAGAAAATAACACCTACTGTATCTTAGTCAAACTGCTGAAAACTAAATAAAACATAATCTGACAGTAATAGAAAATAAGAACTACCTTAAATTCACAATCATGAGATTGACAACACACTTTTCAAAACAAGGGAAACCAGAAGGGAATGGAATGGAATGGCATATTTACAAGACTAAGAAAAATAATTCAGCGTAGAATTCTATACCAATTGAAAGCAAAATAAAGCTAGATTATGGTAAGTAAAGAGAAAGAAAGCTGGGCGAATTGATTACCAGTATACCTGCACTAAAGGAAGGGAAGTCGTCAGGCAGACAGAAAATGTTCCAAGATGGACTATGAAATTTCAGATGCAAACGAGGAGCATAAGAAAGAGTAAATATGTGAGAAATATAAGGAATATGATTTTTATAAACAAAATATAATAATACCTCCAAGTAAAAGTAGAATTAAAATGTATAACTAAAAAGGCCCAAAAATGAGACAGTTAAATAGAATTAAACCACAACACAATTTTGTATTGTTTTGGAAATAAGTCAAATTTATAATAGAAGTTGTATAGACGGCATGGTGCAATCTCCAGGGCAACCAGTGTAAGTATAGTAGAAGAGTGCATGAATATTACACCAATAGAGAAGAAAAAGAGTAGAAGTGATATTTGTATCGCCTAAGAGAAGGCAAGAAAAGAAAAATAAAGGAACCAAAAGAGATGAGACATAAAGGTAGAATCAAGTGGTACATGGAAACCAAATATATAAATAATTATATTAAATAGAAATTAATTATACCCTCCAATAAGAAAGAAAGAAAGAGAGAAGAGAGAGAGAGAAAGAAAGAAAGAAAGAAAGAAAGAAAGAAAGAAGAAAGAAGAAAGAAAGAAAGAAAGAAAGAAAGAAAGAAAGAAAGAAAGAAAGAAAGAAAGAAAGGAAGAAAGGAAGAAAGAGAGAAAGAAAGGAAGAAAGGAAGAAAGAAAGAAAGGAAAAAGAGATTTGGTATGGTAGGCTGGATGAACAACCTGCAACAATATCCAGGTTTTAATCTCTGGATCGGTCAATATTAGTCAATATGGCAAAAGGAACTTTTCAGATGTTAAGGATTTTGAGATGGGGAGATTACACTGTATTATCCTGGTGGCCTTTTTATTATTTTTTTAAGTATGCTCTGTGCCCAACATGGGGCTTGAACTCACTACCCCAAGATCAAGAGTGGCATTCTCTACCGTCTGAGCCAGCCAGCTGCCCCTCTGGTAGCCTTTTAATGTAAACACAATTGCCCTTTTAAGAACGAGGCAGAGAGAGTCTCTCTCTCTCTTTTTTTTTTTATTAAAGATTTTATTTATTTATTTGAGAGAAAGAGAATGAGAGAAAGCACATGAGAGGGGTTAGGGTCAGAGGGAGAAGCAAACTCTCTGCCGAGCAGGGAGCCCGAAGCGGGACTCGATCCAGGGACTTCAGGATCATGACCTGAGCCGAAGGCAGTCGCTTAACCAACTGAGCCATCCAGGCACCTGGCAGAGAGAGTCTTGACAACAGGAGAGAATAAGGCCATATGGTGATGCAAGGAAGACCAAGTGATATCATGTGGGGCCACGGGCAATGGAATGAGGAGAACCTCTAGAAGCTGGAACAACCAAGGAACAGATTCTCCCTGGAAGCCTCCACAAACACCAGCCCCTCCAGCACCTTCACTTTAGCCCCATATGACTGATTTAGACTTCTGCCCCCATAACGTAATAAAATAAATTTGTGTTGACTTAAACCATCAGGTTTGTGGTCCTGTGTTATAAGAGCCATAGGAAACTAAGACAATTGCATTAAAAAAATAAAGCCCGCTGTATTCTGTTAAAAGGAAAGCATTTTAAAGATAAGAATATAGTTAGATTTTACTTTTTATTTTTTTAAAGATTTTATTTATTTATTTATTTATTTATTTATTTGAGAGACAGAGAGAGAGCACTCGAGCAGGGGGAGGAACAAGAGGGAGGGGGACAAGCAGACTCTGTGCTAAGCAGGGAGCCTGACGCAGTGCTTGATCCCAAGACCCCGAGATCACAATCTGAGCCAAAATCAAGAGTTGGAGGCTCAACTGATTGAGCCACCCAGGAACAACTATAGTTAAATTTTAAATAATATACAAATATGAAGTCACTAAACAAAAAAGCAGAGTTCAAGTTAAAGGATAGTCCCAGAAATAGAGTATTATCATAATGAAACAGGGTCAATTCACAAAGAAGAAAAAGCAGTCTAAATATATCTAACAACAGATTTAAAATACATACAACTAAAGTTGACACAACAAAGAGAAATTATTAGGCAAAGATTTACTTAACATGGCAGAAATGCATCAAACAGAATGGAAGACTGATGTATTAAAATTCACTAGCATTAAGAATTTATGTTCATTAAAAGACAATAAATAAAAAGTATGTTTACCTACATAAAAAAAAAAAAAAAGACATTGAGTGAAAAATACAGAGTGGAGAAAAGTGCTCCTCTATAGAATACTCTTTTTAAAAGTGTTCCTACAAATTAACAATAAAAAGAAAGCATTAGCCTACACACCCAAAATGATCAAAAGCATAGCAAAAATGCATCTGGATTGGCACATGACATGTGTAAAGATGGGCAAACACCAGTAGTCTTCAAGGAGATGCAAATTCAAAATGAATACCACAACATACAGACTGAAAATTTTAAAAAGAGCCACACCAGTGCTGGCAGTAAGAATGTGGATCAAGTGGGGGCACCTGGGTGGTTCGGTCGGTTAAGCATCTGCCTTCGGCTCAGGTCATGATCTCAGGGTCCTGGGATCAAGCCCCGCATCAGGCTCCCTGCTCAGCGAGGAGCCTGCTTCTCCTTCTGCCCCTCCCCCCACTTGTTCTCTCTCTGACTCTCTCTCTTTCTCTCAAATAAATAAATAAAATCTTAAAAAAAAAAAAAAAAAAAAGAATGTGGACCAAGTGGAACTCACATACTTGGTTATGAGAGTGTTAAAGGGTATAGCCTTGTTGGAAATGTTTGATGGTGTCTATTAAACTGAAAATCAGACTACATTACAAACCAGAAATTCTTCTCTCTCTCTCTCTCTCTCTCTCTCTCTCTCTCTATATATATATACATATATATATGCCCAACAAAAAATGAGTGTACATAAACATCAAAAGATATATACAGGGGCGCCTGGGTGGCTCAGTCATTCAGCGGCTGACTTCGGCTCAGGTCGTGATCCCAGGGTGCTGGGATCGAGCCCCACATTGGGCTCCCTGCTTGGCAGGAAGGCTGCTTCTCCCTCTCCCACTCCCCCTAGTTGTGTTCCTGCTCTCACTATCTCTCTGTCAAATAAATAAATAAAATCTTATATATATATATATATATATATATACACACACATACAAACATTTCACAGCACCATTTATCCAAAATAGCCCCAACATGGAAATAACCAAAAGCACATCAGTGGATGGGAAACAAAGTTGTGTATTCCTACTATAAGATATTACTCAAAAGGGAAAATGAAAAAAATGGTGAGTCATACAAGATGGATGCATTTCACATGTTTAATATTAGATGCAAAAAAAGCCCAACATAAAAAACAGTACCTGCTCTTTATGTGTAATTCAAGAACAGGCAAAACCTGAAGGTATAGTATTAGACCTCATAACAAGAGTTATATTGTATGATTACCAACAGGTGCACAGAGGCTTTTTCTTGTGCTGGAAATATGCCATAGGTTAATCCTAGGTTTAGAAAAAATTCAATAAATTGTGTACTTAATATTTTTTAAATTTCTTGCATGTTTATGATATTTAACATTTTTATTATAAATCAGCTTTGCCCCCCAATCTAAAAAACATGCTGGATATAATTTTACATATTGCCTTCCAAAGTTAAAACACTACCATTCTAATCTATGACCTTTATTTTTTATTTCACAAACACTTAAATTACTAGGTTACCTAGCAATTGTTTTTGTGTTTTGTTTTTCTAATTATGGCACTTTGACCCTTGGATGTGAATTTAGCCCAGGCACCTAATATTGGTGATTTATATACTTGTCATATTTCTTCTTAAATTTCCTAGACTGTAAACTCCTTCAAGGAAAGAACTTGTTTATGCCTTTTTCTCTTGTGTTTAGCACACTGCTTTTCCCACAGAAGGGGCACTGGAAATGTGCATGGGAAGCTGAATGGAATTGAGTTCCTCCCACTCGTTCCCTGTGGTGTTATCTCCATCACATTACTGTCTTGGGTCTCAGTAATCTCACCAGTAAAATGGGAATAATAAGTGAAACTACTTCTTCATAGAATTGTTGTGAGAATAAAATAAGGCATGGGATGCATTTAGCAGGGTCTGGTGGTGCAGAGCTAAACACTTAAAAAAAAATGGTAGCTATAACACTTATTTATTATTAAGAAAGCCCTGCATGATGGTTTATGTGCCACTGACTCAGTTCAGAGGAACAAGAAGTGGGGATGGCAGACAAGTTTCTGAATTGGACAGGGTGGCATGTGGGATAGGAGATTAAGATTATTTTTGCATAAGGCCTGTGGCAGTTTAAGTGAGTCAGTGAGGACCATGGCAAAGCCTTCCTATGAGGTAGGTACTTTTGGCACATTGTCTGGCCAAAGGCCCGAGTAGGGTCTGAAACCAACTGATGTTCTCCTCCCAAGCCCTGTGCACCAGGCTAAGTCTTCAGGGTCTGAAGAAAGAACAACAAAGGAGGAGCCCTCTTCCTCACCGGCTCTCTTCCTCACCCCCACGGGGATGGTGCAGGTGCTGTCAAGGCCCTGGTGTCAGATCCCCAGCGAAAATGTTGAGGAAGGCATAGGGTACCTCACAATTGTTACGTTCTTTCAAAAGATTAATTCATTTAATCCACCTACCAACCCGGCAAGGTAGGTAAGTCCAGTATTCCGTTTTACTTATGGTCAAACGAAGGTACGGGAAGGTTAGGCAGTGGGTGCAGGGTCAGATTCCTTGGAAGCAACATAGCCGGGTTAAAATACTACACTTCGGGACTGGGTTCCAGGCTCTTACCAATGGCGTGCCTTTCCCTTTCTCATTCTCCACTCCCCTTACTCCATGCCCATTTATTATCAGTCTAGTTTCCTTTCACATTATTTCATAATCTGTTCATGTTTTTCTTTAAGTTTTCTCATTTTTAGTGGTTACCCAATATTCTATTGTTTTATTGTCAAGGATTACTATTTACTATAATTTTAAGTAACATTTGAAGAAAAGATTCCTGTATCTGCCCCAATTCTTTCAACTGATACACTGTGTGAAAATGACCAGCTACATCAAAATTCTAATAAAATTCGCATTGTTATTATTGATTATATCAGTAGCAATAATAATTGAGATACTGTGTAATGTAGTGGAAATATCCATTTATTTAAAAAGACTGTATGGTCCTTTCATATACTATTTGGTTATAAAATATTATAACAAGTTATTAAACACCTTGGATCACTCCCTCCTATATTTTTGTTGATATGAGTTCTGCCTATTTACTATAGTGATTCACAGATTTCTTTGTGATGTTCACAATGTCTAATGCACATGAAAGCAGTTTGAAGGTCATGATTGTGGTATGAAATCTATCTATGTGTTAGTAATACTATTATATTAAAGATACCAAATTATAGTAATCTTGATTATGAGTGGGGAGAATATTGTCTTTTTAAATCACCATTTCTCCTCCACCATCATCTCAAAACCACTTAAAGGAGTTGGGACCAGGCCTGACAGATCCTGCTGGAGCTGAAAGGAGAAGAAATTACCTTGTCACAGCTAGGGTTGAAAATGAGAGGGCAGCTGGGCAGGGTTGGGACCCTGAGGTATTATCATGTTATGCTGTGAATTGTAAAATCCCTAGTAAGTCATATTTTTTTGAAGATTTTATTTATTTATTTGAGAGAGAGAGAGCACAGAGGGAAAGGGAGAGGGGGAAGCAGACCCCCCGCTGAGCAGGGTGCCTGATGGGGGGCTCGACCCTAGGACCCTGAAACCATGACCTGAGCCGAAGGCAGATGCTTTACCGACTGAGCCACCCAGGAACCTGCCTAGTGAGTCATATTATTGTTAAATATTTCACAGGTTTTTCTGATTCAGTCACAAATACATAATTTTTCTAAAGAATGGCTGTCTTGGTTTGGGAGACCCATGTTCAGTTTAACATTTTTTTAAATTCTTTATGTAAAATTAATTAGTGGGAAGTTTATATAAATAAGAAATTGTCAAATTCCTTAGGGGTGGAGGTCAGCAGAGAAAGGGGAAATGAAGAACTCAAAACTGCTTTTGATTGTGCATATATTAAATTTTTATTAGTCATATTCTGATAGCTATCCAGGAGGTTCAAATGCCTAAACACTGAAGACAATTGTAAATATGCAATACAGTAAAAATTTTCATAAAAGGAACATAAATATCCTTTCAAAGAGAAAATCATGATCTACCCTGCTCTAATCAAGTCTGCATTGTTGCATAAAGAATGCTAAGCAGCTGAGTATGAGGAAATGTTGTTGAAAGAAAACCAGAGAAATTATTATGAAATGTTTTTTAAAAAACATTTTAATCCCTTGTTATTCAGATAAAAGTAATTATAAGTTATAATTTATCATTAGGGCAGAGTCTGTATTCTTACTAATGAAGTTCTGAAATGAATTAAAATTACTGGAAATGTATCTTCTTCATAAACAGTCATAGCTAAAAGAGATCTTTGTCTGGAGTGAATTTATAACCCTGAACTTCCAAATATATTAAGAATTTTGGGGTATTTTTAAAATTTTGAATTTTTAATATTAACTTCTCACTTATACAATGTTAAATATGGATATTTAATCTGAAGTATGCTTTTTTCAAAAACAAAATTGGCACTGTGATCATATTTCTTATAGTTGCAAATGTTTAAAGAAACAGTGGAAATGATTTGAATAGCATTTGAAAATGCGGAATAAGGGCACCTGGGTGGCTCAGTTGGTTAAGCAACTGCCTTCGGCTCAGGTCATGATCCTGGAGTCCCGAGATCGAGTCCCGCATTGGGCTCCCTCCTCAGCAGGGGGTCTGCTTCTCCCTCTGCCCTCTTCCCTCTCGTGCTCTCTGTCTCTCATTCTCTCTCAAATAAATAAATAAAATCTTAAAAAAAGAAAAAAGATTTAAGAAAATGCGGAATAACATTATCTGATTCCAGGACACATTTGGTAAATGTTTATTTGTAAACCTGGTCATTAGAAGAAAAAAAAAAAATCCTTCCTGAGGGGGGGAAGATGGTGGAGGAGTAGGGGACCCTATTTCAACTGGTCCCGGGAATTGAGCTGGATATCCACCAGACCACTCTGAGCACCCACAAAATCAGCCTGAGATGTAAGAAGATCTGATCTCTACAAACAGAATATCACAGGCGGTTGGTTTTGAGGTACGAAGCAGAGAGCCGTGATTCTGCGGGCAGATATGGGAGGATAAACGGCAGCAGGAGGGTGCCTGGCCGTGGGGATCCTACACGGCCGGTGAGTGACAGCCTCGCGCGCTGCGGGCGGGGCACAGACTCGCAGACCGGTAGCGTCGGGAAAAGACTTTAGGGCAGTCCCCAGGGTGGAGGACCAGACAAGTGGGGGTCTCACACACGTGAACTGCAGCCTCCGAGACAGAAACCGGGTACGTCGGGGTCCCACCGGTAAACTGCAACCTCCGGGGTGGAAACCCCGATCGGCAGAGTCGTGCGCACGTGAACTGCAGTCCCCGGGACAGGACCCCAAGTGGCAGAGTCCCGTGTGCACGAGGACTGTGAGCAGCTGGTGGTTTTAGAAGCACAAAGGGCAGACACGTGCCCCGACCTGGAGGCAGGACTGGGAGCGCTGCGGAGGGGCGCACAACCCAGGACGCTGCAGTTTATAGCAGCACGGACAGAAACGACAAACAACAGGGTGTGGCCTGGAGAGCTCACTGAAGAACAGACTGCGATCTCTCTGCTCTGAGGCAGAGGGTTGGAAATGGTATCTTCTGCTCTGACTCGCGGAAGAGGCACAGAAAGCCGCCAGGGAAAGCCACCAGAGAACAAAAGCCCCAAAGACTGATTCTGACTGAGCCCATCCCCCACCACAGGGGTGCAGGGCAACTCCGCCCAAACAGGGTTGCCTGAATAACAGCGTGGCAGGCCCCTCCTCCAGAAGACAGGCTGGGAAAATAAGAGGCCAGCACCCCTAAGGTCCCAAGAAAACAGGTGCATCTTGCTTGGGTTCTGGTCAATAATTTGGACTCTATACATTCCCTCAAACACCCATCAACAGAATGACTAGGAGGAGGAACCCCCAAAATAGAAAAGACTCAGAGATTATGACTTATGCTGCAGATTTACAAATGGATGCAGATATATCCAAGATGTCGGAGATGGAATTCAGGCTAGCAATTGTGAAGACAATGGCTAGAATGGAGAAATCAATTAATGGCAACATAGAGTCTCTAAGGGCAGAAATAAAAGGGGAATTGGCAGAACTTAAAAATGCTATCAATGAGATCCAATCCAATCTAGATAATCTAACAGCTAGGGTAACTGAGACAAAAGAGAGAATAAGCGATCTGGAAGACAGTATAATAGATAAAAAGGGAAAAGAGGAGGCCAAGGAAAAACAACTCAGAATCCATGAAAATAGAATCAGAGAAATAGGTGACACGATGAGGCATTCCAATATCAGAATCATTGGAATCCCGGAGGGAGTGGAGAGAGAGAGAGGGCTAGAAGATGTATTTGAGCAAATCGTAGCTGAGAACTTCCTTAATCTGGGGAATGGAACAAACATTCGAGTCCTAGAGGCAAGGAGGACCCCACCTAAGATCAAGGAAAACAGGCAAACACCCCGGCATGTAATAGTAAAACTTGCAAATCTTAGAACCAAGGAAACCATCTTAAGGGCAGTTAGGGGGAAGAGATTCCTTACGTACAGATGGAGGAACATCAGAATAACGTCAGACCTATCCACAGAGACCTGGCAAGCCAGAAAGGCCTGGCAAGACATATTCAGGGTACTAAATGAGAAGAACATGCAGCCAAGAATACTTTATCCAGCAAGGCTATCATTTAGAATGGATGGAGAGATGCAGAGCTTCCACGACTGGCAGAAGTTGAAAGAATATGTGACCACTAAGCCGGCCTTGCAAGAAATATTAAGGGGGTTCTGTAAAAGGAGAAAGACGCCAAGAGTCATATACCACAGAAATTTACAGGGACAATCTGTAAAAACAAAGTCTTCACAGGCAACATGATGACAATTAATTCATATCTTTCAATAATCACTCTCACCGTGAATGACCTAAATGCTCCCATAAAATGGCCCCACAGGGTTGCAGATTGGATAAAAAGACAGGACCCATCCATATGCTGCCTACAAGAGACTCATTTTGAACCTAAAGATACATCCAGACTGAAAGGGAAGGGATGGAGATCCATCTTCCATGCCAGCGGACCTCAAAAGAAAGCTGGGGTAGCAATTCTTATATCAGACAAATTAGATTTTAAACTAAAGTCTGTAATAAGAGACACAGAAGGACACTATAGCATTCTTAAAGGGTCTATCCAACAAGAAGATCTAACAATTCTAAATATCTATGCCCCAACATGGGAGCAGCCATCCACATCAGCCAACTGTTAACCAAAATAAAGAGTCATATTGATAACAACACATTAATTGTAGGAGATCTCAATACTCCACTCTCAGCAATGGACAGATCATCTAAGCAGAAAGTCAACAAGGAAACAAGAGCTTTGAATGACACATTGGACCAGATGGACCTCATAGATATATACAGAACATTCCACCCTAAAACAACAGAATACTCATTCTTCTCGAGCGCACATGGAACTTTCTCCAGAATAGACCACATACTGGGTCACAAATCAGGTCTCATCCGATACCAAAAGACTGAGATTATTCCCTGCATATTCCAGGACCACAATGCTTTAAAACTGGAACTCAATCACAAGAAAAAAATTGGCAGAAATTCAAACACTTGGAAGCTAAAGACCACTCTGCACAAGAATGTTTGGGTCAACCAGGAAATCAAAGAAGAACTTAAACAATTCATGGAAATCAATGAAAACAAAAACACGTGGGTCCAAAACCTATGGGATAGTGCAAAGTCAGCCCTAAGGGGGAAATGCATAGCCATCCAAGCCTCACTCAAAAAAATAGAAAAATCCCGAATTCACCAACTAACTCTACACCTTAAAGAACTAGAGGAAAAGCAACAAACGATGCCTAAGTCATGCATTAGAAGAGAAATAATTAAGATTAGAGCAGAGATCAATGAATTAGAAACCAGAAACACAGTTGATCAGATCAACGAAACTAGAAGTTGGTTCTTTGAAAGAATTAATAAGATTGATAAACTACTGGCCAGACTTATCCAAAAGAAAAGAGAAAGGACCCAAATTAATAAAATTAGGAATGAAAGGGGAGAGATCACGACTAACACCAAGGAAATAGAAACAATTATTAGAAATTATTATCAACAACTATATGCCAATAAACTGAGCAATCTGGATGAAATGCAGGCCTTCCTGGAAACCTATAAACTCCCGAGACTGAAACAGGAAGAAATTGACAACCTGAATAGGCCAATAACCAGTAAGGAGATTGAAGTAGTGATCAAAAACCTCCCAAAAAACAAGAATCCAGGGCCTGATGGATTCCCTGGGGAATTCTACCAAACATTCAAAGAGGAAATAATACCTATTCTACTGAAGCTGTTTCAAAAAATAGAAACAGAAGGAAAACTTCCAAACTCATTCTATGAGGCCAGCATTACCTTAATCCCCAAACCAGACAAAGACCCCATCAAAAAGGAGAATTTCAGACTGATATCCCTGATGAATATGGATTCCAAAATCCTCAACAAAATCCTAGCTAATAGGATCCAACAATACATTAAAAGGATCATCCACCACGAGCAAGTGGGATTTATCCCCGGGATGCAAGGGTGATTCAACATTTGCAAATCAATCAATGTGATAGAACACATTAATAAGAGGAGGGAGAAGAACCATATGGTCCTCTCAATTGATGCAGAAAAAGCATTTGACAAAATACAACATCCTTTCCTGATTAAAACTCTCCAGAGTATAGGGATAGAGGGAACATTCCTCAAGCTCATAAAATCCATCTATGAAAAACCCACAGCGAATATCATCCTCAATGGGGAAAAGCTGAGAGCCTTTCCCTTAAGATCAGGAACACGTCAAGGATGCCCACTCTCACCACTATTGTTCAACATAGTACTAGAAGTCCTAGCAACAGCAATTAGACAACAAAAAGAAATAAAAGTTATTCAAATTGGCAAAGAAGAAGTCAAGCTCTCTCTTTTCACAGATGACATGATACTTTACATGGAAAACCCAAGAGACTCCACCCCCAAATTACTAGAACTCATACAGCAATTCAGTAATGTGGCAGGATACAAAATCAATGCACAGAAATCAGTTGCTTTCTTATACACTAACAACACGACTGTTGAAAGAGAAATTAGAGAAACGATTCCATTTACAATAGCACCAAAAACCGTAAGATACCTCGGAATAAACCTAACCAAAACGTAAAGGATCCATACTCTAGGAACTACAGAACACTCGTGAAAGAAATTGAAGAAGACACAAAAAGATGGAAACATATTCCATGCTCATGGATTGGAAGAATAAACATTGTTAAAATGTCTATGCTACCCAGAGCAATCTAGACCTTCAATGCCATCCCAATCAAAATACCAATGACATTTTTCAAGGTGCTGGAACAAACAATCCTAAAATTTGAATCGAATCAGAAAAGACCCCGAATCACCAAGCAAATGTTGAAAAAGAAAAACAAAGTTGGGGGCATCACACTGCCCAATTTCAAGCTATATTAAAAGCAGTGATCACCAAGGCAGCATGGTCCTGGCACAAAAACAGACATGCAGACCAATGGAACAGAATAGAGAACCCAGATATGGACCCTCAACTCTATGGTCAAATAATCTTTGACAAAGCAGGAGAAAACATGCAATGGAAAAAAGACAGTCTCCTCAATAAATGGTGCTGGGAAAATTGGACAGCCACATGCAGAAGAATGAAACTCGACCATTCTCTAACACCATTCACAAAGATAAACTCAAAGTGGATGAAAGACCTCAATGTGAGACAGGAATCCATCAAAATCCTAGAGGAGGACATAGGCAGTAACCTCTTTGAGATCGCCCACAGCAACTTCTTTCAAGATACATCTCCAAAAGCTAGTGAAGCAAAAGCAAAAATGAACTTTTGGGACTTCATCAAGATCAAAAGCTTCTGCACAGTAAAGGAAACAGTCAACAAAACAAAGAGGCAACCCACAGAATGGGGGAAGATATTTGCAAACGACACTACAGGTAAAAGGCTGGTATCCAAGATCTATAAAAAACTTCTCAAACTCAATGCCCAAAAAACAAATAACCAAGTCAAAAAATGGGCAGAAGATATGAAAAGACACTTCTCTGAAGAAGACATACAAATGGCTAACAGACACATGAAAAAATGTTCATCATCATTAGCTATCAGGGAAATTCAAATCAAAACCACATTGAGATACACCTTACACCAGTTAGAATGGTAAAAATGGACAGGGAAAGAAACAACAAATGTTGGAGAGGTTGTGGAGAAAGGGGAACCCCCTTACATTGTTGGTGGGAATGCAGTTGGTACAGCCACTTTGGAAAACAGTGTAGAGGTTCCTCAAAAATTTAAAAATAGAGCTACCCTATGACCCAGCAATTGCACTACAGGGTATTTACCCCAAAGTCACTGATGTAGTGAAAAGAAGGGCCATATGCACCCCAATGTTCATAGCAGCAATGTCCACAATAGCCAAACTGTGGAAAAAGCCAAGATGTCCATCGACAGATGAATGGATAAAGAAGATGTGGTATATACATACAATGGAATATTATGCAGCCATCAAAAGGAAAGAGATCTTGCCATTTGCAATGACGTGGATGGAACTGGAGGGTATTATGTTGAGCGAAATAAGTCAAACAGAGAAAGACATGTATCATATGACCTCACTGATATGAAGAATTCTTAATCGCAGGAAACAAACTGAGGGTTGCTGCAGTGGGGGGTGAGGTGGGAGGGATGGGGTGGCTGTGTGATAGACACTGGTATGTGCTCTGGTAAGCACTGTGAATTGTGCAAGACTATTGAATCTCAGATCTGTACCTCTGAAACAAATAATGCAATATATGTTAAGAAAAAAAGAAGAAGAAGAAGAAGAAGAAGGTAGCAGGAGAGGAAGAATGAAGGGGGGGAAATCGGAGGGGTAGATGAACCATGAGAGACGATGGACTCTGAAAAACAAACTGAGGGTTCTAGAGGGGAGAAGGGTGGGAGGATGGGTTAGCCTGGTGATGGGTATTGAGAGCACGTTCTGCATGGAGCACTGGGTGTTATGCACAAACAATGAATCATGGAACACTACATCTAAAACTAATGATGTAATGTATGGGGATTAACATAAGAATAAAAAAAAAAAAGAATACTGAAAAGAAGGAATCCAGGGGCTGCCTAGGTGGCTCAGTGGGTTAAGCATCCAACTCTTGATTTCAGCTCAGGTCATGATCTCAGGGTGGTGAGATGAGCCCCAGGTTGGGCTCCAAGCTCAGCAGGGAGTCTGCTTCAGATTCTCTCTCCCTCTCCTCCGCCCCTCCCCGCCCACCACCGCACTCTCTCTCTCTCTCCCTCTCTATCTCTAAAATTAAAAAAAAAAAAAAAAAAAAAAAAAAAAAAGAATACTGAAAAGAAGGAATTCAGTAAAAGGAATTAAGAGAACACTGGAGTAATTTGCCAATGGATTGCTTTGAATGGAAAGCAGTTTGTTGTGTGCTAGAGAATCGATAAAAAATAATGGGTAATGAGTGGAGCTTCTTCTGTAAAAGGACTAGACTATAAAAGAAAGAAAAAGATAAGGTGATGACTAGAGAGAGGCACAGAACAGAGATGTGTTCTTTGTGTGTATCCACAAGGATGATGTAAGGGAAAGGTTGAAAATACAAGACTGTGGGATAATGGTACTAAGGCAAAAAAAAAAAAAAGGACTAGTTTAGATAAAGACTACCAAGTGGGGGTAGTAAACATGAGACTAGCGGGAAGAAGAACTGCTAGATTGACCTACTATTATCTTTATAATTTTGGGAAATTCACTAGTTATTACCTCACTTTTTTTTCCTCTGAGGCAAAACATCTGCAGAAGTGTGGGTCAGCAGGACAAGAAGTTGAAAATAATTGGATAAAGTCCCTGTAACTCTGCCAGTCTCATTTCATGTAAACTTACTTTCATATATTTAAGTTACCTTATTCTATTGTTAAATATGCACAGAATATCCATGATATCTGAACATTTCTTATTTTGGAAATTAGCCCTCTTTTTGTATCTTTATCCCTGAGAAGAAGCAGGCAATGATATAATTCAATTACTGTAATTTTGAATTAGCCATATAAGATTTTTTTTCCCAGTTTCATACACTAGTAGGCTCTATTCTTTAATACCAGTCGGTACTAAATTATATGGTCAACTGAATATATTCAGGAAGCCTAAATTCAACTTTTAATAAAATAGTAATACTCATTTTATAAAAATAGGAGAGTTGACTAATGGATACCAATATTTTCCTTGGTACATATTCTGTAATTGTGAACATATTTATTATGTTTATTCACCTGAATTATTAAATAACATATTCTAATAAGAACATGTTGATTGAGTCAATTGTTGATCTTAAAAACAAAAATAGAAGAAGGGAGGTATCTTATTCTGAACATCATGTGTTTATTAATATTTCCAAATTTGTGTAGACGTAAGGTGAGCATTATAATATTGAGACATATATATAGATGGAAGACTTTTCCCACTGCACTCTAAATAAGTAAAATTATAAAATATGTTGAGCTAAGTAAGCAAAAATGAAGCATGTTATCCAGAAAGACTTAGGAAAGAGCATAAAATAAGTTAGAATTCTTACTAGTGTGAAAAGCAGCCTTTTGAACTTCTAATTATGGACTTTGATTTCAGTGCAATCCTAATGTTGCAAGCAAATCCATTTAGATGCTTCACTTATCCCAGGACATGGCCCCAAACTAGAGCACGGTTCCAATCCTCTCCAGCAATCCTAATACCCGTGTTTTCTGAAAAAGTTGTAAATGTCAACCTAAAATTCTTTAAACCAACAAGTTCAAAAGTAAATTTGAATTGGAATACTTATTGGACTGCTCAGTTTTTAGCTTTAAGGAAAAAAAACTCTATGTTTATAGTCACTTGTCTGTAGTTCTCCAGCTATTTTCTATATATCGCTTTATGTGTGTCAGGTATTTATTTTTGTTTGCTATACTTATGTATGTTTTGGAAATACATTTTAATGTTCATTGATAATAATAAATAAGATAATTGCAAAAAAAAAAAAAAACCTGGAAAGTCTTCTTTCTTTGAGGAGTTTAGAATTTATAAAGGTATATAATTAACATCCTATAAAGCCAATGATACAATATATACAAACACATAGAATTTACAATAATAGACCTTTTAAATAAATAATAGCTTCAATAGGATAACTAATTCGTAAAGTATACATTTAAAAAGAAGTTAACCATAAATAATAATCTATTGTGTACAATGAGACAATTTGTGATAAAGTTGGAGACTTAATTCTCTCTTGATAAGAGTAATGAGACATGATTTGAAAATTCAGGAATTATCAGGCAAATTGTATTTGTGATGTCCCTGGCTTTCTTCATTCTAGCAAGGACTAAAAGACACGTAGAATGGATATTTAGAACATAGTAAATACATTTGATTTCCAGAGACAAAGTCATGGTGGTTTTCTTCTGCAGTGACAACTCACTATGGATAAGTTCCTATAAATGGAGATAGGAACACATTTGCTTTTAGACTGGTATTATTGCTCATTCATGCCACAATAATGAAAAAAACTTTCAACATCAATGCATGTGGTTTGGTTTTTTAGACTCTTTCTCTACTTCATAATGTAAAAAAAAGAAAGAGTAATATTTAAGTGATAGGAAACAAGCTTAGTGTTGTACTTTATTTGTTTGAGCTGAAAGATTTTGGGGGGTGGGGAGTGGGGCTAAAAGATTTTAAACACAAATGAGAATGTTCCCTGGTCTGGAAATCCAAACTCCAAGTCATCAGAGTGTGAGTTTGATCTGACTCACTTCACCCCACCCACCCCCAATGCCATTAACTAAATGACTGAATTAAAAATGTATATCTAAATTCTATCTGTGCTTAAAAAGTCTCTTTCCAGGTTATCATTTCAATAGATGATACTCCGATTCTCATTTAAAGCTTGAAATTCTCTAATATGTTTTTTGACTTCATCACATCGAAAGTCTAATATGTTATTTGACTTCATCAAATCAAATGACAAATGGGAATAACTTTTATTTTATTTCTGTTTATTTGTGAAATTATATCGAGGCCTATGAGACTTCAAAATTGTGCTTATGTCCACTCCAGCTGCCACAATATGGCTTTTCTGCAGCTCAGTTTCTCCTCTGCTAAGCTTTTTTTAGTTCCATAGGTAAAAAATATCTTCAAATTCTGGGTTCACATCTGAATTTCCTCCTGTGCAGAATTTTGACCTCTCAATTCCTCACTGCATTGGAAATCCTCCATGCTTTCAAAAATAGATTTCTAAATTATTTTCCAGCTCTCCTGGTTGTGTTCTCATTGAGCTATTTTTTTATGTGACACTGATGTACAGTCAGCATACAACTAGCTTCCACTAATCCAGACACACATTCAATTAAATGTAAGTTGTGGCTATATTTTATACAATGTTGCAAAATCTGGTATGTGACAATAAAGCTACAACAAATCAATCGGAAAAATAATCATGTTATCTAGGGGTATTAAATAAGTTATAAATATTTAAGAGTGTAGCAAAAACCATCATCATATACTCTAAAAGAGATAATAATTAAAGTTTAGAATAGTTGACCCTATTTTGATATGAAACCCTGATATCTATAGGAGTTAATTTTTTATAAGAACTCACAGAGACCTAATGCCAATTAATGAACTGAAATATTAGTTTTTATTTCATTTATTATTTTTATTATATAATAGCAAAGTCAAACAATAATGCACAATATCATAGAACCTAAAAACCTTATGGGATAATGCTTCAATTTTACAGATAAAGAAACCAAGACTCTGAGAGGTTCATTTGAGCAAACAAAACTAGAGCTTATATTCCCAGTTTCCCTATCAGAGCTTGTTTCTCTGAAGCCAGGGTATTTAAGAGCAAATTTAAATTGGTTCTCAATTTTTTTTTTCAAGAATAACTTCATGAAAAAAAATGTGTTAATGCTCTTACAAGTGTCATTTAAAATAATTAAGGAAATTTTGTGTGGGCCAATTGTAATAAATAAATAACTTGAAAGAGTGGGGGAAAAAAAGAACAAAAAGACAACTTGATAATAAGATAATAGTACACACTGCATGAAAGCCAGTTAATTGAAGGTTTGTCATGACCAGTGAATGCTACTTGTAAATCCTCTTGAGAAAATAATAGTCTGCTAAAAGAAGAAAAATAATCAAGAGGAAGAGATCTCAGAGAAGTATAAATTAGCATATTTTGATCTATGCATTGTCAAAATATAATGGTGACTCTTAGCTCATAACAGAAGAGAACATATGTAAGTGGACTGATGAACTTACTCAAACTTACTACTCCAAAATATTCTAGCAGCTCCAATCCACCTTTTCTTATTTATATCAGGTCAGCCCTTTTTCTAGACAGGTCATAAAGAATTTCTCTTCAGAATTATACCCGTTTAGAGAATGCCCTATCTTCACTTTTCTTCAGATTCCCCCAGAGTGGAGTTCCCCTGCAGCAACATACAGCGTGTTAGAAGATGTGTTGGAACGCCGGAATATCTGCTTAGGTCAGTTTCTTTTATTTTTAGTTTATGTTGAGCCCCCTTCTGAATCTCTCATATTCACTGTATGTTAGAGTTCTGCCAGGCACATCTAACACTGTCGAGAGTTGAATTAGATAACACTTATTTTGTTTTGGACGAAATAATACAAGCATTTATTTTCAAATGTTTATATTTATAATCTTTAATATTTTATATTTTAAACCAAGATTCTGTCTAATACTATTATTCAGAAGAGAAGAGACTTTGTGATTTTTGTCAGTGAAATGTCTGCTTGCTACAAATGTCCTCATTTCCTATTAGGATTTGTGTAGGAATTTTGTGCCCAATTGGATCTGGTAAGTCAGAAGTGGATCACACTGCAGAGCATTTTTAAGGTGACCTGGATTCAATGACCAGCTTCTTGCTCTGGGCCACACTTACAGTGGGGATGCTTCAGGTACTGAAATTATGTAAACCAAGTACAAATGTAGGAATTAGAGCAATGAATACCTCGTAGTTTCAAAGTTCCACTACACTGAGTGTGAGATGTGCTTTGGTCAAACTCCATTTGTTGCCTGTCTCACTGGTCCTGCACAGTGGTCTCTAGCATCTTCAGGAATAAGAGTTAGCTCAGGACCCTATCCAAACCTCTAGAAAGACAGTTTCTACTCCCTGCTGTCTGGATTTTTTTTTTTTTTTTTTTCTTTTCAGTTCAGAAACACCCTTTTGACTGACTTTAGGTCACCTCGAAGGAAGATAGAAGGCAGGTTATGGTACAACATTTGTGGTTTTATATCAGTATGCCAGGGTCCCTCCTCAAGCTAATTTAAACTAGTGTTTATTTAATGATCCTAAATCTAAAAGTTGAATCAGATCTGAGAAGTGGATCAGAAACTCTTTCTTTCTTGTCCCACGAAGGCTTTACATTTCTTCATCTATTTAAACTAAATGATAACTGGCCTTTTAGTGTCTTTATTGAATCTTAAAGTTTGAATTTCCCCATACACATGCACACTCACATGCATGCACCACACATACATTATTAGAAACATACATGGTTCCTCAAGCTAGCATGTTGAAGGCAGAATTCCTGCTAAGTGCCCTCATATCAACACTGAGTAGGTTAAAGATATATATAAAGATATATAAAGATATATAATAAAGCATATGCACACAAAATCTCATTCTTAATCAAATTCTTTAGCACTTTTCAATGATATAAGCTAGCAATTTCCTGAAATTTTATTTGGTTAAAGGCCTTAGTTGATAAGCTATAGGAACAAAATAGGGCATCCACCTGGAGTCTAGTTAGCATAAAATGCTCCATTTTATTGTAGCACTGCTGTAACGAATGAAATCAAACCCTTTTTTCCTGTCTTCATTACCAAGATTCAAAGTCTTAGTAATGTCTAATTGGTTTAGCTTCAGCCCAAACTCATGATTCAGATAGGAAAAGGTAAGTGCCCTGATTTATAGCCTACATGTATTTATGATAAAAAACTTGGAAGGAGTAATTCCCCAAAATTCTCTCCTTTTTTAAGAACATTCACTAGATGCAAGAAGCTAAAGTTAAGGAAGTTAATGAAGGCCCAGATTACTAAGTTAAAGAAAACTCCTATTCCCAGTTGAACAAAGTTACTTGAATTCATATCAATCTCTCCCTATAGTCTTCTGATTACTGTAGTAGAGCTTCCTCTCTTCTTTTTGAAAGTCGGGCCCTCTCCTGAGCTCATGATCATGATTGCATCACTTCCTGTCTCTCAAAATTTACATCATCAACTCTCTTTTTCCTTTTTTGTGTATTCAAGCTGTTCGTCAACTTGATTTTTTTTCCCCATACTATTTAAAAGTACTCAAGTTTCACTTCCTCAAAAAATCCTTTTTTTTGATCAAACTTCCTATGAAAGCCAGCTACAAAATTCTCACCTCTGAAGCTGTACACTTGCTGCTCCATTTCTTCACCTCCAAATAGCCTCAATCTACTTGAGAAAACAAAAATAATCGAATGGAACAAGACAAGAATAAACAGAAGCTTCCTATTCTATTCAGTACCTCAGTGGAGGTCTATTGAGTCTTCTGAATTGTTGATTTAAGTAATTAGGATTTACTTAAGTAGAAGGATTTTGGCACCCTAGAGTCATTCGTTATAGACATTGGTATATAGAAACAGGGAAATTAAGAATATTTTAAGTGTACCCAAAGTTCTTCCAACGGCCCCTGTAATGACTCTAAAAAAAAAATAAATAAATAAAAAATAAAAAAATTCTCACTGTTTCTAAGATAAACCCTCTTGGGTTTATTATGCTAATAAAAGCCTTTAACTGAGAAAATAATAATTTACCCAATCTTGTACTGCTGATCATTAGCAAAGTTAGAATTATAAATCAACAATATAGTTCCAGAGCATTACATCCTTAACATGACACTAAACTTACTAGTATGGGATTTAAATAATTTTTTTTTAAGATTTTATTTATTTATTTGTGAGAGAGAGAATGAGAGACAGAGAGCACGAGAGGGAGGAGGGTCAGAGGGAGAAGCAGACTCCCCACTGAGCAGGGAGCCCAATGCGGGACTCGATCCCGGGACTCCAGGATCATGACTTGAGCAGAAGGCAGTCGCTTAACCGACTGAGCCACCCAGGTGCCCCTAAATAAATTTTACTGGGAAAATTTTAAAGAAAGATAGGTAAAAATGCCAAAAGATAATGGGGCCAATATTTTAGCAAAGTAGCTTATCTATATAATATATAGAAAGATTTTTATTTATTTTTTTTAAAGATTTTATTTATTTATTCATGAGAGACAGAGAGAGAGAGAGAGAGAGAGAAGCAGGCTTCCCGCCGAGCAGGGAGCCCGATGCGGGACTCGATCCCAGGACCCTGGGATCATGACCTGAGCCGAAGGCAGACGCTTAATTAACCATCTGAGCCACCCAGGCGCCCTAGAAAGATTTTTAAAGTTTATTTCATTCAGGGATGCCTGGGTGACTCAGTCGGTTAAGCGTCCAAGTCTTGATTTCTGCTCAGGTCATTATCTCATGGTTATATCAAGCCTGCACTTTAGGCTCTGTGCTCAGGGCAGAGTCGACTTGAGATTCTTTATCTCTCCCTCTAGCCCTCCCCCCACTCACATTCACATTCTTTCTCAAATAAATAAGTAAAATCTTTAAAGCAAAAAGTTTATTTTATTCAAACAGGTAATCCCTATTAATGAATTTATCCTATTGATATATGGCAAAGGTAAGGAAAGATACGTATGTACAGAGATAGTCACAAAATAGCACTGTCTCTAATAGCGAAAAAATTTTCATAATCATCATCTATACTGGGGCTGGTGAATCTATATGTGGGTTATTATGCAGTTATTTAAAAAGTAAAAGATATTAAAAAGACCCAGAAGTGTTGGATATCTTTAAATATAACAGTTACATATTCTTGACTTTATATTTAATAAATTATATATACTATGAAATGTGTAGATACATAAGATACATTAATACTATTAACTATATTTGAGGGTAATAATATTTGAAGTTGAGGGCTTCAAGGAGAAACATGTTTATTTTTATTCTATACACTAACTTTTTTCAAATTTTACCATCATCATTTTAATAATTACTAGTTTACATAAAAGAACTTTTTCTAGTTCAAGTTTAAATCTATATTGGAAAATGTTTATGCTGTTTGAACTATATCCATAATGACTAAGAAAATGTTATTTAAAAGAAGTCATCTTGAATTACCATAAAAAGCACTTTCTCCAAAAGAAACTGAACCTGTCAGAAAGCCCTTAGAAATGTTAGTGTAAGTTTTTGCCGTGACCACTTGTACAGCTAAGATAATTTCTTCAAAAGAGCCTTGTCATTTCTGTTCCGACATGTAAAGAATTTGGAAGTTATCACTCTACCCCCACAACAAGAAGCAAAGCTGAAAAAAGTGCAAATCCACAATTCCTCTTAGATTGATCTCATCAGTGAACAGAGGTCAAAGGAGAAAATCACTGTCCAGAAAACATGAGAAACAGATGAATATGGCAGCTTACTAGGTGCAGAACCCACTGGAGCCAGTAACTGGTAGAAATACTTAAATTGATGAATGGCAAGAGATAGAGTGTGCACTAACCTGAGAATTCAAAACACTCTGGGACCGAGTCTTGGGAGGATCCTTATCCTCCAGGAGCCCTTGTTTCCTGGTAAAACTCTCCTTTTTTCTTTGGGCAGGTAGACAGGATAAGTAACCATTTAAAAATGTGTCCAGGAGAAAAGGAACCCTTTGGAAATATGCCAGCCTACAGGGTTTTGTTCTCTGTAACCACGTCCTGCCCCAGAAAATCTACTTTACTTTTACTGGAGCCTTAGCTGACCTGGGGGTGGGAGGAGAGGGGAGAATGGTAATTAAAAAGCTAAAGCACCCTCTAGCATTTCTGTTACACATAAGGGGTCAAAAAGGCTTTAAAATTCTTTGGAAGGTCACAAACGAGGGACTTAGGCTGATTTAAAAAAACTCAGATGTAATAATAAGATAATTGAACACCTTTGCTATAATCACAGTGAATTACCACTGAGACACCTGCAACACACATATTCTATTTAAGTAGGAGTTTCTAGAGAACTCCAAACACAACAGGGCAGACAAAAATTAGAATGCTAGAGGAAACTGAAACCTCTGACACTTACAGCTATGCAAACATTTAATATAGCCTAACTCCTGGGCAGATAAACATAAAACCCCACATTAAAGACCACTTCACCTAGGTTCCTATTACTCAATATATGATGTCCGTATTTCAGTGAAAGTCTACCAGGGATGCTAAAAGGCAAGAAACAAAACAAAGTCTGAAAAGAAAAAGTAAGCATCAAAATCAGACACAGTATATGGCAGAGATTTGAGAATTTATCAGACCAGGAATTTAAAACAACTATGATTAACACTGTGAAGGGTCTAATGGAAAAAAAAAAAAAAATTAGGTAACATAGAAGAACAAGTACATAATATAAGTAGAAGACATGGAAACTTTAAGGAAGAATCAAAAATAAATGCTAGCAAGTGTATAGAGAATTATGATGTTGTACACCTCAAACTAATGTAACATTGGGTGTCACCTATACTTTAATTAAAAAATGCTCTAAAGTTTTTTTTAAATGTTGTAGAAATAAAGAATGCCCTTGATGAGCTCATCAGCAGACTAAAAATAGACGAGGAAAGAATCAATGAACTTGAAATATGTCAGAATTTCCCAAACTGAAATCTAAAGAGAAAAAAAAAAAAAAGAAAGAAAACACAAAACAGAATATGCAACTAGTCTTTATGATGCTGTATTAGCAGATTCATGGCATTAAGCATTTGTCAAAACTCATGCAACTGAACAACACAAAGGATGAACTCTAATATAATGCAGGAATTTTAGTTAATAATAAAGTATCAATATTCGTTCATCAGTTGTAACATGTATGCCACACTAATGCAACTAAGGCAAGATGCTAATGGCAGGGGAAATGTGTGAGGTGTGGGGAGAGAAAAAAATATGAAAACCCAGTATACTTTCAACTCTTAAAGACTGAGCCACCCAGGCGCCCCTATACTTTCAACTCAATATTTCTGTAAACCTAAAGCTCCTAAAAAGTAATAGGTTACAAAAAAACTTGTCAATTTACACAATAAAAATACCTTTTTACATTATCAGCTTTTTTCCCCTCATTCTTCTTTCCCTCATTCTCTCCTTACTCTTAACTAGACAACAGAGAAGTATCTAACTATATGTGGATTTATTCCTAAATGATGTAATGTTAATTATATATTCTCCCAGGTTTAATTTTAATTACACTCACAATTATTTTTAAAGTATCTTAACATTTTAAGTATTTATGCAAGCTAGCTATACTACATAAGTTCTCATTATTAAATTAATTTATTAAAAACTATCTTTCAAAATCTTATAGTATATTAATGAAAAAAGTATAAATCCATTACTGTGAATATATTTAGGTTTTCCTAAATTACAAGTCACTTAATATAAGACACGCAATATTATTTTTAATTACTTATCAGAGGCCTGGGCAGATTTCTATCACTGGCTAAACCTGCAAAGTTAACGTCTCCAAAGAAGAGCTTTAAGAAATGGTGTACATCTGTCATCCCCCCTCATTATTTGTTATCTTAGATATTACAAGACAGAAACATTCCTAAAATCAAATCATATAATTAGGAACACCTTAAATTCCCATATTAACTGTAGGGTACATAGTTAACTAAACACTAGAATCGACTTCATGGCAATTTTAAAATTATAATTTATTTGTGATTATTTTTTTAATGTTTTCTCTCTCTCTGTAGTGTGCATACGCCATGAGACTGGGGCCTATTAAAATTTTGTTCATCAAATATTTATTCACTCATGAATAAATAAATATTCTGTCTATTTTTACGCATTGCTATAATATAAAATTGTGTTATTATGTAGACATAGGTACAGACTTATAGACAGACAAAGCATTTTAACTAAACAATCAAACACACTACAAAATGAGGTATGTCAGTTAAGTTTATATCAGACAGATTTTTTTTTTTTAAGTTGTTGTTTTTTTGTTTTTTTTTTTAGTTTGAGAGAGAGAGTGCACAAGCAGGGGGCAGAGAAGAGGCAGAGGGAGAAGCAGACTCTCTGCTGAGCAGGGAGCCTGCCATGGGGCTCGATTCCAGGACCCTGGGATCATGACTGGAGCCGAAAGCAGACGCTTAACCGGCTGAACCACCCAGGTGCTCCTCACTCATAGATCTTCTTATCCTAGGATAGTATCTATAATTCTTGAGCTATTAACTATAGATTATTAAATATCAGATATCTGCAATATCAAAAAGCGATCCTGGATAAATTGGTAAGATTCTAGAATTCCTGAGCATTTGTTTTGTTTTGTTTGTTTTGTTTTACATATATATATTTTTTTATTTTGAGGTAAATGTGGATTCATACAGTGGTAGAAAATAATACAGAGATCCTATGTACCCTTTTCCACTTTCCGTTAATGGTAATAGCTTGCAAAACCATAGTACAATACCACACAGCCAGAATACTGACATGATAGAGTCAAGCTATAGACATTTCCAAAACCACAACAATCTCTCCTATTGAGCCACACCCACTTCTCTCCCACTCTACCCTACCTGTGACAACCACTAATGTGTTCTCCATTTCTACAGTTTGTCATTTGAAGGACGTTATATTAAAGAAATCTAATGGTTGATGATGTTGAGCAAACTTTCACATGCTTATTTGCCATCTGTATGTCTTCTCCAGTAAAATGCCTATTTGTGTCTTCTGCCTATGGTCTAATTAAATTGCTTTCATTTTCACTGTTAGGTTTTGAGAGTTCTTTATACATTCTAGATACTAGTTCTTTGTTGGCTATCTAGTTAGCAAATATCCCCTGCCCCATTCTATAGCTTGTCTTATTGTCTTTTTTAATTTAAATTTAATTAATTAACATATAATGTATTATTTGTTTCAGGTGTACAGGTCTGTGATTCTTCAGTCTTATATTATACCCACTGCTCATTACAACACATACCCTCCCCAATGTCCATTCCCCAGTTACCCCATCCCCCTCTTCCCTCTCCCCTCCAGCAACCCTCAGTTTGTTTCCTGAGCATTCTTTTTATCTTTAGTAGCAGCTTGGGTGTTCTGAGTATACTGTTTTAAAAGCAAATGATTCCTTAAAAAAATAAAATAAGAATTTAAATTATTTGGGAAGGACTAATGATGGAGTATTAGATTTATTCTCCCCACTCTCTAGATTTTGTATATGAGCACATTTGTTTCAGTATAACTACAGGAACATTAAAAATAAAATCATTTCCCATCTCTCTCTTTCTTGCTGGACAAGGGCAGGACTTCTCACCTTCTGTTTCCATAAAAATGGGGTAGACCTTTCATCCCTCACCATCACAATGAGTTAAACTAAATGGATGGCTAAAACAAAAGTTCATAAAAGTGATGAATACATTCATTAAGCATTTAAACCAAAGTATACTCAGTATTTGTACATACTAGGTTGACTAAGTTCAAAAAAATTCATGTCCACTTGAAACCTGTGAATGTGATCTTATTTGGAAATAGGGTCTTTGCAGAGGTATTCAAGTTAAGATGAGGTTATGCTAAAGTAGTCCTTTACCCAATGACTGGTGTCCTTGTAAGAAAAAGGAAATTTGAGCAGGCACACAGGGGAGAAGACCATGTGAACACGGAGGCAGAGATTAGAGTGATATATGTAGAAGCCAAGGAATTCCAAGCATTGAAGGTGACTACCGGAATTTAGGAGAGACACATGGAACAGATTCTCTCTTAGAGATTCCAGAGGGAACACGGTCCTGCTGATACCTTGATTTCAGACTTCCAGTCTCCAGACTTGTGAGAGAATAGATTTCAACTGTCTAAAGCCCGTAGTTTTTGGTAATTGGTTATGGTAGCCTTAGAAGACAAATAGGATATTTTATCAACTACTCAGTAAATTGTTATTGGTCACTGTCAAATTGCAAATATCATTCATTTCCAAGTCTTTATACATATATTTTTTTCTTTGTCCTAGTACGGTTCTTGAAGTTTACCACCAGCTTACCTGCATAAAGTACCAAACATACATATTCTGAACATAGTTTTCGTTTCTTTGAAGTACAGTAAAAAATTAGAGTATAAACAAAATAAACATATTTTAAAATGTTTTTAGATCTTTTTTTTTCAAATTCTTTACTTCCTTAATTTAAAAAATTATAGTTGGCACAACCATTTGTAAAAAGACAAATATTTTTTAACCAACTTGCTTTTTTAGTTTCTCAAAAAATTTAGTTTTTAACTTAGTATTCAAAGGACCTGTTTTTGCAACTATCTTTTGCCCTCATTTTGTCAGCAAATTATATAATTATAACATCAGGTGTGACTGGCATAAATAGGATTTAGAACAAACATCACTGACTCTTAGTAAACATACAAGTGAGCTAGTGGGAATGTACTCCAGAGTAGCACGTACAATGTGGTCTGGGCATCAGTCAGTCTGTTGTACAAAGGAAACGCAGTTTGATGTTCTTGGAATAAGATTATGTGGAGGTCAGTTGGAAGAGCGACTCCTATTATCTCCTGTACCTCCCTCTCAAATGTTAACTTGGCAATAACATTTGTTCATGTATCTTTATACTCTATTGAGTGTGAAAGAAAGGAAGAGATTTCTACCCTATCTATGAAAATATCATGCCTAGCAGTGCCTGAAACATAGCGGACATTCATTTAAATATTTGGTAAAGGAATAAATCAATAATCAATGAATGAACAAAGTAGTTTACTTAGAGAAACACTACTAGTGATAGTAGTTGTCATTTGAAGACACTTGGTAGGGAGGGACTTTTAAATAGAAAACCATTTTTCCCCTGTGGATATAATAAAAGACACCAGTGCCCATTATCAAACAATTTTTTTCTTTCTCTGAGTTTTACTTATATTAAAACTCTTTGTGTGGGTGAGAATACCTGTTATAGAAATATCTCCATCAGAGACTTGTAAAACAGAACAGATTTCATAGAAATTGAGGATTTCCTGTATTTGGAAATTAAGAATTACAAGGTAAGAAAAGAATAGAAAGATTCCAGGAATCGGTCTTGAAAGTTGATAAAGATTACTTCACTAATATTAATAAGGTCATGATATCATTTTGATTGCTCAGAATTACTAATACTAATTATGGAGCTATTACCTTTTGTTTGCCCTATGTGACTGATGCTTTTTTATATCTCTCCTGGTGATGGCGCCAGAGGAGAAAGCTTGTCTACTGAAACAAATCACTGTACCTCTTGTTTTTCTTCTCCTATGGTGTTAACACATTATATCTTTATGGCCAGTGTTTATATCTGTAGGAGTCTTGTAGCCCTAGTAACCTCAACTTTAGAGGGGACTTGGGCCATCTGAATACAATTCAAACAGCCCGTAAAGAACTTTATTTTTCTTAAGGAGTTACCTGATCCATGTCTGATTTTATGGAAGAAATTTGAAAAGTTCAGCTTGCTTTCCTCCCTCTCAAGCAGATCCACTGAAGTGTTGAAAAAAGAGATTCTACTTTCACAAATTAAATCCTTGTCTTAGGAAAGACAGATTGATACTCAAGTATTTTTCAGTAATTTCTTGAAAAATTGCTCAACAGTGCCCTTCCTATTGAGAGGTTATTGATAATTTATTAAAAGTTCACATGCCGTATGTCAGACTAAGATTTCAAGGTCTAACAGTGAAGTGAGAGACTCATACATTAATGTGTCAACAGTGATATCTTTTCCTTCATCCCACAGACCTCACACCAAATTTATACAGCCTTAAAAAAAAAAAAAAAAAAGGAAAACTGGACCATAAAATATTTATGGTTTACATATTTTTCAGCTTCCTTTTTGGAAATAGGTAGCATTAGTGCAATGAAGTAGCAAGGAAAATGCAATGAGAAAGTTTCACCAAGATTACCATTTTTTAGCATGCTAATAGCTATAATCTTAAACTATAAAGTAGTTCCCCAGAACTCCTAAAGAGCTATGCTGCCATCTATTGACAATGCAGATGTCTTTTAATGGCTATATGGTGCAAGAAAACAAATTTTTATTAGAAAATATGTCTATGGGAAATCAGTGTTTCTGAAAATACCTACTTTGTATGGCAAATATATGACATTTGAAATTATTTGTAATACATTATTAACTTTTATATTTTAATATGGAAAGGGCTTATTAACAAGTTATATTGTACTAGCAAATTCACTGAATGTTGTAGATATTTTAGAGCACCATAGTCAGCAATTTGCAAGAGTTAACGTATTAACTGAATATGTGTTTATGCATCAGAATATTGTTATGCTATATTTACTACATTCAGTTGGATGTGATTAACATGCACTGTTAGGAATGTAAAACAACATTTTTAAAAGTTAAATATGACTTCAGCAAATTGGCTATTTAGAAAAAGAAAAAGTATGTGTGATCAAGTAGTATAGATAAAAAGCATTTCACCAATTTTCTTTTTATTATTTCAAAACATATTACATTAAGATAGAAAGCACCTGTATT
The DNA here is from genome assembly GCF_011800145.1 of Mirounga leonina. NCBI lineage: Eukaryota > Metazoa > Chordata > Mammalia > Carnivora > Phocidae > Mirounga > Mirounga leonina. The sequence goes on from NW_023270454.1 coordinate 51,795,167, forward strand.
TCATGCCTTCTGAAGCAGAAACTTCCCAAAGTGAGCAAGACAGACTGTGGTTGGATAGTTAAAATGTAAATCACTAACTATTTTGAATCTCGGCCAATACAGTGTTGAGAAAAGCCCTTCTGAGAATATTTCTCTCCTCTTTTCCTGGTCAAATATTCAGTATGTCAAATATTTGGTATAACAGAATGCTAGATGGAGTAAAAATACGTAACTATACCAGCTGCTTCTACGCCCATAGTTGGAAAGAGCAGGTAATTACTCATCCTGGTGGACAAATACAGTTCCCAACTGTATTAGTGAATTAGTGTCGACACAAAGGACTATTTTTTGTGTGTGTGAGACAGAGACCTAATACATAAGCAAAGGTCTGGTCTGGGTGCCTAAGCCATAGTGACACACTGCAGGGAATTATGAGACAGTCTCTCATCTCTGAATTGAGCACAGGAAAAGATAAGCATTGTGAATCACTTAAGGAAAAAATAAGGCAATAATAGTTTCTAACTTGCTAAGACATGTAAAAGAGCTAGAAAATTCACATTAAAAGCTGTTGTTTTCAGCAGGGGTGATTAGGTAAGGCTGTCCTCAATATTCAAGAAACTACTGTAACGTGCAAAGTTTAGAAGGATATACACAAGTGAGAAATATTGTACTAGACAGTTTTGACTGAATATATATTATTTAATCCTACAACCACCTCGGGGGCAGTATTAACGTACTCATTTTATAGTCAGATGTTGATGACGCAAGGGATGAGCCAAGATTGAACATGGGATAAACTGGTTCAAAGCCTATGATCCTCCTCTTACATTACGGCTCCTGGTCCAAGGAGGTTTGTTCTCCTGAGATCTAGAGTCAGGGGAAACCGGAGCTGAAAGGTCAGAGGTCAGCAGTCCGGGCTGGGAGCAGACTGAAGGAGTCTCATGCTTTTCCTGACAGGTTCTTCACTCCGGATGTCCTGCCTCTCAGCTCCCAGGTCTCTTATAGATTCCAGATGTGGCTCAGCCCCCCTCCAAAGTGCTTAATAGAATACTGTGGCTTGAAGGTGTTCTCTGGGACCCTAGATATATAGTGTGAGAAGTACCAATGCAGGTAAGGATTCCTGGGTATTCTCGGAGGAGATGATCAATATTCCCCACCTTCTATTCAGAGTAAGTTTACTCAAATTAAGGACTTGAATGTGGAAGACACAACAAGAGGGAACAGACTGGTGAATTTGTGTCGACACAAAGGACTATGACAGTTGGTAGCTAGACTTGAAGTCTTTCTGGATCTGCCACTCTGCATTAGGGTCATATTCCGTTGAGTCATGGTTAAGCACTGAATGTGAATTGAAAGAGCTATGACCTTGCACTCCTGTATTAACAAGGACAGCTCTATCGCAGCAAACAAGCTTGGGTAGACTGGGCAGGACGGTACTCCACAGCACCACCTAGTCACAGTGGCTGGAGAGCTGGAGCTCAAGTGCTAGAAGGCTTAATATTTCTGTTCCATCTTTTCACCCTAGCATTTTAGAAGTGACCCTGTCTCACCACCTTGCACGACATGAAATGAGAAAACTCTGAAGATTATTCAAAAATTCAGTCAATGAAGACCTAAGGCTGGGGGAATATTGGACTTTCTTTTTTTTTTTTTTTTTTTTTAGAGAGAGAGAATGAGAGAGAGCACATGAGAGGGGGGAGGGTCAGAGGGAGAAGCAGACTCCCCGCCTAGCAGGGACCCCGATGCGGGACTCGATCCAGGGACTCCAGGATCATGACCTGAGCCGAAGGCAGTCGCTTAACCAACTGAGCCACCCAGGCGCCCGGGGAATATTGGACTTTCTAAAGATAAAGTTATGTTGGGGCTTAAGTGCAAGTTTGAAGGAGGTAGGGAGGAAGATGTGCCTGTATTTGCATTTCATACTGGTAAAGCAATTCATTTTATGTTCTGTAATGATGGAAAAATACAAAGAACAAAAGATGAATAATGCATGGTGTGTAAAATATAAACCAAGGGCAAATGGGACCCAAGATGTTTGCACAGCACGGCTTCATGGTGATGCTGGGATTATATAACATCACTGGAAAAATTCTACCCAACATTAACTGGTGTCACCATGTAGAGGGGTTCTGGGACAAGTGCATCTGCTCTGAGGAGTCTGTCCCCTAAAATAGAAAATAAAATGTTTTCTGCTCCATTCTTTGTTTTCTTCTCCTCCCAGCCTTTAGCCTCCTACTTGTGAGCTTTATCTTTTCTTCATGAACTCACTATATTATATAATTACACCTACACTCTATTTTCTGCTGAGTTGACATTGTTTAATCATCATTTCTAACAAAAATATAATAATAAGTTCATGATTTTATCAATATTTACATCTATATCAAAAGATGGCCTCTGATATGACCTGCCAGGAAGTATTTAATTTTCTATTCTATATAAACGTTGAAATAATAATGAGAAATGAGCTTATTTCACTCAACTAAATTTATTTATTTATTTATTTTACAACTACCATATACTTCACTTCAAAGTACTGGAAATAAAGCAATATACCTATCATTAAACCTTTTTGGTTTGAGTAATGGTGAATGAATGTATGTATCTGAAATGCAATATTGATGCTTAAATGATAATTTGGGGAGAGAGGTGATAAAGACTACAGATGATTTGGGGCAAACTGTCAGTTCTCAGGCTTCCATTTATAAAAATATTGGCATTGTAACACTAGACTGCTTTTATTCTAATGGAGAATTTGGGGTGAAACTATAAAATTTATCTCAAAAAGAATAAAGTAGAAATTTTAAGATACTGATTAATGTGGTATGACTTGTATTGCTTTTATTTGATCCATCATCAGTTTCTAGTGGAAATAAAGTGACTGTGACCAGGGAAGTTGACAGCACTTCTAAGAATACCAAGCCCTTCAAGGTTTATGTTCTATTTTTCCAATTGCACCTGCACACTAGAGGAATAAGTATATTCATTTTTTTGTATGGCATTTATTCTGAAAAGAAAGATTTAGGGAAGACATGCCTGAACATTTCTTTGTTTCAAAGAAATGATATGGTTATAAACTTGGAACTGATTGAAAGATTTCAGCCTAAAGATACTTTAATCTAATCACTTCAATAATTACCATTATAATCATTATGATTTAATAATACTATGAAGCCAAATTTTCTAGGTTCTCAGCTATAATTTAGGTGCAATTAACACACTTTTGGAAGTTTTTGCAGTATAACAGGTCTAGCTTTATGATACTGTCAAAAACAATTTGTCCTAGTAGAAAAATCACGAACTTTGGATGCAATCCAAGATTGATCCAAATCCCAGCTCACCCATTTACTAGTCGAATGAGCTTCACCAAGTTCAAAAATCCCTGAATCTCAACCTTCTCATCCCTATAATTCTTCCGAGAGTTAAAGATAATATATGTGATCTGATGTGTGGTAAAGGGTCAATAATTGGAAGCTGTGATAATTTTGAATGCAGAGTGACTCAATTTTATTCTTTATCCAAAATTATTGTTTTGGAGCTTTAAACCTTGGCCTTGACAACTATTTTCCTAACAAAGTTAGGTAATAAGCAAGACTGACTTGAAAGTTTCTGTTTGTACAGGAAGAGAAAGGGAGTTCTGGTTCACATTAGATATTCTTCAATGCAGTTCTAAGAAGAAACATCACAGTTGATTTGCATATTCTCCAGGCTGGAACAAAACTTCTAGTCTTCTTTTTTTTTTTTTTTTTAAAGATTTTTTTAACTAATTTATTTATTTGAGAGAGAGAGAATGAGAGAGAAAGCACATGAGAGGGGGGAGGGTCAGAGGGAGAAGCAGACTCCCTGCCGAGCAGGGAGCCCGATGCGGGACTCGATCCAGGGACTCCAGGATCATGACCTGAGCCGAAGGCAGTTGCTTAACCAACTGAGCCACCCAGGCGCCCAAAACTTCTAGTCTTCTTAAAATGAAATGAAAATTTTAAATGCTAATATTGGCATTGCTTTATAAAGCAATATTTTTTTGATAATCTGCATAACCTAAACAATACGTGCTCAGATAGTAGAACCAGGCTACCTGACTTTGACTTCAGTTTTAGTCTGGGTTCTTCAGAGACACAGGACCAGTAGGAGATATTTATCTATCTATCTATCTATCTATCTATCTATCTATCTATCTATCTATCTATCATCTATCTATCTGTCATCATCTACTATCTGTCCTCTATCTAGAAAAATATTTGTTATAAAGTATTGATGCCTATGATTATAGAGTCTGGCCAATCTCACAGTCTGCCCTCTACAAGCTGGAGACCCAGGAAAGCCTGGCGTATAGTTTGAAGGCTTTAGAGCTGAAAGCCATCAGTGTAGATTTCAGTCCAAGTTCTAAAGGCCTGAGAACAGGAGCACCGATGGCAGGAGACTATGATGTCCCATCTGAAATAGGTAGAAAGAGTGTGAATTCTTCCTTTCCCCAACTCTTTGTTCTACTCAGGACCTCAGTGGCTTAGGTGATGCCACCGACATTGGGGAAGACAATCCACTGTGCTCAGTCTATCCATTCAGATGCCAATCTCTTCCAGAAACATCCTCACAGATGCTCCCAGAAATAACGTTTAACCAGATATCTGGCCATCTCACGAGCCAGTCAAATTGACACACAAAATTAACTATCACAGCTTCTAAATTTGATACTTCTTAGCTCTGTGCTCTGTAACCCCAACCATTTACTTAAATATTCTGTGCTTCAGCTTCTTCATCTGTGAAATAGACAAAATAAATTAGTGCGAGGAATAAATCAGTTATTATTATAAATTGTTACAACAATATTTATCCTATACTTGTTAATAGTAAGTGCTCAATAAGTGTCAGCTATTATCAATTTTATATTTTATTTTTCTTCTCTATTTCAGTCTGTTTCCTCCCAGAAGTCAGGGATATAGGAAATACAGGAAAACTAGAATGTTAGTGACTATAAAAACACAGATTCCAGCGTATTGATTTGTAATATTCCTGTAATTCGTACACAGAAATGATCATTTATGAATTCATTCACTATCTACAGTATTTTTTCTTTGTTAATAAAAGTGTTATTTTAGAATTTTTTAACACTTTATTCCATTCTTACTGTAATCTTATAGAGCAATCATATGTTCACTTCTTAAATTTATCAAATTTGAGAATGAGATGAAGACATGGGAACTGGGTGTTGTGGGAGACCTATCATCTCCTCCTTGGATGGCCCTGTTGCTCTTTTCACTAGTGTCTATGTGTTGACAAATCACTGACAGACTTCCTTCTCAGTCCCATTGCCCATTGACTAATGCTCCCTTCTTATTAAAATGTAATCTGGTGTATATAATACATATTAATATATTAAGAACAGAATTATCTGATACTAAAGATAATAAACATAGTAAGCTTAATGGTACTCACCCCCCAAAGATAAATCCAGGTCCTATTCTCTGGAACCTGTGAGTAGCACCTTGTATAGTAAAATACGTAACTAAATGGAAGGTTTTGAAAAGAAGAACATATCCTAGATTATCCTGCTCAGCCCTAAATCCAATAAGAAGTGTTCTTTTTTTTTTTTTTTAAAGGTTTTATTTATTTGACAGAGAGAAAGACAGCCAGAGAGGGAACACAAGCAGGGGGAGTGGGAGAGGGAGAAGCAGGCTTCCCACGGAGCAGGGAGCCTGATGTGGGGCTCGATCCTAGGACTCCGGGATCATGACCCAAGGCGAAGGCAGACGCTCAACGACTGAGCCACCCAGGCGCCCCCAATAAGAAGTGTTCTTATAAGAGTGAGGCAGAGGAAGTTTTGAGAGAGACAAGAGGAGGAGGTAATGTGACCAAAAAGGCAGATATTGGAGTGACATGGCCACAGGTCAAGGAATGCCGACAGCCACTGGAAGCTAGAGACAGAACAGCTCCTTCTCTAGATTTTTTGGAGGGAGTGTGGCCTCGGTGATACCTTGACCTCAGGCATCAGGCCTCCCCAAAATTGTGAGAGAGTAAATTTTTGTTGTTTTAAGTCAAGACCGTAGTGACTTGTTTTGCAGCCACAGGAAACTAATACAAGTAATTGGATAATTGAAGAACTTTGCTAAGACCATGAGAAAAGGCTGACTGATGAGTCTATATACTTCTTTCACAATCAGCCATTATTAAAATAATTTTTTGGTACAATAATCTTGAATTCATTGACTCTGTGGTTACTAATACATCAAAACATATAGAAAAGGATTGCGCTTCATGGAATACCAGAATGCAGAATGTACCCGTGCGTGTGCGTGTGTGTATTTTAGGGAGAAAGGAAGACGACATGGATGTAGGGATGTCTGTAATTCTGAACTCACACCCGTCAGAGAACCTCTGTTTCACTTACATGACTACTGTTTTAGGTACGGTTGTTGTGGCAACAGTGTTTCCAGATTTACTTTAAAGGAAATGATGGTTCAACTGCTGTAAGTGTTCGTAAAACGTTGAGAATATAAACATAACTTAAATTGAAATTTGGGGAGCATTTCAATGACCACAAGATTATTGATTTTTTTTATCACTTTCCAAAAATTTTGGAACTGTCATGAGTAAACAAACACTTAGTACATAAACACCCACTTGTATTAGTGGCAAATATCCCCAGGTATATTAGGGATTATGTGCAAAGCTAGGTAAATAGACAAGAGTGCAATGCTTTTACATGTTTAGAATCTAAATAGAACATCTTTGGAGGAAAATATTAAGGTACACTTAAGAAATACCAATTACAATAGAGTATGCATACATCAGTGGAACGTAAGTTTAATTGAAATATTATGTGGCTTGCAGAGGAGCAATATGTTCAGGAAAAATCCAGCAGGGTTAAAGCAATATCCATCTTCCCATTATTACAAAAAGCATTAGGAGGAATTTAGAAAGATTTAGAAACTGAGACTAAGTAATCAGGTTGACCTCAGAAAATACTTTAAGGAAATGATCAAGGCAAAATATATACACATATACATATATATGGATGTATGTATAAGCACATGTTTTTCAAAAAATAATTCAAACAATCACTTGAATGAATTCTATGAAAAGTTCTTTTCTATTTACCACATAAAAATTTCACCACAAAGAAAATCGTGCTGAGTTTTTTTTAAATCTTACAGGGTTTTCCTCATCTCTAGAATGAGTGTAGCCTTGGTAGCAATGAAAATAGAATCTTTGTTTAATAGGGGAAAAAGTTCATATAAATATGAAGAATTTAACCTCGCTTAATTCAACAACATCCATCGCAAATGACACATTAAGACTGCTAGCTAGTACTAGGACTCTTGCTTTGTTTATAGGAGTCCCTCCATTTCCAAATAAATATTTCATGCTTTCTTTTTTTTTCTCCCCATTCCTGCTGTTCCTTTTCTTTCCATTTTTATTTTTCATTATGAACTTGTTCATGCTTCATTAAGAAAATGGCACCAATAAACCTAGAATTCCTAGAAGTCCTTCATTTTCCCATCACTATGTCTGTACTATTTCTATAAACATTTCTGTACCTGTACCCATAGTCTCCTATTTGATGGATGAAGCAGCCCTTTTCTATTGAAGCTCAGCATCTCCATTTGTGCTCCTGATCCTGTATTCTTGACTTTTCAAGGACATCTCTTCTAAAATCTGTCCTTCATTCATATCATTTATTAATCCCTCTCTATTAGAAAACTTCCATAAGATATCCACATACTAAAGTACCTTCAATTAAAAAAAAAAAAAAAGACAAAGTCTTACCTTGGTTCAATAACCAGTCCCCCATTTCTCCTTTTTCTAGCATTACATGAACTCTAGAAAGAATGTTCAGTAAGAGCAGCCCTCAACAGTTCATCTCAATCCACTTATAATACTTCTCTCTCCACAACTCCACTGTGAAATATCTCTTTTTAAAATCACCAGTGCCAAATCTTTAAAAAAAAAAAAAAAAAAGGCGACTGGGTGGCTCAGTTGGTTAAGCGACTGCCTTCGGCTCAGGTCATGATCCTGGAGTCCCTGGATCGAGTCCCACATCGGGCTCTCTGCTCAGCGGGGAGTCTGCTTCCCCCTCTGACCCTCTTCCCTCTCATGCTCTCTCTCATTCTCTCTCTCAAATAAATAAATAAAATCTTTAAAAAAATAAATCACCAGTGCCCTCCATGTGGCCAAATTCAACAGTATTTATCTGAATGCACCTTACATATACTTTTGAAAATATTCAAGTCAAGTTGTTCATTCCACCTTCTTAAAACATTCTCTTTTCTTGGTCTTGTCACAATGCATACCTACTTTTCCATTTCATTTAAATGACTCCATCTTCTCAGTCTTCTTTCCTAACTCCCTCTCCTTCGATCGATGTCTAATTCACTCTGTAACTCTTCTCATATCATTTCTTTCAAAGTTTTAAATAACATGAATAATCTTAAGTAAAGCTTATTTGTATTTTCAGCACCAATCCATTCTCTGAATTCTAGATTATTTACATAGTATCTCAACTTAATATGCTCTAATTAATGAGTATGTCACCACTAATATGTACAAAATAAATTATTGCTATATATCTCTATATCCTAGCACTACCTCCTTCACAGTATATGGCACTGGATTTAGCCAGTTGCTCCTGCCAAGATTTGGGGATCATCCTTGATTCCTCTCTTTCATTCATTCTCCAAATCCTAGGCAAATATTCACGAAGCTTGGAGATTTTTTGAAAGAGCTTACCAGAATTCAAAGAGTATCCTCATGTAAGACTTTTAATGATGACAGAGAGAGTGTAGGCAAACATTGAAGGTCTGAGAGACATCCAGGCACAAATTCCCTGGGGTTCATCTTATTCCCACAGGGATACATTTTTTCTTCAGATGGAAATGTCAAGATTTGTCTGACAAGTTATGGTTTCAGGACAGTTCAAGGCAGGGGTTCGCAGCAGCATTATTTATGCCTCTTTGGTCATATTGTTAAACTTGGCTGTTCAACTGATCAGTCAGATGAAAGTCACTGATAAAGAAAACTTGGCCTAAGTGCTCCCAGAGAACTCCAGACTATAAAAAGGACATCATAGGGGTGCCTGGGTGGCTCAGTCATTAAGCATCTGCCTTCAGCTCAGGTCATGATCCCAGGGTCCTGGGATCGAGTCCCACATCGGGCTCCCTGCTCGGCGGGAAGCCTGCTTCTCCCTCTCCCACTCCCCCTGCTTGTGTTTCCTCTCTCGCTGTCTCTCTCTCTGTCAAAAAAATAAATAAATAAATAAAAATAAATAAATAAATAAAAATCATAAATTATTTATTAGTTATTTAAATAATTTCTGTTATATTTTCCAGTGTTAAAACCAGACATCAAAGCATCCCTGGAGATAAACATAGACCTCCCCCATTTTAGCTGTAAAATAACTCTCATACCTACTCATCCTACAGGGAATTCTGTTGACTCTCTAGATAAGACAGATCCTCATTTTTCCTGCTAATACCTTGGCCCAAAACACCAACTTTTAAAATTTGGGTACCCTCAATTACCACATAACTTATCCCACTGTACATGTTTTTTCTTCCATTCTGCACATGCTTGCCTCACAAAGCAGTGAATGTAAATATTTAAAAATAAAAATCAAGTTATGTCTCTTCCCCCATTAAAATATTCTAATTTCTCTTCACTCCACAAAGTGAACATTTCTCTAAGTTGTTGGTTTTTTTTGTTTGTTTTTTTTTTTTTTAAGATTTTATTTATTTGACAGAGAGGAACACAGCGAGAGAGGAAACACAAGCAGGGGGAGTGGGAGAGGGAGAGGCAGCCTTCCCGCTGAGCAGGGAGGCTGATGCAGGCTCGATCCCAGGACCCTTGGATCATGACCTGAGCTGAAAGCAGACACTTAACGACTGAGCCACCCAGGTGCCCCCATTTCTCTAAGTTTTTTATAAATTTTAAAATACTTTGCTATTATTACAATCGCATGAGGAAAGTACTCTTATTTTCATATTCCGATATTGAGGAAAGTAAGACACATAGAGGTTTAGGAATTTATGCAAAGTCACACAGGTTGTAAGCCTCGGAGCAAGAAGTTGAATTCCAGAAGTCTGTGGCAGAGGACCATACTATTAAGCATTAGACTATGTTTTCTCTTGATTATTTAATTGCATTAATATAAAGCAAAGCCTTTGTACATTCTTTTTTTTTTTTTAAAGATTGTATTTATTTGTTTGACAGAGAGACACAGCGAGAGAGGGAACACAAGCAGGGGGAGTGGGAGAGGGAGAAGCAGGCTTCCACTGAGCAGGAACCCCGATGCGGGGCTCGAACCCAGGACCCTGGGATCATGACTGAGCCGAATGCAGACATTCAACAACTGAGCCACCCAGGTGCCCCGTGTACATTCTTAACATACAATAGAGTAATGTGAAATACCAGTTTGAATTCTTAAAAGAAAGGTAAGGATACTCTGCCTTTTTTTCTTACTACTTGAAACTAGGGGAAATTTGTGTCTTAATCAAGTTAGGTCTCACGGGCACCATAATATCTCAATTTCACATTTATTAGATAAATTGGAGCTTCATTTTAAGTTGAATTTCCTTCAGAGGCAGATGATAGGTGATGGTTCTGTATTTTTAAAAGCTTAAGCTGTTTGAGTGCCCCTACTGTTCATCACTATGAATAAAGCATGGTGAAGCAGATACCTAATCACAGTTGAAATATACGATTGTTCTTTTTTTTTTTTTTTCTTTACATACTTCTGCATCTTAGTTTCATGGCATCCAATTTCTAGTTTATATCTTGCCAGAGAATCATTCACCATTCCTGTCTTTGGTTCTTTAGGTGAGGTGACAACCAAGACACTAATATTGTAAAAGTCAGTCATGGAAGAAAATGTAGGAAAGTTCAATAAGATTTTGAAATAAAATGAGATATTCTTGAAACTAAGTGATGCAAAGGTTTTTTAAAGCCATTTTTTTTGCCCTTTAAAGTGTTCACATTGTGATTTAACCACATTATTACTAGGCGAGATAGGGGAATCTCATTTGATACACTTCATTGTATGTTATATTAAAATTCAGAGATTCTGAGGTTTTTAATGCATAGAAATGTAGCAGAATTTACATCTTCTACTACTAGTAATCAGCCATGTTATTGTCTGTTACCCTTTGCTGATTCCAATGTCAGAAACAATACTTCTATCTATGTCTCACACCGAATTCATATATGATTTAAGGTACAAATGAAATTTTTCACAACCTTACTTTAGCAGGTATAAAATAAATAGAACTCAACCAGCAAAGCAGTTAATTGAATATAATTTAATAATACCAACAACACACCCCCCAAAATATTGACACATATTTCATTATGACAAAATATTTATAGATGTATATAATAAACAATTAAGGTAAATTTTTCTTTAAAAAAATCAGTGTATTTTATAGTTGAAAATGTTCATTTCTGGGAATAAGATGGACACTTTTAGTAATAGTTTTCATTGAATTTGAATAATGAAAACACCTTAAGTCCAGAAATCTGTACTTGCAAGTAAATTCTATTCTGATTTGTCAATATTAAAGCATCTCACAGAGTAGGATGAGGATTTTCAAATGGGATCATTGTAAGGAAAGCAAATATACACTTGTTAATCTTTATCTTTTTATTTGTTTTGGAAAAGTAAATATTTTAAACACTATCCTATGATTCTTCTGTGATTTAAAAACTTGATTCAAAAAGTCTGCTTAAAAAAATATAAATGGGGCACCTGGGTGGCTCAGTTGGTTAGGCGACTGCCTTGGGCTCAGGTCACGATCCTGGAGTCCTGGGATCGAGTCCGCATTGGGCTCCCTGCTCGGCGGGGAGCCTGCTTCTCCCTCTGACCCTCCCCCCTCTCATGTGCTCTCTCTCATTCTCTCTCAAATAAATAAATAAAATCTTTAAAAAAAAAAAAAAAATATATATATATATATATATAAATGCCAAACTACTTTGAAAAATAGCAACAGGGTTACTTGCTCTACATGATATCAAAACACCATAAATCAATCACAATTAAAACACTTTGGTATTGGCTTAGATATATACAGATATATCAATGAACAAAATAGATAATCCAAAAATAGATCTAAATAGTGAAGATGGCTTATGAGTATTTGATATTCCAAATCTAAAGAAAAATAGACAATTTAGTAAAAACTTGCCAGCTATTTTGGTATCTATTTTGTGGAGGTGGGGGGAGGGAGTCTCAGAATTATATTCAAACTGAGTTAAATGCACTTCTAAGGTGAATGTTTAAAAACACTTTAAAATAAGTATAGAAAAATTAGGAGAATATTTTAAAAATCATTTTAGGTGTTGCACATCCTGTGAAAATTTTGCAGGATCAAGGGAAAACTTCAGGATTCATTAAGAAAAGACTACATATTTAAGTACATAGAATTTGAAACTCAGGTAAAACAAAGATACTATAATCTTGTTTGAAGCAACATTAGTTAATCACTAAAGCCTTTATATATGATTGGGATTAATCCTCAGATCTGTATGTGTATTTCTATTCTAGGTACATATATTTATTTTGTCTCCCTGATTATTTGGGACTTAAAAATTACATTTCTCTCCATATCAGTGTTCTCTTCTTTTAGAAGCTACTCAGTACTAATGATGGATAGCTTTTCTTCCCAATCTTTCTCTCCTTTTTGTTCTTGCCCTCCCTGTCTCCCTCCCTCTCTCCTTCCCCCTCCCCCTCCCACCTCCCTGCTCCTTCCTCCCCTCCCTCTTCCTTCCCCTCCTCCCTCCTCCTCCTCCGCCTCCTTC